>NC_056562.1:37066626-37110689 GCF_013358625.1 Macadamia integrifolia
GAAGGAGTTTCCAACACTTCCATCTGCGCGGCGAAGAAAAATTTTGTTTAAGAACAATTATATTAATTTTCATAATTATCTTTTTTCTTATGTAATCCACATCAAATGATAACAACTTAGTGTTATCACGATTCTTGAATAATTAAAGAATATCTATTAAAACAATAATAATACTAATATATCTAAGTTGAAATGAGATGCCGAATAAGTGGCCGGGCAAGGAGATCTCCTCATGGGTTGGCCATGTTAATGATCCCTCCACATTCAAAAATAGATATCTCTGCCACATGCAGTTTATGATATTTGAGGACAATTGACGAGGTGGAAAAGTTAGAAAAGTTAAAAAAGAGAAGCATATATTCATTCCTCATTAAGACCTCCCATAAGCCGGCGATTTAGTTCTATTAATCATGCAACTCTTTCCTTGCAATTTTGTCCAAGATCTTAATTGATCCCTTGGTTTTTCAATTCTTGAACAATTAATTATAATATTAAATTTTAATGTAGGACAAATTACAAGTGTGTGTAATGATTCTATATCAGCATATGAGGGTTGATCTCATATCGATTTTTTATGAAAATTAATGTGAATTGATGTGATCTTAAGTCCGCTGATTTTGTAAATTAATTTATGAAATTGAATTCTTCAAAAACCATAACAGTGGTATCAAAACAACCGACTTGATACTTAGAGTGGAAATGTCAAAGAAAAGGCTACTTAGAAAAGGACAATCACTAAAATCTTCCAATTTGTGCTTACATATTATCTCTGTCGTTTATGAAATGACCTCCCTTCCCTAGAGAACCCTTTCCCGAAGCATGGATGCACAAAGTAACAAGTGGAAGGAGAGTTTCTAATACGTGCCATCACACGTGAACTTGGCTACGACCAGAGACACATGGTCCTGAAGATCTAGGCCTAATTTGCATGTTCCCACTTGAGAATGATTGAGCATGACCTAATGAATGGTATTAGGGGACCACATTCTCCCCACCCATCAAGCAGGGTTTGGAGGACTTTACATGCATCTCTCTCTCTCTCTCTCTCTCTGTCTCTCATCAAGCAAGATTTTGAGGATAATATATGCATGGATTCTCTCTCTCTCATCTACCAAGGTAAATTTGGACAACATCACATGCATGGACTCTCTCTCTCTCTCTCTCTGAGGTGTTTCACCTTGTACCCACCTCCCTCCCATGGCTAATAAGTGTCTTCATCCACATTCTCTATTACTACTGTCCTGATTGATGAATTAATATTAAATTGTGAGTGTAAGTGACATCTTTGGCTTCACCGTATGCCTTCAAATAATTGCAGTTGGTTTCTTTTTAGAGTAGCTAGTATTGATGCATCCATTCAATTAGGATATACTGATTTTTATTTTTATTTATTTATTTATTTATTAGCTCTTCAGGTCACTGGTGTGCACCTTTATGTCTGTCTCTTTCTTTTTCATTGTTATCATCAAATATATGATTTTGTTTTCTCACACTTTATTGGTACACTCCTCTACCTCGCTTGCTAAGAGAACCCTCTCACTTATTACTATTAAGCCTAAAGAACACTCCCAAATTACAGCCCTTATGCATAATGCCCTGACACATAAGAGAGTGAAATAACACCCCACTCCAATGAAATACAAAAATCCTACCCTCTATTGATGTCTATGTACACCTCCTCATTGACCCTGTATTGACTTCAAGGCTAATTAAATAAGGAACATTCTTTTCCCATTATTATTATTGCAAGTGCTACCTTAACTTTCTCGATTAATTTTAATCAAGGTTCAGTTAATTATTAATTTTGATTTGAGAAATCTTGAATAGATAACAAAAATGTGAAGACAATTTAGTTTTGAAAAAGGGATTTAGAGGATAAGGAATCCTATAAGCACACCTCAATGTGGCCCCTCTTAAGATCCCCTAATGATTCAAATTGATTTTTGGGTATGGGGATAGGGTCGGCCACTTCTCAATTGGAATGAATACTACGTAATAGAACTTCTTTTCACCAACTTTAACTTTTGGTCCGACCCAATATATCATTAATTCTCATTTTATTTCCTCCCCTCCATTAATGGTTAACAACTTGTATTAGTTTAATATAATTTTAGACAAATGGCGTAATGGTTCACTTTGAGCATTTTAGACATGATTGGTTCCGCATTCAAAACCCCTAAAATAGGGGATTGGCCTCTTCTAATTCTGATCCGAATCAACAGATTCAGTCTCATTTTTCAAATCCTTGTGAGGTAATCGAAAACTCAGTATGTGTTGTTCTAGGTTGGACTCTCTTTACCTCCTTAAGATCACCCACACTGGCGTTAATGGTGTTTACTATTTTCAGTGAAAATTAAATGATTCTCATTCAACACTGATAAGATTCAATCCATATAATTATAAGATCAATATAGTATTGGTGTACAATGTCTTGTATTCGGTCACAGTTTAATTCAAGGAGTACGGGTGCAGGTGCCTTAACAGACATGACGGCGATCCCGCTATATGTTTGTGGGCAGTGTTGTATTTTTTCGAATTTTGATTTTTTCGTTATATATTTGTAGTAAGTATTTCTTTCTCTGTAATACAAGAAATACTAAAAGGTGTGGGATGAACGATGTAATATTATTCTCTATTGATAGTAAAACAAGATTTCATCTTATTAAAATAGGCAAAATTATCAAACCTTATAAACCACTATATATTGTTTATTCTTGTGTTTTTTGAGTTACATTTGTACATATAAACTCACAGGACAACATAAGCCGAAGGTCTAGATTATAGGTGTCCATTGATTGATCATTGTTAGCCAAAAAAAAAAAAAAATCAGTAAAAACACGCGTGCACCTTTTTCCAGTGTATCACTACAGGAGGTCCCTCACAGGCTCACACGGGCCTTGAGAGTTGAGCCCCTACCACCAGGCACGAGCAAGTCTTTTTTTGTTGGTAAAGACTTCGATATAGGGCTCAACAACGGTCGTTGGAAGCTCAATAAGAAAATCTTATAAAATTATTTACTACCACCAAACCTTGTCTGAAGGAAGTATTTTCAATGGGGGACCGAATCCCTCCTTTAACCATAAAAGTTAAAAACATTATTAATTAAAGCAAAGCAAATATTTAGAAATACATAAAGTCTACATCAGTATCAAAGTGTTTCAACGCCAAATTAACTGCCACAATGTCACTTGGTCTTCTCTTCTCATTTATATACTCATACCTTAAGTTTTAGGTATCGGTATCAATATCGTTATTGGTATCAAATATCGATCTTAGTCATCCCGATATTGATATGGATCAGTCATATAAGATTGAAAATTTTGTTCTATCCCTTAAAATTTCAGTTTCTTGGTTTTTTGAACCATTTTACCTTCTTATGTATTGATGTCAATTACAAAATCAATATCATGTACATACAATATTGATATAAATGATGTGATTTCATCATTAACTTTTACTTTTATTGTGGCTTAAGATGAATCTTATGTCCTCTCTAGCTTCTGTGGATGAGGAAACTGGGTCCTATTAGATCTTTTATCTTATGTTATGTGCAATCAGTATTGCTTAAAGCCTCACAAGCTCCACTTGATCATCTCTGGTTCTCTTGGCATAAATTCCATTTTCTCAAAAAATACCATTTGAACGGACAAATTGATATTTCAGCTCATTTGATTCCCATCGCACGATTAGAGATGGCAACGTTAGACGAGGTTTGATGAAATCTGTGGCATTCAAGGTGAATCTGACTCCGTTGCAGGTACAGGCTGCACTTGACATTTGTTCTTTTTTCTTATAAAAATAATCTTAGAAGAATTTTAAAATAACAATAAATGAGACAGGTGTTGATACTGTCAGTAATTTTTTTTTTTTTGGGATAAAGAAATTAAGGCAACTAGTTTGAGAAAGGAATGTAATGTTTTCAGCCCAGGTCCTGCATCGCCCACGTGGGTGGGCCCCACCAAGGGATGCCCTTGCCAAAGAGGCTCTTGAGACTTTTGTGAAACAGTCGCAATCCACGGCGGTCTATGGCCGAGAAACCCGGAGAACATTTGAACACGTGTCCAGTAGGACTGACCCCGTTTTAAATCTCTGGCCATGTGAATTGGCACTGCATCTCTTCAAATATCCTTGGGTCCCACCACGTGATCACTCCCCAAAAACAACAGCTACACTCTCCGCGCACGTGCTCTGTCTAACTGCCCAATGAGAGAGCACCACGCGTCCTAATAAAGTATCCCTCTGTCTATCTAATCGGGATCTCTCACATGACTGGCAACTACCCTAACTGCTGGGTTTACACTTGTACTTGGTACGCCCGTTTCACATCCGGTGGGCCATGGAGAGAGTCGAACATGCCACGTCTCCCAAGGATTTAAGGCAGGCTTCTATTGCGACTAGCAACCACCATCACGCGAAGAGACGCTTCTACTCCTGGGTCGGTGGTTCCCAATTTAAATTGCCTGCTTTGAGCAAACATATGGCTTGCTTGCACATGCCCTAATAGATTTTGGGATTTGGGACTTGAGGAAAGTATCCACGTGGTATGATTTACACGTACAGCAATAAAGTGGGGCCACAAAATGGAAAGTCTGTCCAGGGTTTATATTTAGAGGCAAATGTTTTTTAGAGCCAATCAAATCCTCGAACGAATCATTCTTGTACCGGGTTGATTCATGCAGATAGCATTTATCTAGTAATCAATTTTGGGATGGATTTTATTTATGTGAATCAGTCCCGTGGGAGAACCTGATCCATATATATATATATATATATATTTTGAGCTGTGTTAGTAGCCTAATACCTTCGTATTTAATTTTCTTTTTATATGAAATGATTTTATTGCCGTCTAAACTATAATTTTGCTTTATCATGCCTTAGGGTGGTGCCTTCTTTTACACTGATAGCTCAAAGAATCATTTTTCATATTATAACCATTTTGACAATTAATGAATAAACAAAAGTAATATTCCTGTCCAGGAAAAAAGGTGAGCATGCTAATTGTTACTTAGGAATAAGATATACTAGCATTTGTTAATCGTTGGATGAAATATTATCAATTTCATCCGTCTATACCTATTGTTTACATAATCTTTTTTTTTGGTGAAATACATAATCTATCGACCACCGTCACTTTACATTGTTCTCTTTTACCTCTCCCACTACCAGTCCCTCCCTTGTCATTTTCTTCTCAAAATCATTGTAACTCATCTCTCACTCTCTCTCTCTCTCCACTTCTACATCTCATTCTCCCTCTTCGGCTGCCACCCTTGATCCATCGTTCACCCCAACCCTCTTCCCTCCACTGCGTACAAGTAATAGCATTAAAAACTTTACTCAAAAGTCAAAACCACACGGTTAAAGAGGGGGGGGGGGGGGATGATGCTTCTAAACCGATTAATCTACCAAAATTTGAAAGGCATAATAAAATCGGCCTCTTCCTTCAATTATTGTACTTTGTTGCTTCGGATTAGATAAAAAGACAATGGGTTTTGCTTAGGTTTCAACAAATGGTTGGAGCAAGATTTACGAACATTTCGATAACACAACGAATAATATTCCACCATAATCTTCATCTTTGAATTGAAAGTTGGAGATACTCGGCGATATTATTAGCGAAGAGGTTGAGAATGCAAAAAATTAGAATGCTATCTGTTAGTTTGTCTCGAATTCTTGACCCATTTTGAAGATTGACCCGCTCCAACATATTTTGGTGGCAACCCAAATTGGAAGTTTTCTAAAATCTATGATGGAAGCAGAGGAGTTGGGCCGATAGGCCCAAGTCCGGAGCCCATCACTATGCCCCCACGGTATGGTTCGACCGGATCGATAGTAATCCGATGGGTCGACCCGCAACTTGAAATATATAATGTACTGTTGCTTGTTGAGAAAGTTATTGTATTTTGGGGGTTTTTCGAGCTAGGGTTTCAAGGCAAGTTTTCTCGCTGCTGCTTGAGTGTAATCTCTCTTCTACATAGTGAAACATCTTCTTCTTCTCCCGAGGACGTAGCACACCACCTTGGTGTGTGAACCTCGTTAAATCTCTGTGTCGTGCAGATCTATTGTCTCTTTATTTTTTTCGTATTTTTTGGTGTTTGATTTAACACTATCTTTGAAATGTGGCTTAGCTCAAACTAGAGTTGGTTTTGGTTGTCATGGTCACACGATGATGTGTTTGTGGTAGTTCTCAAACAAGGGTTGCATTCGCAAGCTCAAGTGAAGGGGTTAGAGGAGAGGAGAGGCTAAGGGGAGAGAGAGAGAGGTCTCATTCCAAGAGGAGAAGACCATCGAAAGGCAAGACTAAAGGTTTAATTTGATGCTCATGCACTAGCAGCATGGGACAGTTGTAAGGGCAGGGGAGAGAGAAAAGGTGTAGCAATGGTGGAGTAAAAGTTTGGATTTTTTTCCCTCCATCCAACAATTATATTTAAGATGACCAAATACTATGGTTAAAATCCCACTAGCAAATAAAAGTTCTAAGATTCCCTGCTAGCATACCTATCCCTCTCCCATTTTGTTTTTTGGACAAGATTGTCTGAGCAAGTGTCGTAGCCCACATCCTCTCACATAAATTTTTTTTTCTTCCATTCTTTCATCAGAATAACTTGCTTGTTCAGAGAGAATTTTCCTTTTATTTTTGTAGATGTTTCTTAATCAATGAAAAAAAATATTCTAAAATTTGAAATTTATTTGAGAATAGTGAAATTTGTTCCCTATTTTTTTTTCTTAAATTTGAAATTACAACCAGCTATGACGTATGATATGGAATGTTGGATAGTTAAGAAGAATTATGTAAATAAATTAAATGTAATGGAGATGAGGATATTGAAATAGATGAATGGTAAACCTATGTAGGATAAAGTAAGGAATGATCACTACATAGGAGAATCTCCATATCTGATATGATACGAGAAAGTCGCTTGAAGTGGCAGGATGATTTTCAACATAGGCCTTTGAATGATCTAGTACAAATAAGTGATTCGATCATATTGAAAGAACTAAAGAGCTAGGCATGTGTCTAAATTCATTTGAAGAGAAGTGGTGAGAAAATACATGCATAGTTTAAGCCTTAAATCAAGTATGATGTCGAATAAAACTGATTGGAGAGTAAGGGTCCATGTAGTGTTCTAGTATATGATTTCAAATGCTTTCAAAGTATAGTTGTTTATTTTATTCTCTTCAATCATGATTTAGAGTTGAGATCTTCGACGGGTCGGGTGCCTGTGATCCATAAATGTTGAGGTTGAGAAGTTGAGATGACAAACAACAACCATCCAAAACCTTATCCCAACTTGATGGGGTCCGCTACATGGAGATTCCAAGTAAGGACAATTGTGAGGATCCATGCAAAAAAATTGACGGGTTATGGCTAATTATAATAAGTGGTGGCTATCAACCTGACGTATCACTGCAAATCAGCCACAACCTTATAACGACAGACTACAATAAGCTACACATTGTCTACTTGATGTACTATATAGATCGTTCTAGCTAAAGTGTCCTACATATATCCACCATCAAGACAATTCATCACCCAACCTACCTTTATGAAAGGAGAAAAAAGATAACAAGTTCTTGACAACCCCATTAAGCAAGAAAATATCAACTCGAACACACAACTCCACATTCAAAACTATGTAATTAACACAAACTCCGCATTGAAAACTAGATAAGCAAGCCACAACTCAAGCCAGAGGTATATGTGGATAGTGGTTCAATGCACCAGCATAAATCTCACGAAATGTCCCGCATCCTAGAGCACAGACAATGCACATGTAAGGCTCCAAAGAACATGGGCCACAAAATCAAGCATGGAAAAACCCTTGCAAACAACAAACCCGCAAGAGTGCAACAACAATTTTAAAAGCAAAGGAAGGGGGAAAATCACATTCAGAACACTAGGAAAAAATCACATTGCTTGAGCATCCGTACGGACCATCGCAATGTTTTGTTTTAATTAAATAGTCAGATAACATATATATGTTAAATAAGTAGTATCATGGGTAGACTAAGGCTGCATATGGTATGATTTCTTGGAATGCATTGTCGACCCAGAATGTATTCCAAGAATGCATACCAAATGCCACCTTAATTTACCCTTTCTTTTTCTTGCATTACAAATTCAAATTATGTGGAAAATTTCCAACTCTAACGCACTCCCCTGGTTCTTGAAGAAACATTCATGAAGATGTGGTGCTGAGAACTCTTAGGCAGTTCTCAATCTTTGATTGACATGGTCCATTCCATTATGTCCTGTGAGACTATGCAAATTTATTTGAGCAGTGACTGTAGGTACCTAACTAGGGCACCCCACTAAATCAGATGAGGGAAAGACTTCAGGAAGCATTTATGGAAATAAATCCATGTCAATTATGTCCTGTGAGACTATGCAAATTTATTTGAGCAGTGACTGTGGGTACCTAACTAGGGCACCCCACTAAATCAGATGAGGGAAAGACTTCAGGAAGCATTTATGGAAATAAATGGAGAGGTATGCATTATTGCAACTCCTGCCCTTATTAGATACCTCTTCCTCACATCATGAAGCTGGGTACGTGAGCTATCTGGGTTCCCTTTGGGAGACGCAATTCTTTGCCAATTTACTTACATGGACCTATAGAGTTTTATATCGTGTCAAATTTAATCATCTATGACATGGTAGTTGTCCAAATTTAGAGGGTGAAAACTAGGGTTAGGTATTAAAACACCGATTCCAGGCCGATCCAAGCTGAATCGCTGAATCTAGGTCAAAATCAGCCAAGACATCCGTATTTTGAATCTCTTTACTTGTGGATCAACTTTTCCCTTACTCGTGCTGAAGAGAATCTCTTTTAATCCATGGATTCTGGTGATTGGATGGGACTCTTGAAATAGTACGAAAGATAATTCAAATTTTGTTCAATAAGAGGGGCAAAGTGAATAATAACACCCCATTGACTAGATACTCATTCAACCACGGTGAAGAACTGTCAGACATTATTTGTCTAAGTTTCAACAATGGTTAGAGTTTCACCGGATAGTGGGTGTGTTTCTGCAATCCAAGTAAAGAGGTTTACCATTATTGTACTGCTACATAAGCACTTCAAGAAAGACCGAGTTAGAGCACTAATTGGTGTAATATAATCTAATTAATTTAGCGAATAGTATAGTATGGTTTAATATTAGACCAAATTACTTTGTCTCAATTGATGATCCCAACATAGAATAGACTGGTAGAATCAAAATTCTGACAAAGGATTTAGATCTACAGTCTGATTCTTTTGATGTTGCAGTTCATTGGTAAACAATCCATGAGCCAACTAAAATAACCAGAGACATAAATCCTGGATTTGTTGAGCTATATGAACCACGAAGTTTGATACTACAATGGAACTAAGATTGATTAATCCAATAGTTTTGTCAATCCCAAGAGAATGAGGAACATCACAAGCCAACTATAGCTTCAGGAAAGAACTTTTATTTATTTACCAAAAAAAAAAAAGGGAAGAACTTTTATTTTAGAAAAAAGTTTTTCTTTACTTAAAAGGAGAATCATCCAATAAAAATTGGTCAAGTTCTTTCCCAAGATGTAGTCTTGATAAAAGAAGAAGAATAAAATGAGAAAATCAAGACTAGTGAGAATAAAAAATTCATCAACAATAATTGTGCAAATTTCTAAATGAGATCGGCTAAATGGATTCTTGCCCTCCGATATTGAGTTCCAGCTCTGGCAGTGTTTAGCAGATTACAATTCCTCATGGCCTTAACCCAATTGCCAACTAAGTATGGTTCTGGTATATAGATAGATTCACAGGGGTGAGAGGACAGAGAAACAACAGCAGAAAGGATTAAGCACAAGAAATATACAATGGTCCTGTGCCAGGGGAACCATTGACTGATCGGCAACAAACTTGACATGTCAAATGATTTTAAGGCAGATCAAGACCCACAATTGCAATAGTGTAAAAATGGAAAATACAACAGTGAGACATTCTTTTTTTTTTTTTTTTTTGGTAACAATTCTTATAACTATATAGATTATATACAATACACAAGAACCAGTGCACAAAAACCATGACGCGTCTATTCAGGCTTTACATGCTCTTTTTAACAGGTTACTCAGGCTTTACACTTTAAACCCAATAATATAGCTAGCCAAGGATGGCCAAAGAAAATATTACCTAGTTAATGATCTTCGGCTGTAAAATCAGGCTCTTCAGGCTTCTGAAGCAATATAGGTGGTAAGCTCTCCCTCACTTTGCGTGCACCTTTGCGCCTTATAGCACGTAACGCATTAGCAGCAAACTGTGAAGCATAAATGGTAGCACCGAGGCTTGGAGAGCTCCCTCCTCCCTTGGCCAATGCATCCTGCAACCTATCTTCCTCCTCACGTAAAGAGTCTTCAAGCTTCTTCTTACAGTAGCGGCGCCAAGCTGCTTGTATGAAACAGGCTGCCCATGTCCTCCACTGATGTGAGTAGAACCTGAAAGTGTGTCGAAGCCGCTTGCTGTGGAGCCGCCGAAACTGGGAAGCCACAAACTTCAAGTCCTCTGCCTTGAGAGCGAAGGCTTCTACCTCAGTCAGTGCCTTCACCGTTCTGGTTGAAATTGGGAGGTTGGAGGATGAGTGGGGATCCAACGCCCATGTTAACAGCTCTTCTCCACAAAAGTCCCCAGCCACCAGAAAACCAGAGTTAAAGAAGCCAGTCCTTCCACCATTTGTGGTCACAGTCCATAGCTTCCCCCTCATGATGAATAGCATCTCATCAACCGGATCTTCCTCACGGACAATGACACTGTCCTCTGTGTAGAGTACTGGCTTGAGGCGATCACACATTGCATCCAATAATTGATCGTCCATTTTTTCAAACATTGGCACCTAAGGAGGATGAAAAAACAAAAGCATATGAATTTCCCAGCATCGCTCAAAATCAAGTCAATTTGCTAAATTTAATATGTTCCTACAAGTGGATAGAAACTACAGCGAAAACTATGTAAAATGTTTATACAAAAAAATTGAGTACACAAAAAATAATACTACAAATAAACATAAAGTTCAAAGAGTTATATGTCTAAAAACACATTAGAAAATCTAGTTACTCTAGAAACTGAACTTGTTATGCTCGTAAACAGTTGATTGGAGAATCAGCTTGGACTTTTACATATTGACTTGAGCTAAATGGATGTTATTAACAGAGGCAAGCAGAAAGCCAACATACTCCATTTACAATTACAACTACTAGGGTCGAAAGAAATCACATTCACTGAGCACCCCTAAAAAATTATGGTAAATTTACCTTTTGGAAGGATAGAAGACTTCAATAGCCCCTAGCCTTTCAGAGTGCAACATAGCTTACAAACTCACATATCATAATAAAATTTGATCAAGAGTTCAAGACATGAAACAGGTTCCATGACTGATGTAAATCGAAGGAGGAAAGAAAGAAGGCCAATTCTGCCAACCCATCAAACCAGTCGAATCAGCCAGCCTCTGGACCACTTTAGTGGGCCAGTTTTAAGATTTAAGCCCAATAAGAGATCTTTCACGACTTGCGGTGGGGTATCTTCCTTAAGATACAAAGCTGCCAAATCTGAAGATAAGTAGCTGCTTAGGAAGAGATTTGATATTATACTTAGTTTGTATTCTGTGTCATTTAGTTAATGACAATGTAGAATTTTACTTGGTTTCTATTTCACTTTTTAGGTATTAATTAGGTTTAGTTACAAGATTTTATATGGTTTCAGTTACCATTTTGATGTAACCATGAATTAGATTGCAATCTAGGATAGTTTGCAATTTATTTGGTTTCCAATATGCAAATGGATTTCCTCTGATGCACGAAGAGGATTTTGGAAGTTGTAATAATTGAGGGACTGTACTTTAGTCCCAACAATTTGAGTTTGAAGAAAAAAAAAAGAGAGCACATGCTTGGTTTGTTGTGTGATTCAGCTGCTGTGAGAAACAGCTTGGGTGAGATGCCAGGGTAGAGAGAGGTGGGAGACCTCTACAGTAGGCGAGAAACCTACATATCCCTCTTATTCGCTCTTCTTCTCAACCACCTTCTCTTAGTACTGATCTATTGCTTAATTAATTGTAACTGTTTCCAATTTCTACTCAGTTCTGATAATTTTATTACACTGTTAGTGCCTGCAATAATTATCAGCATCAAATATCAATGTTCAGCCCTTGATTTCAGAATATCTGATCCTCAGTTTACGTTGATATTCAGATATTCTGTTCACCCCCTTCCCTAGCCCCTTTAATCCAAATCTGGACTTCATCTGAGTGGTGGACTAAAAAACTGCAGTATTATTTCGTTACCTTCGATTTCTGATTCTTATTCTGTCTGTTTCTCCCAATTCCATCATCTGATGAACCTAAAATTTTAAGCATAAGGCCTTCCTTCAACTGTAATAACAGCCTCATCCAACGGCTAGATCAGGAGACATTAATATTGTCACATTATGTCCACAAATTCCGAGTTTTTGTTCCACTGAGATCCTGATTTTCTGTTTAGGCTCTGTTTTTCCAGCCTATCATACCTACATTAATGACTTGCCTTAATTACTCTGACAACATCAAATAAAAGAACCTCGAGGACTTCCATCAACAATCAAACTTTTTTCCTGAGACCTTTTGAGGAGAGCCAGCACACTCTCAAAATGTGTAGAATGACACACCCCAGTTATCAAATCACACAATAAATTCTTTGGAGACCTTTAGCAGAGAGCCAGACACTCGAGAAAAATGTGTTAGAATGACACCTCAGCTCATAACCACATGTTTTTAAATTGCATAATTCAGAGAAAGGTGGGAGAAAATAATAGTGAGGAATATGCATTAGATTATCAATGACTCATTCACAGCTGAAAGTCTTAAGGAATATACGGAGAGCACTCACTCTCATGAGTAGAGCCAAGCAGAGATGGCGTTTTATGTCCCTTCTGAGGTCCTTAGGAAGGTTGCAGAGCAGATTCTCTTCATCAACACCTCTCGTTTCTTGCCACTTGTACTGTTCATAACGCCTGATCCGTTCCCTCAGGCTGTCAGGTAGCAAACGATGGTACATCCATTGCTCTGCATCTCGCCTTTTTAATCTCATCTCTTCTAATCTAACAGTAGTGGACTGCAGATATGTCTGTAACAGCATAACAATATTAGTTCTAATCTACAGAAGGTTGAAAGGCAGTATTATGAGAAGACGATCAGAGATTCTTGATCATGAATCACGGGCAGGAAAGTCAAATGATAATATTAAGAAATTTCATGTCCTAAAAGAACAAATTGATAAGTTCCCAACCATCCAAACTAATGAATTTTTCAAAACAATTGTCCCGCGTATCCACTTCCAATACCGTGATTGAAAGATTTGGATAACGACCATGTAAATAACATATACAAGGAATAACCCCATATGCTATCTTCACACATAAATAACTTCAGATATGGATTGAAAAGTAAATGGATGCATGTCAGCCACACCAACCACTATTTTAGAATCATGATTTTATGCCAGTATGTATCACGGTGTGTATCATTTAGAATCAGTAATCAATATGCAGTAGTTCGGGAGACGGACCAAACTCATTGATGCAGATAAGTCACTTAATAGGCTTATTTAATTGGAAATAAGCCTTGAGTTGAGTTATGTATGTGTAGAGCCTTTGATCCCATGGGTTTTCTTTGTACTGGGTCACTTTAATGGGCCTAAAATATGGGTAGAAAGTAGGAAAACGAGATTTGATTCATTAGTTTAACTAGAGTCCTGTTTTGAGTCTATCTTCTTTGTTATTTCAGTTTTCTAGTCAGTTTAGGTTTCCCAATTAGTTAAGGATTGGGTTAGGCCTTTCTTTTTTAGTGTTTGAGTTAGTTTTGAGTATTCTATATAAGTTTGTAAGGGGCTACAGAATTGAACACGAATTTAATTGAATGAAAGTTTATTTTTGCTGTCTGCAAAATTATTCCCTGAGAAAGGATGATCATCATCTGAGTAGCTGAAGGCTCCCCTACCCCCATTCTTCACTTTATTCTCTTATTTTTGTTTTGTTCATACTATTTATTCTTGAATCTGATTTTTATTGAATTTACCAAAGAGCCTACCTGGGATTGGATCACTTGTGATCCCATCTTACATTACTCATCCTATGTATTCTTACCATCCAATAGATTTTCAGAAACTATGTTTTTGAACAAAAGCAAAGGTTTGGCCAATTTAAATCAGAAGACTCATAGCAGATTTGTAATCTGAAATTATCCACAAGACCCTGTGGTCAGCCATATGCATGCTTATTTCTATACAACAAAAATACAAATAATGGTATTATTGTTATTGCTCCGAGATTAATTTGTAGCATGTCTATGCATTATATAAGATTTGTGCTAGTACGACTCATGGCACAAACAGGAAACAGGGAAACCAACAATTATACAGCTATTTAAAAACTATTGATCTAATCCATGTTTCGACCAAACCAGTCAAAGGTCAACCAGTTACAGAATAAAAATAGAAAATGCCAATATATCTTAATTTCAAGTCACTAATATTGGGTGGGATGTTCCTAAGGTGTTGCTTTGTTTCTTTCCTCTCACTTTTCCCCTTTTTTCTCTTTCAATTTCTTTTCCATCTTACCCTCTCGTGGATCCATGTAGCCACCATGTACCCGACCCCATTTAGTTGGGAAAAGCTTAGTTGCTGTTGTTGTTGTTGATCAAGTCACTAATATGCAACAAATTTGCTGATTTAAAACCAGATAAATAGTGAAGAGTGCACAGAGAATAGTTTAGTCATAACCTGCATATTGCCAATGAGAAATGCAAAAAGAACCAAACCGAAGATGGAAATGAAGACTGCAAATAATATCTCCAAAACATGAGTACTTGTTTGCAGGTTTTGCCCAAGAGAACTGTAAACCAATAAAGCAGATCAGATCAGATCACATTAGCTCAAAAATGACTGCTCTAAAATGTAATGGTGCAGCAACTAGCATTGAGGGCTTTAAAGTGACCCTTCAAGGCTCTTACGATGTTTGTTACTGCATAAGCTATTGAAGAAAACAATAATTACAGTGGGGCCCATTTTAACATCCAAAGGGTGCAAGTGGTTTCTGCACGGCTGATCGATCAAAACTGACACTCTTTACTGCAAGTATTCTGCAATGGGGCCCACACCCCTACAAGCATTTTTTTATAGATGTAAAATTTACTTGGAAAGTCATCCACCTCAATTTTG
Source organism: Macadamia integrifolia (assembly GCF_013358625.1). Taxonomy (NCBI): domain Eukaryota; kingdom Viridiplantae; phylum Streptophyta; class Magnoliopsida; order Proteales; family Proteaceae; genus Macadamia; species Macadamia integrifolia. Next base: position 37,081,832 of record NC_056562.1, read on the forward strand.
TTCCCTTTTATTTCTAATGGAGAAATAAACCAGCCAAAAGCAAACAAAATGATTTTGCACAAACCTCAGATTACGCAGGCCCCACCAAAAGCAGTAAAAGAACTTCTGTGGGAAATCATTTGATACCACCACACCGGATGTAAGAGCATCAAGAAAAATTCCAAAATCAAACGGTGGATTCTCAGCCGTAAGAGGACAAGTAACATTTAGAAATGACATGTCATTGTCATTGATTCCATCACCACAGTACAAACGATGAATGTCACATCCAGAATGCGTCTTACAAGCTTTTCGCCAGCATGTATTTTCTCGTTCAATTGAAAACAAGTACCAAAAGGCCCCAAGTACCTGATTGCCATTCAATTACATAAAAATCAAAAGGATTTCTGTGAAGGAAAAGTGAATCCTGTTATTTGTTACAATAATATCCCACGAGAAAGTCAATAAATGAACATAGAATTTGTTTATCCTTCTCACTGATCTAGAAAAATATCTGATCATCCTGTCGGCACCTCATGAAAAGGCAACTAAAAGAGTCAAATAAACTGGATAATACCAGGGCCATCTAATCTATTGACTTTCAAAATGTTTGTCACCCATCCAAGATTTTTCACCTCATCTTCCTAAAAGTCTCATTTTCTGTTGGCATAAATGTTTAATAGCCCATGTTCCTATGACAAGATTTTACAGGCTGAGGCATGTATAAGAGGTGGCCGTTGATAACACAGTCTGGAACTCTGGATTGATTCACAGCCTAATGCGTACTAATTGGACAAAAAATTGGTTTTCACATACTGCTAATGTATGACCCACCTGGCCACCTATGGAGCATGGAATATCACATCTCTTGCATCCCATAATTTCCAAATCTGGTCTCTTATCCCAGCTGCTATTATTTGAGTGTTTGGTTACAAAGAAATCAAAGGACCTTTGAAATCATGCAAAGGCTGCATACAAAGTGTCTGCTAGAGCTAAGGAGAAATCAAATTTCCGAGCATTTTCTTGTAAAGAATTTTCTAACACATGATATTAGAATGGCGTAGGTAAGATGGATTAGGCAGCCCAGGGTTTTGGATTTCTAAGGCTGAACTACAAAGACAGGTGGTGGGATGCAGATAAAACACTGAAGTGGGTTTATTTTAATGGAAACAAGCCTTGGGTTGGGCCTTTGGTCCACTGGGTTTTGAACTCTGGTGGAATTCCAAGTTAGGGTATGGGTGAGATTCCAGCCAAGCAAATCAGGTGTGTTTCCTGAGTATATCCTCCATATCTTCTCTAAACTTCACTTCCATCGATCCAAGTAAGTTTCTGAACTTCTTCCCATCCTGTGCATGCTATTTTCTAACTTTTCTGATTCTGTCTTTTCTTTGCGTCTGTCTTACCCATCTTCAGTTTACGAGACTGAGTTTCTATTTCTAGTTCTCACTCTAGTTCCGCTTCCTGTTAAGTTCTGATTTCAGTTTTGATTTCAAAATCTTAACCATCTAATGAACTTAATGAAATCCTACTGCAAATATACTTATCAAATTCTTAACTTCTGAAACTGAATTTCGTGCATCATCATAGAGAATACTAACTAATATAGGACTAGCCGACAAGGTTTGACAAGTCAAACTAGACCCAAACAACAGGAACTTGTAGACCAAAGAACAACCATAATAACCAAGGTAGAAACAATACCACAGATCAGAATAAAGGTTAAAAAAATAGATCTGTAACTCAGAGTTTCGAATCCAGAAACTGGAATTTATGAGAACATAATATAGCCCAGATTAAAGGACTAAATCAGATATAGGAATAGGGTCATAACAGATCATAAATTGTGAACAAACATCCACAAAAATCAGGAACAACCAGATGCGTCTATCGATCTCAGAAAACAGAACAGATTAGGTCAAAATATCCAATAATAAATAATACTTAGAACAGACCAGCAGTGAACAAATAGGAATGAGTCAGCAGTAGTATTAGGATGATAACAGTTCCAAATCAACGATAGACACTAGCAACAAAATAGGACTGCCCAGCACAATCGATTCTAGTTCTGTTCTAGTAAAGTCAATAGAGGACAAGAAAATAGAGATTCCTAATAACTTAAGAACCACAGCCCAGATGGGGACCAAAACTGGATCGAGTTGCTCTTTTAATGAGGGGAACCTCTGGTCCAAATATCAGCCAAAAGTGACTAGGAGTTGAGTCAGAACAGAAGTCGATATTCCTGCCCAGAAAACCTATCGCCTGGACAGAACTGTTAAGGGAAAAGAGGTAAATACCTGTAGCAGCAGTAGACCTTGAAAGTAGACTTGAAAGAAGAAAGATAAGAAAGCTTGAAAAGACCACTCGGGCTTCACACCGCAAAGTGTCGAATGGATCAAACACCACTCCCTTCCACTGTGATCAAACACACAGAAAATCCAGTAGATGCATGCCAGCAACCAGCAGCAAGTTCTTTTTTTCCAAAATCAAAATTGTCTCTCTATGATGAGAGCTCTCCTTTATTTATAATAATGATGGGGAGGGTTTACAAGTAATAGTAACTCACAGTTACTAAATCTGAGTTACTAAAAATTGATTACAAGAAGTTACTAAAAACTGGAAATTAGAATCTAATGAAAATAGAAACTAGTCTAGACAGAAATTAGAAACTAACAATGACTTGAAATTAGAAACTAATTTAGGTACTGAAATTAGAAACTAAATAACCCCATCTAAAAAGTAAACTAAAGAAAAATGAAGCAAATCACTGAATTCCGTATGCAACCTTAGAACCCCTAGTTTAGACCCATAAAAGTAGCCCAATACACTCCAAACCACATGGACTGAAGGCCCAACACGTATACAACCCAACCCTAATCTTATTCCTAATAAAACAAGCCTAGTTTGGTGAAGAATCTGCATCACCAACATGTCGTTGCCAAGGTCGCCCTAGAAGAATGTCACAGTGTGCCAATGGGATGACTAAGTAAGATATGTGGTATTGTAATGGCCCAAACTATAGATGTACTCAAACAACTGCAGTGGCCTCTTGCCCACTACTTTTAGCTTAGTTGTGTTAGCCTGCCCTTCCGAATCTTCCTTGTTTCTTGGGTTTTGGTAAAAGTTGAATCCGTTGGTTCAGGAATAGATGCTTCCTTCCGTACCTTCCTTGGCAGTAGAGAAGACTTCATCTGCTTTAGTGGCAGCTGGGCCTGTTTCGGTTCTGATTTTGACACCAACTGAACTCGCTCTTCTCTAATGACCCAGTGAAGAAAACTCCAGGACAAGAAGCAACAGACAAGTGAACAAAGTGCCCCTTTGGTAAGGAACACAAGTGAACGGATTCAAGGGAGAGTTGAAACCGCTTACTAGTGAGTGAGGCGGGAAACCAGCCTCGGTCAGCGCGAAATAGCGTTCACTTGTTGATTTTAGTTTATTGATCTATCTGAATTCTGATTTAAAGCCCTGAATTTTTCCTGCAATTCTGAAGAAATCGAATTTTCCTATTACTAGTGGGATTCTTCCATAACTTGCAACCCGGCCATCAGCTTTAAATCATATTTTGCAGTCTTGCTGTAGTAATTGATTTGACCATTTGATCAGAGTTTTCTGCACATCTGATTTGTTTTTGGTTAGTTGTCAATGTTTTCTCAAATCTGGTTATATTCCTTATCCACGATCCTATCGCAAGCTGATATCCCACTGGATCTCACTGATTGGGGATCAGGTGACTAGGGTTGACAAAGAAAAAACATAATAAATAAAATGGTTATGGTATGCTACTATGCTTTATATTATTACAAAATAAAAGCCAATATTAACAAAGCCCAATAATTCCTCTTGGGGATGCTCCTGCAGCATAAGATCCAAATAGAACTCCCAAAAGACATGCTTTATATTATTCCAAAATAAAAGCCAATATTAACGAAGCCCAATAATTCCTCTTGGGGATGCTCCTGCAGCATAAGATCCAAATAGAACTCCCAAAAGACATGGCCTGCTGCCCAAGTTCCATGATCTAGTGCAGTTTTGCCATGTAGCAGAATATGGCTAGCAGAACAATCCCTAACATTTCTTCCAACAGTTTTGGTAAGATCCACCTTAGCAAGTGATAGACCAAGACCCAATAGGCTTCTTACCTTTGATTATTTACTAAAGCGTGCAATATTTACCATACTAACTTGAAGAACTCAATGTGTATTAGATACTCCAGTGTAAAACCCGTGTAAATTCTGTTGTTAGTATTAGATTTCTTAGCCACTTTCTACAGGCTCCTGTCTATTCTCTTTGTATACCAGTTCTATACAGTCACTACACAAAATTCAGGATCACTACTTAAGAAGATAGAAAATGTAGCATATACATAATTTCTAGACATGCACATTAGAGAGAACTTTTGAGATGGTATATTTGTAGTCCAGCTCTGGGCAAACACTCATTTTGGCCACATGAATGAAACATGTTGCAAAATAAAATGGCCAAAGTATACAAACCATCTCCACATCCCACTATAACCTTGTCCTTCATAGATCACCCCCCATGGGTAAAAAGAAAGAAAGAAAGAAATGCCAAGCAAGGAGGCCATTTTTGCCATATTGCAGAGAGCTTCAATCTCGAAACTTGCCACAAGATGATGGTAACATGGGAAACATGAAACATCATTTTGAGCTGCCTGTTCCATGGTTAAGATACCACCATCCTAATCCCAAGGGGCAAATCAACGGAAAAACCAAACCACCTTTCCAATGTACATGTTAAGTAACTGCACCAGGCCAAGTCAAGCCAAGCAGCATCCAGGAAAACTCAACAACCTGTATATGTCTCAAACTCAACAATTCAGCCTTTTCCCAACTAAATGGGTCGGCTGGATCTATTGGAGAAAAAATAATAATAAAAATTAAAAATAAAGGAACGCAACAACAGCTCTATTCAAGGTCATACTAGAGTCAAGACCTAAAGTTTGCATGCTTTTCCTCACATAGTTGTCAAGGCGTCACCTAAGTGACCTAGTTGGGGCTGGGCAACTATTGCCTTACTGCAAGGCACAGCACTTATTTATGTCAAATATCATTTAAGAAATAAATATTTGTTATTTCATTTACTTAAGATATTATTCATAAATAAGCAAACACCACATATTTGAATCCAATAAAAATAGTTTAAAAATCAAATTCAAAAATGATAAAAAGTCAACTCCTTAGTCCAAGAATAAAAACTAGATTTTTTTTTTGCAAGGGTGATTTTCAACTTTCAAATGCTTGGGTTTTTCTCAATTCTGAAAATTTCATAAACCATGGCAAAACATTGTTAAAAACCAAAAGTGCGGTAAAAAAATCTTTTGTTTTGATGTCCATAAAATTATTTTCATTCAGGCAATTTAAAAACATTCGCGCATTTTAGAATAAGTTTGACCGGAACATAACTTTGTCACTACGACTTCAATTTAAGTAATCTTATACTTGTTGGAAAGTTGATTTTGTGCTCTACTAATACAAAAATTTCGTGTAAAAATAAAATCATTTAACTAGTCATACTTATCAGAGAACAAGAACATTTCTCTACATGGGAGATGGCACACCATCCATCGAATCCATGGCTAATCATGGAAACTGGAAGGGTGGGGTTATAAATTAGCTGCAAATGATATGTACTTGGAAACAACCGGATCATAGAAAAGTCTTTCATGCCTCGACTCTCCCTCGATTAATTCAGAAATCATGGTAGTCTTTTCATGGAGATAATTGGGAATCGGAATGGACCTAGGGTTAACAACCTTCCTTTTGACGCATTTCGCTCAAAGGGTTGAAGGGAGATTGTGCACCAAGTTGTTCGCAGGGGCCAACTTGATCTTCTTCCCAGGGATCCCAGATGGGGGGAACCATAAGAGAGCCGCCAACCCCAACCACCGCCCATCTACGATCCATACTAGATCTGACCACTGCCCATCCTACCTCCTCTACATTCTTGAGAACCCATCTTTGTCTCAGTAGAGTATTTGAGTCGCATGTTTCGGTCCTCTTCCCATTACTTAGAAAGAGTGAGCCACCGATTCAGGTACAAGATACTACTATTACTGCCTAGACAATTAGACACCCAACCCGTAATCGCATCATGAAATATCGATTGTGTTGAACCCTGTGAATCGCGTGAAAGTAGGATACTCCAAATTCGGGGGGTCAAAGAGTTCCATAAAACGTTCTTGGTGAAAAAAAAATGTGAGTAAAAGTTCCAACTGAATCAAATTTGGTCCATGAATCTAAGAAATAGTGAGAATTCCTGATCTCTCTCAATATCTCTCTCAATTCGAAGATCCAGGATTTGAATTGATGTCCTTTCATTGATTCCTCCTAAAGATTTCATTTCAATTGGAATTTGATTATTCACGATGTACGATGATCCCTGTTAAGCATCCATGGCTAAATGGTTAAAACGCCCAACTCATAATTGGCAAATTTGTAAGATTGATCTTCGACTCCGTTCCTAGAACTTGAAGCTAGCTTTGAAACAAGGGCGGTGGATAGGAAAAGAGTTGTAAGGGACAGAGGTTTTTGTTTCAACTCAAAACTCAACAGGTAAGGGGGATAAAGCACAGGAAAGTGCAACTACAGCCTCATAGGACGAAGGACTTAATGTGACTTAATGTTGATTTTTTATGACTTGGTGTGGCTTGATGTTGATTTTTTATGATACAAGTTAGAAAAGAGGGAAAATAACACTTTGGCGCCTTGGCAACGCCTAGGCGGGTGACTTGTCGCCTAAGCGTTTAGACAGCCCTACACCGCCTTGATTCCCCTTGGCACCTTGACAACTATGTTCCTCACTATGTCTCATATGGTCATTTTAGGCCTCCCTCTAGCTCTTTTAGATCCTTCCATCTGAATCTGATCACTCATCCTTACTGATGCTTCCCAAGGCCTCTGTTGAACATGGTCGTACCACTTCAAACGACTTTCTCGAAGCTTATCTTAAATTGGGGCAACTCCCAAATCAGCTCTAATATGTTCATCCCTTACTTTATTCTTCTTAGTTTTCCGCACTACCATATCTACCACACTCACATTGTCTGTATTATGCTTCTTGACGGCCCAACCTATACGTCATAGCCGGTTTAACGACTGCCCTATACACTGTATAGATCTCAAAGAGGATTATAATTCTCAGCTTAGTCAAGACCATTTGTAGGCTGCCCAAGTTTCTACTCCATGATTTCTTTTGTAGTTTATATTTTATTCAATCTCAATAAGGTCTTAAGGTATTCTCTTAACTTTGAATAAAAAATCTAGTTCTAGCACTTGATTTACGTCCATGGATGAATGGATACAAAGACCACTCAAGAGTTACTTGTGTCCATCTTCATTGTGTTTACTCAAACCCAAGACCCATCTAAATGCCCCCCCTTACAAAGACATCCAACATGTAAAATAGTTAAGCCTGAAATAAACTTACAATAAAGTGAATAGTAATACAGCCGTCATTCCTGTGCTCCAAAGGTCTATGACAGAACTAAGGCCTATGCCCCAAAGGTCCCAGATCCAGCAATTGAGATCACAACCTCCTTGCCACTTGAAGATGTCGCCGGTTCCTCCCTCCTCCACCCCCTTGCATCCCTGCAGCCACTGAAGCCCGTAGCCCTTACCGTGTCCGAAGAAGTAGACACCAAAAGGGCCTCCGAAGTGACAATCCTTCCTCAGGTTCTCCTTAAGGCCATGAAGCTTGAAACCCCAATAGACCTTCGGTCCTACCGGCTGCTACAACTGGTTGCAATGCTTTTTCCGCCCTACAGAGGTCTATCGACTATGAAGATGCAGATTGCCCCCCTGATCATTCCACTGAGGCGATAGCTACTTCTAAGGTCAACATCTGACCTCCCCCTGGTCAGTCGGGGCAGTGGTCACCCTCACTCATCTTGCCCCCTGCCCACCCGGTGTAAACCACCATCCAATACTCTCCGCCACCTTTGCCTTCCAAACCCCTTTGTCTGTAGTGAATGCTTCCCTCTTTTGGCAATGCTCTCAACCCTTCCATCCCCTCAAACCTTTTGTCCCACTAGGCCCCTGAGGAGGGCCCCTCCACTCCCCCCTTTCATTCGCAATCCCTCTCCTCTACCTTAGTGAGCCCAAATCCCTCCCCCCTTCCTCCCTCTGCTCCCTTCACACTGGCCCCTTCCGCTAGCAACCACTCAAGTGTAGGGGTAAATCATTAATCATGTCCTCGATTCTCCCTCCCCCCCCCCCTTTTTTGGAGAAAAAAAAAAGAAAAAGAAAAATATATTAAAGAAAGAAACTTAGTACATCAATGTTTGGACTGGAAAGTTTAATAGTAGATAAGTTGTCATAGCCCTATGTGCTAGACAAACCATAAGGAGTACCACGTCATTAGTAGGCCTAAGCCAAAATGGTGTTAGTGTTAATGTATCATATACATCCAAAAAAGACGGTGTTTTGCTCAAAGGCCACGAGGTGGGACTGCCTTCAAAAGTAAGTATTTCCATTTCCCTAGAATTACTCCATATTTCTCCAATGCTCCACCCCCCTTTTGCCTCTTCCTTTCATTATGCCAAGGTGGTCTCTTGCTAACTTATCCCTTCTCCCCCCCCCCGGAAAACCATTCCTCCTCTGTCTCTTGTCCCTACATACCTTATTGGGCCAACTCGGTTGTTTAGCTTTCCTAACCCTCTTCTCATCTCCTTTGACCCATCGGCCCATTCCTCCCTCCTAGATTCTTCTGGCCCATAGATCTTGGCCCGTATATGTTTGGCCGCTAATATGCCCCTAGGTTGGTCCCCCAGCCATGGTTTAAAGTACCGGTCCTTATCATATTTTATCGGTCTACAAATACAATACACTATTTTGAAAAAATGAAATGTATCCATGCATATCGATACGTCCCAATACTTAAGATATGTATATACAGTACCCATTTCACTTTTGAAACAGAGCTTGTTCTTCTCACTGGCAATACTTAAGTTTTCAAAATTTGAAGCATTACTACAAAATTGATCTCCCTTTCATTTCTTGGACTTAGGGCTTTGAATCCTACATAGAAACGATCCAAAATCCACAATCAAACTGATATTTAGAGGTAGGGGTGTCAATACCTAAACCGCACCGGTTAAACCGACCCGAACCAAGCCGATTAAGCCCAAACCAAACCGAACCGGTGCCTTATTGGGCTGATTTCGGTTTGTACTTCAAATGCAATCCGGTTTCAGTTCTGTTCGGGTTAGACCATTGGGCCACCGATAAAACCGAAAATTTGAGCCGAACCCCAAACCAACCTGACATAAACCGACACTAAAACTAACTCATTAACTCATGCTCGGACCCCCTCTAACGGACTAATTCACTAACACACGATGACACAAACCCAACAACAGAACCACTCAACCACTGATGACTAAACCACTCACCAATCAACCTCTTTTTTTTCTTTTTTATCTTTTTTTTTTTTTTTTTTTTTTTTTTTTTTGATAAAAGTGTAAAACTTACCACGAACCAGCCAAGAAGGCCAATTGCCAACCCAACACGGCCAATTATGTATCCTCTGTTTTCTTTCCATGCCTCCATTTAGAACCCTAATTTTTCTAAGCCGCTAAACTGAAACAGTGAAACTTAAAACTTTCAAGTTGAAAGTGAAGCGCTGGCAGCCTGGCCAGAATTGCTTCACTTCCTCGGCGGTCCAGAAGTGCTCTGCCTTAGCCTCTCACTCTCTTCCAGTGCAATACGGCCAGAATTTCGTTCCTACCTCCTCCTTGTTAGGGTTTCCCAGTTCCAGGTACAGCTCTTTCCTTTTCCTTATTTGCAGATTATAGACAATGAAATCCCTCACTCCCAAACGATTTTCGACATCTATAATGGTCATAAGGCCATCAATCGACTAAATCATCTCTCTTTCTCTCTGTGTTATTAGGTTTCCATTTCTCCATGTTTTGGTTTTAAAATTCTATAATTTGAATTCCTATTTACTGTTGGATTCTTCAAATCACATTCCAACCATTGGATTGGATTACCCAAAGATGTTGATTTCTGATTCTATTATTAAATTATTTAAATAACGCCAACTAGTATAGTTTATATAAAGGGTGAAATGGCCAAAACTCAAAAGCCAAAAAAAACCAAACTGGCCCAAAAGATGAGGCCCATGAGATATTGAGGGGAGAATCGATATGCATAACGGATTAACGGGTCCATACCGGCCCAAAGGGTGAGGCTCACTGTCCCATACTCCCATACTCATTTTTTCATTTCTCTGTCGGTTTCCCAATGGGTTCATATCGGCTTTAATAACAGATCCAAACCGGAATGAAACCCGGTGATCCAAACCGGTGCTAACCCGAACCCAAACCGCACCGAAGCTGGAACCGAACCGAAACTGATAAATCCTTATTGGGTAGGTTTCGGTTAGTGTAAATCACACGCCGAAACCGGTGGAACCGAACCGATACCGCACCAACCCAGACCGTTGACACCCCTATTTAGAGGATTGAAGCATAAATCATCCATTGAAGCTAAACATAGCACAAGACAAATATGTTGAAAAAACTCGATTTTATTCGTCAAATCTTTGTTTTACTTATGTTTTTCTGCTATGTTTGAATAGATTTAGGCGAATCAAACTAAAACATTGCATCAAACATGAATTATTGCATCAATTTGTTCAAAGATTTTAAAATTTCTTAGAAATTCGACAATAGACTATCACTACATGTAAGTAACCTCATCCTTTTATAACAATTTCAATTGAATGCACTTGCCTCTCAATACAGTTTTCTCCATTTTAGTGTCCATGCATGATATATGTTATATATTGCTTATTTATACTAGTATTATGCAAAAGTATTTCCATGTGTATCTTGTCCAATCGATATGCAACAATACGTCTCTTAAAATGACCCGACCAATATGGCGACCAATACCGATTCTTAATCCTTGCCCCCATCACTCTCCATCTAGTCCCCTCTAGCCTCTTGTGGCATCACTCTCCATCTAGTCCCCTCTAGCCTCTTGTGGTACCTCCCCCCCCCCCTCTCGTGATTACCACCGGCGTGACATTAGCACTCCTCCTTATCCAAAGAGGCAGCCCTAAAGGGACTATTCCTCGCCCAACAATGAGAAATTTTTTGCCTCTTAGCATGGAAATCTGAAGCCATGTCTTTTGTCGTGACATCTTGTAATGCCTTGGGAGGCCTTTTAGAATCTTGGGCCCTCTTTTGAGTTTGCGTGCGGTTGCCATGTTGGGGTCTTGTTTTTTCCCTCTTAGTGTGTTGTGGTTGGTTGGTGCTCCTCCGCTTCTTTTTGCAGGCCCTTGCCTCCCCGTTTGTAAAGGTTGGGCCTTGTAAAGCGTATGTGCTTTGTTTCTCTCTCCCCCCCCCCTCTTTCCTTTCCTTTCCTTTCCTTTGGTAATGAATTTTTTATTCATTTAAAAAAAAAAATACAGACACGGTGCACACATTAGGGCCTCTTTTGATAGTACATGGTTATAGACTTTTGTGTTAAGTATTTTTATTTGTAATGAGCCCAATTATAAGGCTCAAATTGTTGGTCCAAAGAGGGGGGTCTACGAAATTAATATTTTAGTTTAGTATTCTAGTGTGAGGGACCCTCTTTTAGATATAACTCTTTGGGGACTAAGTAATTTAGTCTAGGAAGTTCTACTATTTTTGGTATCTTCATTAGGAAGTTTCTATTATTTAGAGCCATAGAATATTCTTTTTTCTTCCTAGATAGTTTCTATTTTTCAGTCTTTGGGCACTATAAATTACATGTAACAGCTCCTCCCTTATGCGATGGAATAAAAAAAATTGAATTGAAAAGTTTGGCCTAGAGAAGACTTCTCTCTTTATTTTTTCCGCTCCCTTTTTCTCCCCCGTAACAGATCAATCCCTTTCTCTCTCTTCCTTAATCTGGTATATATCTCTCTTTTCTCTCCTCTCTTTTCTCTCTCCCTCCCCTATCAACCGTCACTCTCTTTTGCCTTTTGGATTGCTTCTTTCTCTCTCCTCTTGCCTCTTTTCTCACCCCTCCATTGACCACCCATTCTTCCCCATCTCTTCTATCTCTTCCTTCTTCTTATTCTCCCCTTGGTTTCCAATTGCAGGCTTTGGGAACTATACCTACCAGCAAGCTTTCCAGCTCTTGGATCCATCTGATAAACCCCCTAAACCCTAGGCTTGTTGCACCATTCATAGCCCTAATTTCTAAACTGATATGTAGGGTTTGATTTGCTCCATCATATAGTCATCACATAGAAAAGAAGGCTGTATGGATAAGCAAACTTACATGGCTTGCAAGCATGTAAAGAAAAAGATTCAGAGCAGCTCCAGCCCATGCTGTCTCAGTAAGTATGCCTGAAGTTCTTGTCACTTCTTTATACAGAGGATAGATTCGAAGAAGCCTTGGCACATACTGGAACACAACAACAAACTTCAACAAGTCCTTTGTATTTAAAGATTTTGAGCCCTTCAATTTCGGTATGACAATTGAAATTACCACCTGAACAGTTATAAACAGTCAATCCTTAATTCCATGGGTGATATCAGCTCCTATAAAAGAATGCATCAGATCTAATAAATTATAACCCTGAAGTTATAACCAAAACGTCAGTAAGAAATTTCTTTGTTTTACAGCTGGAATGAATTCTAGTACCTGTGGAAGTGGAAGAACTGCAAGAATGTCAATTAGGAAGTACGATGACAGGTAGCGTTTTGCAATGGCCAATGGATCTTCAACCAAAACACCTCTTCCAAACACTCGAGAAGAAGGAGCAATAAAACCAGTACGAAATTGGAAGATGATGTGAAGTATATAAAAAATATCAGTGAAGGAACGAAGAACACTAGCTGTTATCTCCAACTTTCTATCCAAACCAAGACAATGGTTAACACCATCAACCACTGGGATATAAAAGAACAATGGATCCAAGGACACTGCAATCACACATAACAAAACAAATATTTTGTTCCATCTCTGAAGAAATGACCCCTGTGGATCCAGAATTTTCTTCCTAGACCCAGAGTGTTTTACCAATGGATCTAGAGAATGGGCCTTGAACAATTTCCTAAGGCTCTTACTACCTTCAGAAGCCCATTCAACCACTCTTTGAATCCTTTCTGAAACTGAGCTAAGTGCTGTTCTAATTCCTCCTGAATATCTTGCAGAAAATTGCCTCTCAGAGCTTGAAGATCTCTCTGAACTACAATCCTGAAACCTGAAAAAACATAGTCCGTAAAGCATGCAATCTGAGAAAAACAGGTTAAGTAGATTGCTTTATCATCAAACCGCAGTCCTAACATGAAAATAACCCAAAAAATTAAAGGATCAACTACAGTTTTTTTCCCCACCCCTCTAACAACTCCTAAACAGAAATAAAATATAAAGCCAATTCAATAACCCTTGCCGCTCAATCTACAGCATTTTTCTTTTGGGTGAATAGTCTACAGCATTATTTTGGATGGTCAAGGGGAAAGTATGGAAAATAATCCAGAAATGGACCTATTGACAAGAATTGTGCCATCTACCAATTAGGTCTTGAACGAGGTAATGTGCCCTTGGACGGTATCAGTCTTGCATGTGTCAATGCACAGATAATTACAAATATGCATAAAGCATTAAAAATCAGGCCCTCAATGTTGACATAATTACATGACGTAACTATAAACAAATCTTTGGGAAGATCATGAAATTCTTTTAAATCAAATATTCAAGGTAAAAGAATGTGCTCCTGTTGTGATTAATTCTTCAGTTGCTTGTTTCTTATTAACTGTCTCCAAATGAATGGCTAAAATTAAATATGGAAAATGTAGCTGGTTTACCTTAATACAGGTCGATAAATCTGATGCAGCTGTCAGTCAGGTAGACAACCAGGGATCATAGAACTCCTCCACATATCAGAAGCCTTAGTCCAACCACCTGTGGTCAGCTAAATGCATCCTGTTCTACCATTGTAACCTTTCAAGGCCATATTTCGCATAAACTTAAAGTCCTCCTACCACCGCTGCTCTTTGTTAAATTATTACCTAACTCTACAAAAATCCCACAAATGAAAGAAATTTTGTCCACTACTCCACTTTGGGTGGGGTGAGGGGTTGAGGTTGGAGGCAACATTAAAGGTAGGATGGGGTCCTTTCACCCTTAAAGATCAAAGTGTTTGCACCAATGGGTTATCTTAACCATCCCAGAAAGAAAGGAGACAAAATAAAGTGTACAACATGGAACAAGACAAAAAAAAAAAAAAAAAAGGTGGGATTAGGGCATGGGGAACTTATGCAGCCCACCAACCTAGATTCCAAAATCAAGATCAGGTCGGCTGCTCCGCAGGCCCAGATCTAAACTATTTTCCATTTTCCTGATAAAACAGGGTTGAAAACGCTTACTGGTTTGTTGATTTCAGCAGCCTATGATAGAGAAGGAAAGAAAAAAACTATGAGAAGAAATAGGCGGTTCTGGGACTACGAACAGACCCATAAACAGTATCCGTGAATAGTAATGTGAACAGAAACTTTAGAAGAAAGGATAGGAGAGAAGAGTTAACACTTCACTTCATTAACTATCGATTGCGGGGGGTTACAGGTATTTAAAGATCTAAAAACTAAAAATAAAAAATCCTTAAGGTTATATCTAGCTTCCTAAAATACATAAGCTAACTTAGAAAATACCATTAAGACTTTTAACTCAATAATAACAACTAAAAACAGGAACTAAATCTAATAGGACTTCACCCAAGACAAAACTAACAGCTAAGAAATTGCCCCACAAGATCCCAATAACAACTACTACTAGATAAATCATAAACAAATCTCTAAAGAGCCCATTAGTAATTAAAATATTTATTTTTGCGCACCCATTTAGACACCCGTACCCAGTAGATATTAAAATCATAGTTGTCAAGGCATCCCTGGGCAGGCACCTTAATCGCCTTGTTGGTGTCGCCTAGCAACCAAACCCCTTCCAATGCCGTGACAACTATGATTAAAGTAGGACCAATTTTTAAACCTGACCTGCATTAAGAACACATGAGAGGGACATTTATTAGACCAAGCATTTTGTACAGAACTGTGTACATCCATCAGGTAAGTGAATATCCATCTGTAGTTGCCTCTTTCTGCTAAATTTCCATTTTTTACACACCATATACACATGCTATGAAGTGTTAAATTGATGTGGTTGGAGGCGTGATCCAAAACAGCCACCGCACTAGAAAAAAAAATTATAAATAACTAATAAAAGGACATTGCATTAGCAACCATACCATACAAGCAGAAGTGCAAAACTTTTCCACAAACAAATGATATTTGTCCATTGTGAACAAAACCAAGTACATACAAAGGCATAAAAAAACTCATGTGAGGGCATGAGTGTAATGTAATTGATAGACATCACAAGCCAATGGATTTATATTGGGAATTCTGGCTTTATAAGTTTCCCCTGGTGTATCATATTTTAGTTTTCTCCCTTTTTTTAAAACTCTGATATAGGTTTTTTATTTGTTAACCTTAGTCATATTCCTACTTTTAGTAATGTTATTTTAAATTTGGAAGCAGTTGAGTCTCTCCTTATTCCCACCACTTCTCTTTAAGCTTTTATTTTTTTCTTTTCTTTTTTTTCTTTTGGGGGGGGGTTGTTGGGTTGGGTTCTTTCTTACTCCCAAAGAAAGAAAACCAACCAGGCTTAGTGGAAAGCAGCTTATAGAGATATGGGCATGTGTTGGCCTTTAAAGCCCATTAGCCGGCCTGCTTGTCATGAGCTAGCTTATAGCTAGATATTTTAATTGCTTTTAAGTTATTTTATTTTAGAGGAAATACACTCCCCTCCCCTGTACTATGCTTTAATATCACTTTCCCCCCACGTACTTTCATAAATACCACTCCACTCCCCTGTAGTTTAAAGATTCTATCAATCGTACCCCTTCCGTTAAAAAACCCTGTTAAGTGATGACATCAGCCTTGAATTATGATACAAAATTCCCGAATTACCCTTTTGTGATGGAAGCAGTTTCCTCCTTTCTTTCTTCTTCTTCCCTTTCTTTTTTTTTTTTTCCTTTTCTGTGTTGCGTACATCCCTACTTGCAGCGTCCGATCATAAACCAGAACTATATATTTTTCTGGACAAATTTCTCCCTAATATGCTGAATGTTCAATTTCTGCAACTATGAATGAACACCCTGTCTTTAAATTTTCATATTCAAGTTTGGTTAGGACTTTACTTCAAGGTAACAAATCAATAATCTGAGATTTGATTTATCAAGATTCAAAACTCATATTGAAACTCCCTTTCCCAAGAAACTCCTTTTCCCGAGAACTCATTAACACGGTCGAGTACAGAGGCATGTAAGTCATTAAAGTCCAAGACATTTTTCATCAACAAAACAGATCCTTTGATCTTCTTCTTGTTCTTGTCCTCCTTCCCGCATTGCAAGTTGTTACCCATCTCCCCAAACAAAGACTACTAACACAACTACACAAGAAGAGGATGAGAAGCAGTAGCAGGTAAGAAGCAGAGCAAGAGAGAGAGAGAACAAAGATAAGCTTTGGGAAACTGGGGGGTAACCCCTTTATATATCAAGAGATTGAACTCTCCCAAGGATGAAGAAGATCGACTTTCTCCGTCGATCAATCCGCCCATACTTCTCCTCCAGCCACACTGCCACTACCGTCGCCACCCCCACCATCACCACACCAAGAAACACATGAGCACGTGCCTGAGAGATGACATTCAAGAAAATCAAGACAAGCAAAAGAAGAGTCAACAACAACCAGAGACTCATCAGAAGAAGAAGAAAGCGTCAACAACGATCATCATCATCATCATCATCATCATCATCATCGTCATCAACTATTACCTCCAAGACCGTCAAAATCAATGGTGATAGGCACCATCTACGGCCACCGCCATGGACATGTCTTCTTTTGCATCCAACATGACCGTCTAAGTTCCAGACCCTCTCTCCATCTGAAACTTTCCATGACAATCCACCTTCTCGTCCATCAAGGAAATGCAATGTGGAGTCCTCCGGATAGCCCTCAAATGCGATCGACTCGACATGAGAACCTCACCATTGTACTCCATACGTCTATGAACCGTGAACTGTAACGGACATAAGGTTGGTTTCGTTGTTCGAAGGAGGGCAAGGGATAAGGACTGTCTGATCTTGAAGACAATCCAATTAGTATCCTTCTTTGGGTCCGGTGCTTTACTGACCTTGAAGGAATTCATGACAAGCTCCCTCAAGAAAAGCAATTACGTTGAGGCAAGGCGTCATTTGAACGGTCTCTGGATCAAGAATTTTCATTTGGGATTGGGTTAGGTCACAATGAAAAAACCTTGCTGCTGTTTTCTTCTTCTCTGCATCAGGCGAGCTTAAAAGCAGGCCCAAAGATAAGGAAATGAGAGAGAAAATATATGTATTAGACACAAGGGTAAATGGTCTTTTTACAGGCATGTTTGACAGTGTCAGTCACTCTAGGGTCGTTTGATAGAATCTTCAAACTAGAGAGGAGGTTATTGCCATATATGAAAGTACGTGGGGGGAACTTGATATTAAGCCAAAGGTCAGGGGAGGAAAATGTAATTTCCTCTTTATGTTATGGTTAAGTTGTAAACCTCTTTTAGTTTTTATTTTCTTGCCCTATTTGCTGTACAACTGTAAAGGAAACTGAGTTTACTTTGCTTTCATTTAAAAAATGTAAGAGCCAAGGCACGAAGGAATTGATGAATAAAAGAATTTTGGTAGTCTTCTTCATAGAAGCATTGCAGTGGGATTCATTAGGGGCAAGAGGTCCAAAGATCAGTGGGATCCTGGTCAGGTATTCAATTGAGAAGCTCAGTTTGTTATATTATTTTCCCCCTCTTTATTTCCTCCATAAACCTTGCTGTAATGGTAAGATCGAAACACTTTATTACTGAGTTTTTCTGCTGTCAAATTGCGATTGGGAAGCAATTTTATTACTGGCTGTGAGGACCTAACAGATTGGGTTCAAAGCTATTTTATTGCTAGATCCTATGACTAGCGGATGCTCTGTTTTATAGCTGAATTCTGTCAGTACTGAGGCCCCACCTAAGGACACTCTTACCATTAGATTAGGGACCCCTTTTGGGATATTCAAGGGGCCCCATAAGCACGGTTCGAAATCGGCGAAATTTCGGAATTTTGGTGTCTTTTTTTTTTTTCCAAAACGAAATTACATTCAAAATAACATTTGTACAAAATTTCGGTCGAAATTTCAGAGTTTCGGCAGAAATTTCGGTGTCGTTTCGGTATCTCAGTACATTCCATATATTATAAATACCATATCTCGGTCGAAATTTCGGTATTTCGGTCAAAATTTCGACTCTGTCTCGCCTGTCTCGGTGGTTTCGGTTCCATTTGCTTATTTTGAAAGAAAAACGCTCCAAGTCTCTAACAAGCCTCTAATTAGCCATATCATCACATTTTGACTTCCATTGAATTCCTACAAGATCTATATATTCAAAGCTTAGGAAAGGTAAAGTTCTTTCTCCAAAACCAAGTAAAATTTTCAGAACAGTTCGACGGTTGCTGCCAAACAAAGGTGCATCTCTAAAACAATGGCATGTCCTAATATTTTTGCATTTTTATGTTCTAAGCATGTTTATTAATATTAAAATAAGTTACCCACCAAGTTTCAGGTCAAAATATGGCCGTTTGACCACCAAAATAGTCAACCGAAACAAACAAAAAAAATACACCATTTTGGCCGAAATTTCGCCAAAACGAAACTTCAGTTTCTGAACCCACCGAAACGAAATGAGATTTCGAAACTTGCCCATAAGAGAGGCCTTCAACCAGGACTTGGAAGTAATTCTAAATCTCACCATTCAGCCCTTTTTTCCACATTTGTTATTTTGTTAACTAATCTTAATCTGACTGTTTGATCATCAGCAGCTTTTGGGAATTTGTTCCTCTATTGGGCTATTACAATTCAACAAAATCTAGTATCCATCAGAGTTTCTGATTGATAGTAGGTCTCGAATATTCTGACTTAATTTCCAGATTTCACTATTTTGTAAATTGGGTTAAATCTGGTTGTTGAATCATAGCAGTCTTTTGACGTTTTGTTAACCTAACATCATCCTAACTTCTACCAAAATTTTAATCCAATCTGATAAGGTTGACTCTCGACCTTATAGTTGACCTATTTATGTCTTGGGTTTTACTTGGGATCTTGTTAAAAAAGAGGCATGTATTCTGAAACTAGGGTTCATCCCACATACACCCACCACAAAGCCACATAAGAGGAAACTGAAAGCACAAAAGGACACATTATGTCATTTAGAGTTGTTTTAACAGAAATAAATTCAGCATGAAGAAACACTTGCAAAGTCTCAAGTTAACTAACCTCACAAATTTCTCTTGTCGGTAATTCATAATTTCAGTTTACTTGGCACACCATGTCCAATGTGAGAGTGTTAATCTTGAGTTTCCTCAAGGAAGATAAGAATCCTTTTCCATGTGGTAGATGTGGTAGATATAATTTTAACTACCTTTGAAAAGTTGTAATGCCAATCCCTGTAAAAGACCAACTTCGAATTAGAATCTCTCTTATCCATCATCAAGAAGTTATACCAGAAAGATATAGTCCATTAAAAGATTAAGCTTAAAAATCAATAAAACAAGCAACAAGAATGCAGGAGCAATAAATGCAATTGGTCAGACTATATGACTTTGATGTACAATACATTGATGACAAGCAGTATTCCCACCTATAGAATTGAACTTGTAAGTACTGATGTAGGATTAGGTTAACAGGCCCGAACCCTAGTGGGTAATGGGCCAATATGGCTACTCTTCTTTTCTTTTTCTTTTTTTCTTTTTTTTGGTGGGGGGTTGGGGGGAGGGTCCATCTGGTGTTGTCACAAACGATGACTTTTTGTAATGTAAATCTTGGAAGCAGCATTTGTATGACTCAAGCTTCAAATCTTAATCCCTCAGAAGATTCCAGCTAGCTCAACTGGTAAGGTCACTTCCTAGTTGTAGCAGTTCACCAAAACTTGGGAACAAAGTGGTTTCAAAGAAATAAGTGTCGAGTCTAATAAGAATAAAATCAGAAACTAAACTTCTCCTAACTACTAATTGACTCCATAACTGTAGATTTCCAGGAGAGAAAAAAGCTTCCTAATACCAACTAAATTCTGGGGACTTGCAAAAACCCAAGTTTCTGAAATTACCAAAAACCACTGACTCTTCAGAAAAAAAATTCAATTCTGCCTCCTAATTCTTCCAAAGTGGATACAAGACCCCCAATAAACTGGTACGACCATTAGTTACCAGGATTCAAACCTCAAGCACCCCAAAATGTTAAACGTACTTTTTTTTCTTTTGGCTAAGTAGACGGTACTTGGGATCTCCCATTGAAGAGGATGTAGGGCTAGCAAAACTTGTTGCCCTTGCATCACATATGTGAGCTTGACAATCAATTTTGTTAATTATAGACCAGAGTTCACATGATAAGTTCAACGACAAAATCTGGATGATGTACCATCAGAATCTCAACGTACAAGCAATTCCTAAGGTCATAATTTCAGGATGCATGGACAAGTAGAGATAGTTGGTTAACCCATACCACAACCTTGAACAATATCACCGATTCTGTGATAGAAGATATATTAAAATTTCGGACTTCTTCTGTGGGTGGAGCTATTAATTTCCAGAGGCTACACCGTTCACTTCTAGACAAGCATCATTGATGCAGTATCCAAATCTAGACAGAGCGTGAAGGTTTAGAACATATAAGGCCAAGATCCAGGGTTCTCCATAACCACGTTGAATGAGAAGCTGGGAATGAAAACGACAAATTTCCCAAACCATGCCCAATCAAACCATATATTCCAAGGTGATACCACAAATTATGGGCCCAGATGAATATTATAAGCACATATTCGACTGCTACACAATAATCCATCAGAATAAAATAAGAAGAAGAAGATTAAAAAACAAGGAAAATAGGTATGGTGTGGAGAATCTAAGTGACGAATTCTCTTCGAAACTTAAAATAGAGTACTGCACACTAGATGTACTGAATTGAAACACACAAACAATTCATCGCCAACTCCTAAAAAATTGAACTTGAACAATTTCTTCACTGGTTCCAAAAGTAAATCAATGTTTAATACTAAAAACTTGAACCTTAAACATATCCTTCACGGATTCAAAATTTAATCAATGTTTGGGCGGGTAAATTCAATCCATACAATCTAAAAGCGAGGGAGATTAATACCAAAATCAAAAATGAACGAACTAAATGAAATGCTTGGAACTCACATACTCTGCTACTCATCCATGGACAATGGCGGTTGTAAGAACAAGTTCTACTTTTGACTCTCAAAGATGGACAACTGCAACTCATTCAATATCAGAAACAAACTTTCGATTACAGGAGGCTCAGTCTCGGGGGGGAAGTTTCCTCGAGATTTCTAGGGCAAAAGCAAATCTTCTACGGCTTCGAAGCGTGGTTGGTCGTGTTCAAGACGTTTCAAATTTCCAGAGAGAGAGAGAGAGAGAGAGAGAGAAAAAGAGTAACTCACACTCACACACAGACACACAGACAACAAAGTTATTACGGACTTACGGTGGGGTCCACATTCCACATGGGAAAGTTGTTGAGTAGTGGGACCCTTCACGACTGAACTTCGGTTTACAAAAGTCAAAAAGTCAAAAAGTCAAAACAGCCCAGGAATATTTTCTTGATTCAACATTTTTTTTTTTTTTTAAACATTCCTCTATCGAATTGGGATTTTTATCAAATCCCAACGGTTACAAAAGCGTTTAAACCCAATTTAAAAGGTTAAGCGGAAACCGGAAAAAGGTTCCGTGCGCAGCCGTGCCCCATGCACAGTCCTATTCCCCCTCACAATAAGGGATCGAAATGACCAAATACCCCCTATATAAGGTATCGTGACCACACCATGGCTGATGCGGCCGTGCATGAAAACCCTTTCCCTCTCAGTTCAAACATGTGCCATGTAAAGGCTTAGGAGCCGTTTGGTATAGTTTAAAAAAAACGTTTCTAGCGTTTTTTCGTGTTAATAGAACGAAAAAACGCTGAAAACCGTTTGGGTCGATTGGGTCGCGTTTCAGTTTTTTTGAAACTGTCAGTGTCAAAAAAAACGAAAATGGGTCGATTTGTCGAAACGAGGGAAAGGTGTTCTATCGCCCATGTTTCGTTTCAAATTATATTATTTGAAACGATCGTTCCCGATCGTTCCCGATTGTTCGCGATACAGAGAGGAGAGCAGGGAGGAAAGGAGAGAGAACCAACGTCTCACATCCATGCTCGAACTGCGATTTCTCCACCTCAGCTAACTTCTTCGACTCTTCTCCTTCTTCTCCTTCTTCTTCTTCATTTCTTCTTTTCTTCTTCTATTCAACGTCTTCTTCTTCTCACATAGAGGTATTTGAAGAAATTAGGGTTTTTTTTCTCCTTCTTCTTCATTTCTTCTTTTCTTCCAGATACAGAGATCAAGCTACCCAAATTGTTGGTTTCGAACATCTTTTGGAACTCGCATAGGGAGAGGAGAGACTGAGAAACAGGAGCCCTAAGCCCCCTTGTGAAATCTCCTCTACACTACCTTCGTTTCACATCGCTGTGAAGAAACCCCTAGACCCGACGATTTTGGCTAAAATCCTCTCAACATCGGTAGTGCGAGTCGGCTGGAACCCTTTTGGTGAAATTTCTGCTCACCATCTCTCTCGTCTCTCAGATCTTACAGGTACTGAAATCGTGTGGGTTCTTTTGGTGAAACCCCTCTCAACAAGACAACTCTGTTGAATATTTCTACCCTCTCTTAACCCTAGGATGTCTGAAATTTTAATTTTCTGTTCAACTCCTCTGCAACAGGGACAGTATTACACATTATCAAAACTGAATCTGTTTTTTGTTTGATTGATTATTGCTTTTCAATTATGTTTGAATGCTCTGTGTTCCACCCTCAACTGGTATTGGTGATATATTTTTTTTATTATTGCTTTTTGAATGCTCTGTATTGATGCTCTATTCCTACTGAGTTCATAGATAACATCTTTGACATTGTATAAATATGGACTTGTGTGTTTGTGTGGGTATTGTTACTCCCTATGGGAGTATAGATGTTCTTGTAAGCTGAATTGCATCATTGTATTGTTGGACTACACTTTAACTCTTCGATCACACACAAGGGGGTTAATTAGGGAGGTTTCTTTCTTTTTTCCTTTCATTATACAAGTCTGAAGAAGGTGGCTACTGTGCAGACCAGAGATAATTAAAGAATGCCAGTTTAAAGGTCTCAAGTCCAGGTGCACCTAACCTTAAGCTTTAAGTGTTAGTCTTAATTAGTTAAGAAAGAGAGGGAAAGTAAAGGGAAGGGAAGGGAAGTGAAAATTTCACCCTCCCTCTTCCATCAAATCGTGTTTATCAAAGTCAAATGAAAATTCTGGCTGTACTCATGTTATCCAAGAGCTTGTCCAGAGAACATGTTGGGAACCTTTTTCGCTTGCTGATCCACTAAGAATTGAAACTTTGTCCTGTAGCAAGATTTTTTCTTTTATAAGAAGGTTGATCTAACTCTATGATACCCTGCTCTGTTTTCATATAGAATAAAATGTGTTTGGTCATTTCTGTAATTTAGCCCTCCTTGAACATGCCTTGTGGATAATCGTCCATATAGACCTTCTGTATTATTTCTCCATTCTTCATTTTGTTGTGTTTCATATGGCTTTCAGCATTATAAACGGAATGATTTGTATACTAGAGCTAGATTCTTTTATATTGATAATGTCTTTGAAGCTTGGATATATGCTGAAAATGTCCCGAAAGGATTTCTTCCAGCAAGAGGAATCCTTCATTATTACTGTCATGCCCCTATATTGCCAACAAGTACACAAACATTGCAGTCATAAAAGTTTGACTCAAATACCATCAAATTAAATTTAAGTTTTCCTAGATGATATTGGACTTCATATTGGAGTATGTGAAGAAGTTTTCTCCTCATAAGCCCAAGACATGCATTCTATGTGATTAGGCACCACAAGTACTGGGTCTTAATTATGGAATATGGAGGAAATATTAAAAATAAATAAAATGCATTTAAATTGTACTATGAATTTTCTGTCTTTTGATACTTTTGCTTTTATTTCAATTTAGTCTTGAATTTTTTCAGAAGGTATAGGATAAAATTATTGAACTCTATTCAATTAGGTGTAGCGGCATGGATACCTACAAAATAAGCAAGTAGGAGTTTTCATTGGCAAATTAATATTGCTGATTAATAAGCATTGTTCTCATGATTTCAGTAGGTGTTCTCTTTATGAGTATCACAGTATGCTAACTTTTACACTAACTTATAATGTATAGCTATTATGTTTGGAAGTAACATCCCTGCCATTAAGTGGTCAGAATTTGAGACCACTGTTTTCATTGAAGCAATGAAAGAAGCTGTAATAAATGGTCACAAATCCGGTAATTCATTTAACAAAACTGGATGGGAGAACATCACAAAACAATTTCAACAGGCTATAAATCGTCCAGTTGGGAGAGAACAATTACGCAATAGGATGAACAAGTTGAAAACCGAGTATCAACAATTCAAGAGACTGCTTGACACAACTGGATTTGGGTGGAACTCAATGACAAAAGCAGTCACAGTTGATGATGAGTCCGTATGGGATAGGGCAATACAGGTACAATATATTTCAGTAGCTAGTTCAATTACTTAAAAATTAGTTGACAATGAGTATTACATCTAAGTGATACAATTATTGCTTGGGCAGGCAAATCCAGGTTGGTTGAAGTACAAGAAGTATGGACTAAACAATTGGCCAGAGTTGAGCATGGTATTTGGGGATGCATATGCTAGAGGTAACTTAGGGGTTGATAGTGCTCAAGATCTCGATGGCATCGACGCTGTTAATATAGTTGATAATGATCAACTCACTCACTCCCCCAGTACCCCGGTGCATATAAGCATGACTGACTCCTTTCATGAGGATACTCATACTCCAACTCAGACCACCACAAAACGAAGTCTTGATAGGACACCTACGGGACGAAGAAAGAAGAGCGCCAATAAGGGAGATAGCCACGTGAAGGACTTGTATGGGAAGTATTTATCCATGAAAATTGAGAAAGCATCTAGTACTTCTATTACATCTCCTGTTCGTGGTGGGGTAGGTGCATCTTGTCCTCAAGATTTCAGTGTGAGTGCATGTGAGGCGGTGATATCCTCCATACCGGATATATCAAAGGAGATATATTTGAAGGCCACCAGTCGTATGTGTACTGATCCTAGTTGGAGGGAGTTGTTTGTCTGTGCAGAGCCTGCGAAGAGGATTTGGCTTTTAGATGCGTTGGAGTAGTTGATGTTGTGTTTGTATGCTACTTTTGATAATTTTGGATTCGAGACTCTACTTTTGATGTGTGTAATTTTACTTTTGGAGATACATTGCATGACTTGGCTTTATTTTTTTTGTGTTTTTTCCTATTATTGATATGTGTAATGCTGAACATGTGGTTTTGGGTTGACACGATGTGTCAGCTTGTTATGTTTTACAGACATTTGTTTCCAAATGTGTAGTAATTGTTTATTTATTGCAGTTATGTCAAATGCATTATGTGAAACTTCTAGTGATGAAGAAGATATGGTCACTCACATGGGAATGGAATTACTGTGTGAGTCTGTATATATTCGAGAATCATGTCGTGATAGTGTATTTCCAGGTGCTGTCATGATGCATGAGGTATTGAATGGGCATGCCAATAGATGCTATGAAGAGTTTAGGATGGAACGTCATGTCTTCCTTAACCTATGTGACTATGTTAGACATAGGGGGTGGTTGAAAGATACGACCAACATCCGAGTGGATGAACAGCTTGGAATGTTCCTATGGATTGTTGGGAAGGGTTCAAGTAATAGGGACACCCAAAATCATTTCAACCACTCAGGAGAAACAATTAGTCGATCATTCAATGTTGTCTTGATTGCAATGCAACGCCTGGCTAAGGAGAAAATCAGACCGCCAGACGTCAATATGATACCGATAAAGATTGCACAGAACCCGAAATACTACCCTTTTTTCAAGGTAAATATGTTAATATGATACATGTCTGTAATTAAATATATGAATGTTTATATTCTTATATGTACTGGCCATTTAATTGTCAATATATGTCATAGCATTGTATTGGCGCCATAGACGGTACTCACATCCATGCGGTAGTTCCAAGAGAGGATCAAATTCTATATAGGAATCGGAAGGGGATCACAACTCAAAATGTGATGTGTGCATGTTCATTTGACATGCGATTCACATATGTGTATGCGGGATGCGAAGGTAGTGCAAACGATTGTCGAGTACTTGAACAGGCAAGGAGTGATCCTCGTTTGAGTTTTCCTCATCCACCTCCAGGTATTAACTTTATACTAATATATTAGATTTTCATTTGAGTGTATACCTGACAACATATATTATTTTTTGTCTGTAGGAAATTATTATGTTGTCGACTCTGGGTATGCTAGCCAATCTAGATTTTTGACACCCTTTCGGGGTGAGAGATACCATCTACCGGATTATAAAGGGCGTAGAAGATCCCCAAGAACAACGAAAGAGTTGTTCAATTATAAACATTCATCACTTCGGAATGTTATTGAACGCACATTTGGGGTATTGAAGAACAAATTTAAAATTTTAAGGCTAATGCATCAGTTCCCAGTGGAAACTCAGGCTTCAATCGTATTGGCATGTTGTGGGCTACACAACTATATTCGAGAAGAGCATATTGCTGATGCAGAATTCGTGGGGATGAGCGATGATTTAAAAGTTGCAGAAGATGACTTGAATCCGCCACATGAAGATTTCGTTGATCATTCTACAATACAATCAAGTCAACGAAATCGGGCAAAAGAGATGAATGCCACTAGGCTAAGAATTACAAATGCAATGGCTAGACAACAAAGGATGCCATAACTAGTTGAAAACTAAAACCGATAACTATTTTGTCAAAACTAAAAACCTAAATTGATGTTTCAACCGACGTAGTACTTGTTTTATGGTACATTTATATATGTGGTACAAATTGATATATTATTATGAATGTCATATATTTGGATGCTATATTAACTTTTTTTATAAATAAATTTCTGTTATAGATGACTTCTTCTATACCCCCACTCATGATAGCAACTTGTGAAATTTGTGGGAAGAGTTGTGGTAAATATACAACCAAGTCGGGTAAAAATATTGGAAGAGAATTTTTCAAGTGTGAAGATTTATGTAATTTTTTCATGTGGGTGGACCAACTATATCTATGTAGATGTGGTAAAGGTCAATGCAAAGTACGAACTGCGACGAAAGGTCCAAACAAGGGACAGTATTTTCTATGTTGCCCAAGTTCAACTGGGGTAATTTATTTCTACGATTGACCTATACCTATAGATAATTTATGATTTTTGTTTAATTCGATGTTAAATTTCAACGACCCTAATCACATCTATTATTTGATATAGGTTGATAACCGTGGATGTGGTATGTTTGTATGGTTGAAAGATGAAACACATATCTCTACCATACAACATACATTATGTTCAGAAAACTCAAGCTCAACATCAACATCATCCAGACCACTTTCCGTTTCGAACGAGTACATGAAAGGATATCTGGAAGGGACACTTAAAGGATTAGAGGACCAAACAAATAAGATGAAAGACATCCTCCATGCATTCAAGTCTTTAGACTTGGAAAAAAAGTGAAAATTTGGAGAATTATGTAATAGTTAACTTGCATAAGGCATTGTTAATACTGTATTTTATTCATCTTTTGGAAACCATGTTTTTTTTCGTTGGTGTGTAATATTTTATTGTCCCAAAAAAATTTATATGCTTATAGTATTTTAATGTTATTTTTGTAATTATTGACTTAAAAGAAAAGAAAAAAAAAAAAAAACCGTTTCTGAAACAAGCATTACCAAACGGCAGAAATGTCGTTTCTTGGTTCTGAAACTGTTATAGAAACAGATTCACCAAACAACCTTAAATCGTTTCAAAACGGAGTTTTGACACAGAAACTGAAATTTTCGTTTCTGACACGAAACGGAGTTTCTGGAACAGAAACGATACCAAACGGAGCCTTAGCCAATACTTCCGACGGTCAACTATTGAGTGAAACCTAGGCTAGTCCTTTTAAGGGGTGTTTGGTTCAATAAAATAAATGTTGTATATATCGAATATAGATGTCAATTTTTTTATGGATATTCTTCTGAATTGTGTTTCTTGTTGAAAAATCATTTGGTTGCCTTGAGTTTGATACATGTTTCTTACCAGAAAACTGTTTGGTTACCCTAAATCTGTATAATGATTCTTACTGTAAAATTGTTTAGTTATCCTAAATCTATGTAGTGATTCTTACTATAAAACTGTTTGGTTACCTTAATCTTGTGTAGTGATTCTTCTTATAAAATTGTTTGGTTAAACATAAGAGTGGTGAAGTGAAAAACTGTAACATTTTTTATTATTTTTTATTTATTTATAAAATTTATATTTTTAAATAATTTAAAAGTGATTTGTCTTTAATTAAAAAAATATATGGTTTTTCCATTAAAAAATAAAATAAAATCACCCCACAGTTTTGCATTGAAGCATAATTTGTAGTATGGCTCAAGTATCCACCTCTTTTGACAAAATAAATAAGAAAGTGAAGATTCTATGGTCACTCGCAAACAATACACATTGTTGAAATGTGGACAATTGAACCATGTTGACCCATAATATGATCTTGAAGATGAACTCATATCCTAGCCCTGTAGCCTCACTGTAATCTTTTTTCTTCTTCTTCTTTCTTTCTTTCTTTCTTTCTTTTTTCTTCTTCTTCTTCTTCTTCTTCTTCTTCTTCTTCTTCTTCTTTT
>NC_056562.1:37110709-37110812 GCF_013358625.1 Macadamia integrifolia
CTCTCTCTCTCTCTCTCTCTCTCTCTCTCTCTCTCTCTCTCTCTCTCTCTCTCTCTCTGGTGTATTAGCATTTTAAAATGGGCCAACAAACCCATTCCAATAA
>NC_056562.1:37111731-37113257 GCF_013358625.1 Macadamia integrifolia
GTAGTATTTCTATGATTTTGGATTATGTAACACTGTATACACCAGACATGTTAATACATCATCTATATAAGCTTATATTTTCAGAAGAGAGAGAGAGAGAGAGAGAGAGAGAGAGAGAGAGAGAGAGAGTTTTCAGAAGTCCTTGATAGAACTGGCTTATTGAGTAATGGTGTATTGGACAACATGCCTGTGTTAAACCAGCCAGATTGTTAAATGGGCATGCTTGAAACTGGGCCCATTTTAAGAACGTACAATACATAATATGTTATTTTATCATAATATAAATATGATAGATGGATCTGATAGAACTACACTTTAACTCTTCGATCACACACAAATTAAACTAGTTTAAATGGGTTAAAAAAATGTTGCAAAAGATACATCATTATCTGTCTTTCTTCCCAAAAAAAGCACCTGCCTTCTCAAAGAACCTCTACTAGATATCTTCGTTTGATCAAATTGCCTCTTTATAATCCAAAAGGCTTGCTAAAGGAGCATGGAAATTGGATTGAGTATTGTCCACCACTTTCCTGACAACTATTGGCTTTCTAATCACATGCTTATCTTATAAACTTTGAGTAAGGATTCCAAAGGCTGTTTGGGCAGATAAGATTTTTTTAGCTCTTTCGCTTTCTTTGTGATAAGATTTTTTTATCTCTTTTGCTTTCTTTGCTTGGTAGCCTCAAAGGTCTTTATGAGTATCCCAGTATGCTAACTTTTACACTAACTTATAATGTATAGCTATTATGTCTGGAAGTAGCATCCCTGCCATTAAGTGGTCAGAATTTGAGACCACTGTTTTCATTGAAGCAATGAAAGAAGCTGTAATAAATGGTCACAAATCCGGTAATTCATTTAACAAAACTGGATGGCAGAACATTACAAAGCAATTTCAACAGGCTTTAAATCGTCCAGTTGGGAGAGAACAATTACGCAATAAGATGAACAAGTTGAAAACCGAGTATCAACAATTCAAGAGACTGCTTGACACAACTGGATTTGGGTGGAACTCAATGACAAAAGCAGTCACAGTTGATGATGAGTCCGTATGGGATAGGGCAATACAGGTACAATATATTTCAGTAGCTAGTTCAATTACTTAAAAATTAGTTGACAATGAGTATTACATCTAAGTGATACAATTACTGCTCATGCAGGCAAATCCAGGTTGGTTGAAGTACAAGAAGTATGGACTAAACAATTGGCCAGAGTTGAGCATGGTATTTGGGGATGCATATGCTAGAGGTAACTTAGGGGTTGATAGTGCTCAAGATTTGGATGGCATCGAAGCTATTAATACAGTTGATATTGAGCAATTCTCTCACTCCCCCAGTACCCCGGTGTATATAAGCATGACTGACCCCTTTAATGAGGATACTTGTAATATCCCGCTTCTTAAACCCGGTCTGATTTTACGGTTGAACCGGTTTAACCATGCAGGAACCGAGCCAGAGGATGTTAGAGCGGGTTCCTTATGGGCTATGATGGCACGGGTGACCTTAAACACCGGCTGGCCCGACAAGTCC
>NC_056562.1:37113277-37132901 GCF_013358625.1 Macadamia integrifolia
TAGGCGAACCAGAGAACATATCCAAGTGCTTCGATTGCCACTGCTACATAACCATGAGTAGAGCATATGAGGTCTAAGTTAAAAAACCTAAAAATAAACTTACAACACAAGAGAGTTGTAGGTTTTGGTTTTAAAAACCTAACATTACACCTCAATGAAAACATAATAGAGAGCCGAAGATAGAGAAAGCGAGAGAGAGAGAGAGAGAGAGAGGAAAGAGAAAGCGATAGATTATGGTTTTAAAAACCTAACCCTACAACTCCATGAAATCAAAATAAAGAGAGGTAGCAGAGAAAATGAGAAAAAGTGAGAGAGAGAGAGAGAGAGAGAGAGAGAGAGAGAGAGAGAGCTTACCAGTTGCCGGCGGTGGACTCTCGGTGAGAGGGTATCGAACAGAGAAAGCTTCATCAAAATATCACGGGTTTAAAGGCCTTCATATAACGTCTTTCCACTTTCCCTTTTTATATTAGGTGTTAAAATGGTTGCTCAAATATGAGTTTTAGTGTTGACATAAACTCAAATTTGAGAGACATCATTTGTAAAATGGTCATTCATGAGAAATAGGACTATCACTTATGCTTTATGATTCAAAAAAAGTAGGCTAGTGGATGAACCTGTAATGCAACGGTTAAGTTGTGCGAAGTAGGGTAGTTGTTTGAGGTTTTAAATGTAACCGCAAGCGTACGGATCAGTGTAGCTACGGGTCGAACTCAGGGAGAGCAGCCACTCTATTTTTTTTCTTTTAATAATGCGAAAGTGAATCTATTAATGGTTGTGATCTAATTCTAACTACCGTCCTAAACATATGTATATAAAATAACGTCCTAACCATTCGTCATCTAAGAATTTAAAGACGCAAGACACGCAATTAAAATTAAATAAATAAATAACTGAAAATAAACAACCCACACAATTAAAAAAAAAAAACAATAAAGAAAAAAAATATTGAAATAAAAATAAAGTAAAATAAATGGGATAAAGCTAGAGAGAGACTCACAAGTAGGTTTCTCTACTTAGCCCGAGAGATGTATCATAATATGAGCTTCCCTACTTGACCAGAGAGTCACTCTTACAAGGGTTACTCTACTTGGCTTTAGGAAAAAAGAGACAAAAATAAAAGCAATAAATTAATGGTTCTATGGCTAGGAGGGGCAAAGCCAACACATACACTAGCCATAAACCTTGGGGAAAATGGATAGCAATAATGTAACGACTGAAATAAAAATCCTAAATTAAGAAAGGGTAGTTAGAAAAGGGAATGAGAAGGGGGAGAGAAGATTACTAAATGAGTCTACTTACTTGAATCAATGCTTGAACTTGAAAGATTTAGTGATTTGAGATACTACTAGTACTAAAAACTAGATCTGGAATAAATCAAATATGTAATTTCTAGTATTAGAGAAAACAAATATTGAAAAAAAATATGCTCCACGGCTCGTGATCTTGTCACATAGATCTAAACCTATAACTATAACTTTAAAAATTACAACTCAATTGCATAAATCATAAACATAAAAGGCTGAATAAGAATAAAAGAGTGCTTGCATTAGTTGACATAAGAAACTATTACAAAAGTGATTAAAGCAAAAATAAAAAAGAACTAAAACTAAAGAGAGTGAGAGAGGGAGAGAGAATAAAACTATAAAATAAATTAAGGGGAATAATAATAAATAGGAGGGGGGAGGAAGGGGCTTTTATAGGGTTCTTGTCTTGCCTTCTTCCTTCTACAAGTATTTTTTAAGAAAAGAAATTAAATTAAATTAAATTAAATCTTAGTAAAAATCCTCATTCTCTGAGATATTGTGTGAAGAAAGAGAGAATCTGTTTCCAAAATTAACAAATTCTATTCATTACTTACAATATTAACCAATATCTTGCAATCTTGATTAAATTAGAAAGGAATCTCTGCATAGCATCTTCAAGATCTTGTGAGGTAGCAAGGTGAGAGAATAATCTTCAGGATTTTGTAGGAAAGAGGATGTGGTACCAATGAGTGGTCCTACCTTTGGACTGATTCTTGATTCACTTTAAGCACTTTCTCTTGCAGACTTAGAAACTGAAAAAAAAAAATAAAAAGAAAAAAAAAAGTAGTACTATCCAAAGTGGGGCAAAATGTACACTTATATCCCTAAGATTTCACACATTATTGTGCTCATCAGTAGTAGTGGGAGCATAAAAGTTGGCTCAGGTTCTCTCTATTTCCGTCCCTTTGTAGCTTTGTAGTGTTGTAATCCCCTCAATAGTGTCATACTTACTACCTCCCAAAAATAAAGATAATATGAAGAAAAACTAGAAAGGGATAGAGTGGATAAAAGACTATCCACTTGGAAGGCATCTCTCCTTTCTTATGCGGGTAGGAAATTTTTTATTCAATCAGTTATTTATTCAAACCCTTTGTACTGGATGTCTTATTTTGTTGTGCCTAAGAAAATTTGTCAAAAAATTGATTCTATATGTTTGAGTTTCTGGAATGGTTATAATGTATGTTCTCGAAAGACACATTTCATTTCTTGGAAGAGAATTTGCTCGCCGAAGACTGAGGGTGGTCTTGGCCTTTGCGATGCTTCTACTCGTAATAAGGCTCTTCTCTTTAAGTTGGGCTAGTGTTTGCTCACTGAAAATATTTCTCAGCTGCGATTTTACTGTTGACAAGTTGCGGTCTGTGGACTGCTGGAATGAAGAGGCTTTAAAGAATATTGTTGATTCTTCTATTAACTCATAAAATCTTAAAAATATCCCCAAACGCTGAGCTGATGTTTGGATATGTTCCAACTCTAAAAATGGTATTTTATCTACTAAAGGTGCTGCTCATTTCATTTCTAAAGCTCCCAACTCCCATATGGTGTGTCATTCTTTGAATTCTTCTTCTTCTTCTTTACCAACACGTTGGTGGAATTTCTTTGGAAATTATGTATAATCCTAAATTAAAAATTTTCTTTTGGCGGATAATACTCAATGGCATTCCAATTAGAGAGATCATTGGTAAGTGGTTGTGCAATGATACATCTTGTGCTTTTTGTGGACAGAAAATGAAATCTAGTATTTATCTGTTATTCCTTTGTGAGTTTTCATATAGAATTTGGGCGAGCGGCCCAATGGGGTTGCGTCCCAAGTTACTTCAAGTTTCATTTGTTCATGATCATATAATTTTTTTCTTTTCAAGTGCAGATTTAACTAAATCTAAAAAAAATCGAGTGTTTTCAGTTATGACAATAATTGTATACTTTTTATGGTGGCATAGAAATAGTGTTATTTATCAAAATTCCACTCCCCACCCAATGATAGTTTTAAATATTATATTACGTTGGATTATGGATTCAAAATTGTTTCCCGGTTCTATCACTTATAATGTGTTTTCATCCTTAACAGATGATCCGGGGACAGTTTAAACCAATTTTTGCCTCTCCCTTTTTTTGTCATATAATATATTAGTTTGTATTGGCATAGCTAATGTTTTGGACACATAGTATGGATTTGGTGGAGTTCTTCATCAAGGAATATTCAAGGCAATCAGGATGGGAACCAGTTCATTTAAATCAGTGGAGGAAATTGAAGCTATGGGAGTTCTGAAAGGACTAAAGCTTGCTGAAGCAAAGGGTTGGAATATTACTGAAGTCTGGGTTTCTGCAAATCACTTACTTCAACTTATTCCTAAGCTTTTGACAGACAATTGGCCTTTGTTTACTTTTGGAACCTTTTCTGGATCTGTCTACTAAGTCTGCTCATATTAAATTTTTGTACAGAGAGAGTTCTACCTCTAGTACTATGATGTACCTATGGACTCTGGGAACTTATATTAGGGCAGGTCATCTATGGACATCTTAGGTTAATGATGTGATTTCTGACTTTAGTATTATATAAATGTTCTTTTTTATTTCTTAAAAAAAAAATTAAAAAGGGGGGGGGGGGATGGATGGCCAACTTGTCACCTTCACCATTGCATCCATCCATTTCTTCTTGTAAACTTCCATGTA
Source organism: Macadamia integrifolia (assembly GCF_013358625.1). Classification (NCBI taxonomy): domain Eukaryota; kingdom Viridiplantae; phylum Streptophyta; class Magnoliopsida; order Proteales; family Proteaceae; genus Macadamia; species Macadamia integrifolia. The sequence continues at coordinate 37,117,252 of NC_056562.1, forward strand.
GATGGAAAAATGATTGAATTGACAGGGTAAGAAAAAAAGGAGTGAGTAGTTTTGTTTTTGGTTTTTTTTTTGTTTTTTTGTTTTTTTTTTGTAGGAGAGTCGTTTCCTTCACCTCTAATGAAAGAGGAATCTCCTCACCATGATTATTGATATTGTTGGGTAGATATAATCTAGGTTATCCGCCGACCATCTACTAATGGCCAATTCAAAATGATATATGCTTGTCACTTCAACCTTTCACCTATTGATGAAAGTTACGCTCTTGGAGCAAAGTGTAGTAGAGCACTTGTCTTGGGAAGTTTCAGTTTTAAACCTCGCATTCCTCATTCATTATCTTACAAACAAAGTTTCAAAAGAGTTATCATAGAGAGTGAGGATAATAGATGGGGGAGGGGATCCGTCCCGCTGACAAGAGAGTTGAAACTTAGCACCATGGATAACTAAAGCATCGGCGATTCCATTAGCTTCCTTAAGACAATGAGAAAACTCAATATAGCAAAAATTATAGCATAAAGACAAACAGTCTCCAATAATAGGCTTTTTGATCTTCCAAGGGACAATAGTGGAGCTTTTTTTAAGGATATTTACCACAAGCAAATTATCGTTCTATATCGTTAGATTTCGGATTCCATGTTGTGAGGCAATAAATAAGGTTGTTCTGATAGCAAGAGCTCCAGCAGCAAGGGCGAAGTTCCTCGTCTAGTATCCCTTTTCCCCTATCCCATGGTTCTTAGTATTGGTATAAAATTGACCGTATCATATCAATAAACCTGATCAATCCGAAATGATTTCCAATAGCTATTTAAAGATAAAATAATAAAAAAAAAATGTAATTTTCATGAAAAAGTAAATACAAAAATGACCGATCTGGATCATTATCGTATTAATATTATATAGACATCGATACCAATATGAATATCAATATTGATACCAATAACTAAATTCATACCTATCCCCTCCCCTCGTTTTTCCTTTGTAATAAAAAAGGAAAAAAAAAAATCTCTGGAAATAATGACACTTCTGAATTTTCAAGTTAGAAAGTCGAAGAGAGGGAGAAAACTCTAAAAGAACTTTCAATTAAACTTATGATATTTTTTTTTCTAATTTTGTCCGCTAACAGATGCATTTGAAGGATGGAGTTTCCATCATGCCATAGGTCATGCTTGCACAATATTTGTGATATTTTGAAGCTCACAACAAAAATCTCTTAGTCTTTTTTTTTTTTTTTTTTTAAATAAAAAAAATGATCATGACTCTTGAGTAATGAGATGATATCTTCGCAAAGAAAATTCTGACCATCCATTTATCCATTCTCATTTTGTTGCCATTTCAAAAAGACAAATGCCCATCAGTTCAACTCTCCTCCCTCTCTCTCTCTCTCTCTCTCTCTCTCTCTCTCTCTCTCTCTCTCTCTCTTCTCTCTCTCTGGTGTATTAAGAAAAAAAAAAAAATTCTATCACTTCCAAAATAAAAGATACAAAATCTATCTCTATCTCTCTTACTGGTGTATAAAAAAAATACTAATATTACCTCTGAAACAAAAGATAGAAAACGAAACATAAGAAAACCCATTAGATAGACCTTTAGGAGTTAAAGAATGTGGAACTATAATTTATTTTCATTAGATACATAAAAATAAATATTTAAAAAAAGCTGAACAAGAAAAATACAGTCCACCACTAAAAATAAATACGTCATCGTATTGAACAAGAGGTCTTCTTCAACAAGTTCACAACCATGAGATTGTCGCTCTCAACAAAGGTGTGTGAATGGAGATCTAGATCCAAAATGAGAGATTTTCTAAGAGTAAGAATTTGAGCACGGTACCCAAAAAAGTCCATCAATTCAACCTTCCATCTATGAAAATTAGTACACTTGAAATTTTCAAGTTATAAGGCTGGATATCACCAAAAAGATAAATGAAATATAGAGGTCAAAGAATTAAAAAAAAAAAAAAAAAAAAAGCTTCAAACTTATTAGTCGTTTCTAATGTTGTCCCTATATATTTATGCTCCAAGTGCATATGAAGGATAAAGTTCCCATTGTGACATAGGTCATGTTTGCATAATATATATGTTTTTTTCCATCACAACTTTATTTCGTTTTTCATTTTTTGCAAACACACACACACCCAAAAAAGAAAAAAAAAAAAAAAAATCTAAGATTGCTCATAAGTCCTACATACACATAATGGGATCCTACGCATTAGGACTTGACTCGACTTGGTGACTCGGACGACCTTTTTTCTTATTTTTTATTTTTAATATCTTCCTTCTTCTCATTCTCCGAGTTATAAGAAGTCGAGACCATGATTGCTTCATTGGTGATAAGAAAAAAGGGAGCTAATATCGAATACAAACTAACATTTTAGGGCTTCCAAACTATGCTTGGGAAACAAGGTTCCAACAAACATTGCTTCAAAGGGGCTGATGTGCATGCATATTTAACTCCGGCAACCTAACCCTTCCTTCTTTGTAAAGGATTAGTGGGATTTTTCTATCCCTTTTTTAAAATAGCATATAAATTTTAATTTTTTTGTTTTAGTTCGTTTGCCTCCCTTCCATTGCAAGTGTTTTTAGTCCAACATGAGTGAGAGGTGACGTCGAAGCAAGCAAGCCAAATTGGAGCTTAAGAAATCCCTAAAAATGGAGTTCCTAGTGAAGTCATTCGACAATCAACACCAACACCCGCTGTATATATCTCCCCGTCACTGTTTGTCATGCACGAGAACCATTTCCTCCATCTCTTCCAACAGGTCATCCTCAAAATTGAGAATGTCTATTAGGGCCTTGGGAAGGGGCGTTGGGATTTATGTTGGAGGGGGGTGTCGTGGGAGGAGATGGGACTAATTAGGGATTTTGAAGTATCATGGTATAAAGAAAGGTGAGGTACGGGTGTTAATGGGTTTGGTTTTGGTGTAGACAGTTTGATTCGGTTCGGTGCAATCATTTTTAGGTAAAACCAAAACCGAATCATTTAATCAACGGTTTCATATATTAAAATCGTTTAAAATCAAAATTGAAACATTTAGGGTCCGTTTGATAACGTTTCTGCCGTTTATGTGTCAAGAAAAGACAGAAACATAAATTTCAATTTTTAGGAACATAAACGGTTTTGTAGGTGTTTGGTAAACCTTGTTTCTGGAAATATTTTTTCAACATGCAAGTTAAGCTCCACCAGCGATATGGCATCGTTTGAGAGAGAGAGAGAGAGAGAGAGAGAGAGAGAGGCAGATTGGCCAACAATCCCCAATAATGCCAAACCCACCACCCCGACCACCATCTTCCACAACTTCATATCCCTCTTTTTGGGTAGAGCCTCCACCGATAGCTCCCACTAGAGAACGCAGTTCAACTGTGTAAGCGCACCCATCGATGCAAAGAACCCCATGTGAGAGTATATGTTCACAAAATCCTTGAGGTTTATCTTCTCACTGAGAATCGGGCTTCTAGGCTTTGGAAAACCTTTGTTGGCCATGTAAACCTCCATTAGTTTCGCCTTCCAATTGTATTGGACCCAAACAGAGTAGTACTTCGGATTTTTTGGTGCAATCTCGACCCCAAATTTGGAGAGCGACACCGTCTTGTTTGATTTGACGCTGTTGATGTTCAGACCTATGTGGTTGCCATCCAGGTCAAAGTCTTACTTCAAGGTATCAAGTTCAATGGCAACAATCTTGTTGGATGAGTTTCCATTGAGGGTCACATTCGTGAGCCCCAATCACTAGCCAAAGCTAGCCGACTGGATATTTAGATCTGCGTCGATAAGGAAAGCGAAGCCCTCGTCGACGGATTGGTTGGAAAGTGTGTAGATATTTATGAGGAAGGTAGAGTTGAAGGAGGCCACAATGTCCACAAGTATGTTTCCGGAAACGGCAAAACATGTTAAACTTGTTTCGTCAGAATCGGTTATTGAACCACAAATCAAAATAAATTTATATTTCTATTCCTAGAAATAGGAGAAACGAAATAGGTTTACCAAACGCTTTTGTTCTTGTTTCTCCGTTTCTTGAAACAAAAAACCACATAAACAGCTGAAACACACCGTTATCAAACAGACCCTTAATAAATAGTTTAATAGTTTCAATATAATAGTTTGATTTGATATATTCTTCAAGAAGAAGCTACCACTGCTAGACTAAGCTAGTTTTTGTACATGCGCTCTTTCTAATAATGAGGTATTGGGTTCAGAGTGACACATTCTCTCGAATCTAGCATTGTGTATTGGGTTGGGATCCTCTCCAACATCAACGACCCTTCAACGATCCATCCAAAGGCTGGAAAGGTTTGGACACACATCCCCAAGTATTGGTAGATGTTGAGATATGTGATCAAACCCCTGTAGTCTTTGGATGATCATTGGAGGGACATTGGAGAGAAACCTCATCCCTGTGTATTCCATGTGGACGATTTATTATCTGCACAACCATTGTGAAACGTATAGATTATTTTCTATACAACCGTAGTGGGAAACTCTCTCACAAGTTTTAAATCGGAGATTTTACCCAAAAAAAAAAAGTTTTAAATCGGAGATTTTGAATAATTATAGAGGAAGTGTACTTGAGAATCTGAGTAATTAGGACAAGCACAAAGGGATTCAAAGAAATTAAACTTTATTCGTCAGGTTTTCATATTTTAATGCCAAAGGACACCATCACACGTGAGAGTCAGAGAGATTGAAAAGCGAAAACGGGTGCATGGGCACTGCCACGTTGCCGTTCAGTTTTTGTGCCAGCACACAGTGGCCAGGCATTTCCCGCATTCCTCCACCTCCCCATCTCTCTCTCTCTCCGTATCTGTGGATCTCTCTCCCCTGTTGAGAGATACTACACAAAGGAGTGGAGTGACATTAGGAGCTCTCTTTTAGGGTTTCAGTTGTTTTGATTCCGTGTCGGAGAGCAGTATCTCTCTCCCTCTCTCACAATTCGGGTGAGACAATGGCGAATTCGAGCTGGATCTAGCATATCAAAAGTTCTTTTCGCATGCTCGAATCGCGAGATCTTCTATCTGAAATATTTATTCTTCAATTACTGTTATTTTTTTCTATCCAACAGAATTGAAGATTTCAAAGCGGGATCTGTTATTGTAAGGAGTTTTCTTTCTCGTTCTTGAAGCTATACGATCCGATTGCTGAATCACTAAAATGTTAAATTGGATTATTATAAAGTATTCAAGCAGATCTTCCTGAATTGTTCTGTTCAAGAAGCGAAAGAGTTTGAAAGGAGGATCCATCGGTTTTTTCACTTTAGGTTTGTTTTATCGTCTGTTGATTTTAATCCATTGACATTTTTGGAGTGAATTTAAGGTTTGTCCGACGACGCCGGTTTTCCATTCGATTAATTTTTGCTGTTTATGTGCAGTTTATTTGGTTAATCGTCACAAAATTCTGGCATTTAGGACAGGATTGTTTGTTTAAATGTTATGCAACGCTAGCTTAAGGAACACAGTCGTTCAAGCTGGGCATATCAGAGTTTTTTTCAAGGGAAGGGTGCAGTCGAGGGATCTTCGCTGGGGATTGGGTGCAGGACTTGGCGCAGAGTTTCCATTAAGTCACAAATTTAGGGCGAACAAAGCGATGATGGTTGACACTGGTGCAACTGCTGAACGGGGAACCATTGTTGACACCTTGCTGGTGAAAGAAAACATGGAAGATAATGGCTGTGCTAGCGGAGGATGGGGAAGGTACTGTTAAATTACCTGCATTACCATTCTCCCATATTTTCTATTCGTTATTAGGTAGATGATTTTGATGACTTACTTGATGTCTTGCCGTATCCGGTAGGAACTATGCATAAAGACTAAAATGTTTAAATTGAAAGGTCAATGTGTGTATATGGCAAGGAACATTAATGCGTAAACAGGTCAGTGTGTGTTGTAGCAAGAAACATCAGTATACAAATTCATTTAACAATTTCTATCCCCTAAATTCTCATATATCTTATTCTTAGCTATGCTTATGACTTTTCAACTTTAGTATGGTGCAATCTCTTGTCACTCTATGCATCTTATCAGTTATCAGTGAAGGAAAATATTGGATTTAGAAATCAATTTCTCAACTATTTAATGTGGATGTTGATTTTTTTGTCAGCAACGGAGAAGCTTTCAATTTGATTAACTAGATGACCTGCAGCTGAATTTACCACTGGTTTTTTTAGTGGAGTGGAACAATCATTGGCTAAATATCAATACAAAGTTACAAACAATTGGTCTTAATATCTAATAAGACTAAGAGTCTTAATGATTCCCGAGGATATGTAAAGGCTGTTCTGGGTGAATTCACGCTGTTTGTTGTGTCTTAAATTTTTGGTCTGTGACTCGGTTGAGCATGTTGTTAAGTGGCATGATCTTTGTTTGTAGATTTCATTTGTCTAGAGTCTCCCTTTGAAGCACTTTAAATGCCGAAGGTCAAGCAAGTGGCATTTTCATCTAGTTTACATGTTGCAATCATGTCAATGTAAACTTTTGAGAGGTTTTCATATGTTCCACACTCCCACAAAGGATCTGGATGAAATATTTTACCTGACAATATGTACTGGATTTGTGTGGATAATTGTGTAGGAAATCATCACAGAATAGATGGCATAGTTTTTAAGTTATAAAAGGTTGATATTGGACCTAGGGTATGGTACATTGGGCAAGTTCTTTTGCTGCAAGTAGGGGAAATATCTGTGCACATGGTAATATATTATCACCATGTGTAGAAGTTCAAATTACTGGTCTGGTTAAGCTTGGTTTGGTATAATGCAGAATACTGATTTATTACTTAAAGTTTGATAGCATCCTTGAATTTGTTTTAGGCCTTTTTTTTATTATTTTTTAATAAAATATTGTAAGGGTGGCCATGCTTTTCTTTTCAAGGTAGATATCAGGTAATTTATCGTGCTCTTCTGGTAGATGAGGGTGTACCTCTGTATCCATACCCATACCCATAGTAAATGAGCAAGGGATCATTATGCTGGTTCACCTTGGAGAATAGTGATCACTATTGTGAACTAATCAAAATAAACCCTAGCTAAACTATGAGATAGTGGTAAGAAAAGGGTCGAACCCACAGAGAATTAAAAGGCCAAATTTACAAAGATTGAGATGGATGTTGTTTTGAAAATCAAATTTGTAACATTCAAATTAAAACTAAGTAAGCTAATTAACAAAGATTTGAATTGATGAGAAGAATCTATCCTTAGGTTTTGAATCCGTTTTGGTATTATTACCTAATCTCTGGCTCATACTTTGGTTCACTGAAACTACAAGTTCCAATGCAACCACAAAAATATAATCTCAGGCTACCTTAAGTATAACCTATCCTATCAAGCACTATCATCTATCGCCTTCGCTTAGCACGCTTAGTTTGAATGGTTAAAAGCTATCGTTAGTGTTTTCCAAAAATCACATAAAATATTATTGTTTGAATAAAATAAGTTAATCACAGAGACATATTCTAAACTAATTTAACTATTAAAAATCATCCACAAGGGAAGGGTCTTTAATATCAAACAATCAAGTGTGGTTAACAACCATAAATCAAATAATAATAAATCAAAACTTCATCTAATCCTAAGGATAGAAAGGGGACTTAGCCACTCATGGTGCGAATGAACGAAGGGCAGCAACGATGGTGTTCTTCCATGGAGACATGAAGACAGGTGAAGGGGTTCAACGGCGATGCGGCACGATGAGATGGTGGTGATGGAACCTTGGTGCGATGGCAATGATCTCTGCGCAATGCTATGCAGGAGAATCTGCCCAAAAGAAGGTATGATCCAAGAAGAAGGGAGAACCGTGAAAGTGAAAAAGGAGAGAAAAAAACCAGTCCACAAACAATGGAGAAGCACTCCTTCAATAAGGAGTGTGTGAAAGGCCAAAAGAGAGATGGCGTGAGTGGGAGTTGTGGGAGGAGATGGAGTTGGTAGTGAGAGATCACAAACGTGGGTAGGGCGAGAGAAAATTGGGAGAGAGATGCGTGAGTAGAAGGGGAGATGGAATACGTGAGATGGGAGGAAAAGAAGGAGCATGAGTGAGAGAAGGGCGTATGAGATGGGTGAGATAAGAGAGAGAATCTAGGAGCTAGTAGGAATCTGTGAGAGAGGGAGATAGTGTAAGAGGGAGAGAGAGAGAGAGAGAGAGAGAGAGAGAGAGAGAGAGAGAGAGAGAGAGAGAGAGAGAGAGAGAGAGAGAGTTGGAAGGTGATATGGAGAGAAAAAAGGGATGTATTATAGGAAAAGAGATTTGGAAGGAGAAATTAGGGAGAGGGATTTTAGGACGGAGAGAAAAAGTAGAAGTGGAGTTGTGGTAGGAGGTGGAGTCGTGGGCTGAAGTTGTATTAGGGGAGAGATTTTAGGGAAAAGAGGGAAAACTATTCTAATTTGGACAAGGAGAGAGAAAAGGATGAGAAAAAGAGAGGGACGTGAGAGAGAGAGAGAGAGAGACCGTGATTCTCTTCTTTTTTTATTTTTTTTTATTCTCTTCTCTTGGAATTTCCAATTCCACCCTTGATCCCTTGCCCGTGCTTCTAGATTGAACCATCTCCATCCATTCAACATCACGTGCATATCTCTTGAAAGCCCTACAATCATTGAAATTCACAATATGTAGTCAATTTAATCATTAACATCTAATTAAAGTTAACAATTAAATAACAATTCATTAATAATTATGACCTGATCAAATAGCTTATTCTTAGGGGGCATGTGAGTTTCTGCTGAATGGATACTTTAGATTGCGATACTTTAGATTGCCTCTATTATTTGGTTTTGTCTAAAATGGCATCAGTTATAACTTGGTGGAGCCTTTGGAATTTCGCATCCAAAACCATGAAGTTCAGTCTACGGAACATAGATTTCATTCACAGCGTAACTTTCTCTATTCCCTTTAGGGGGAGGCAGCCGTGAGCTTAACCTTGAACCATCATTGCCTATTACTTTCCCATGAGTTCATATCACTTTCCAGTCCATAAAACCATATGTTGGAATGATTATTGGCGCCATGGATTGAATGGAACAACATTGTGAGACCCAAATATATTTACTTTCCAGATCATAAACAAAATATTAAGAGGGCACCATGGTTTTAGTTGAGTGATATTATCGTCATTTTGTTTGGGGAACAAAATAGCTTTCAATTTCTTTATCTGTAATGGTATACCTGGAGTGGTCGTTCGTGACATGTTTTGAATGGAATGACATTATGGTAAAGGGAAGAGCTGAGACTTTCCTTTTTGAACATGTTAAACAGGCTGGAAACTAAATGCTGAAATCTGTAGAAATAATATTCAGATATGCTGTCAGTATTGTTAATTTCATCTGCCCCTTCCAGACCCTATAGTAGCCTCATGCACTGGATTGCTCTTGCTCTCATCCATTCTGTTTTGGAAAAAAAAGCTGATGGGCTGTATTTATTCATATTTCTCAATTTCCATCATTCATATTTCCTTTCTTTGTTCATTTCTCTCATCCATTCTGTTTTGGGGGAAGAAAAAAACTGTGTATCATGATTGCAACAAGCTTTTGTGCATTAGTTCATGCAGTGAAACGTAAGCACTGCGAACATTCATTTTTTGTTCGAACATCTTGGCTGGATCATTGCCTGAAAAGAACCATGGGCCAGATGAACTATCAGTTCTACTTGTTGCCTGATTCTGGCTGGTCATAAAGGCATATGTAACTGTAACAGTGTAGAAAATTCACTACATTAAACACCCCCCCTAAAAAAAAAGTAATAGTTGTTGGATGCTGTGGATTTCTCTCCCTCTCATTCTTTCTTCCTTTGTTTCTATTTCTATTTTTTTAGTTGTTCAATATTGTTAGGTCCATTTGATTATACAATCTAGATTGACATAATTTCTGTCTTGGATGGCTAATGGAAGGCGGTACCATTGATGAATATCATGAGATGATTACTTGATTCAGCCGTAACATTGATGAATATCATGAGATGTTTACTTGATTCCTTTTCATGAATGAAAATGTTTCATGGTAAGACAACAAAAAGGTTGGCTCATGCTTTTGTTGGCTGGTTTTCAGTGAAGATGGAAGGCTGAGCTGTGGCTATTCAAGTTTCAGGGGAAAGAGGGCAAGCATGGAGGACTTCTATGATGTTAAAATGTCAAAGATTGATGATCAAACAGTCTGTCTGTTCGGAATATTTGATGGTTGGATGTTCTTTTCATTACCATTGAATTTTGGTTAGCTTGTAGTCTCAAGTATAATGTCCTAATTTGAGGGTTTCAGACGTTACCATGTTATGGGTCTCTCGTTGAAGCTTTAATAAATCAACTGTATCTAATGAAGTATTCATCTGATTTACCTCTTCAATTTTGATGTGAAAATAGTTCTTGTGAATGGCAATTTTATCCCTCACCCTTCCAGCTCTCACAAAGGAAAATGATGGGGTAAGGGTTGCTATTGGTGGGTCGTTGAATAAATTTTGATATGTGATCATCTGTCCTGATATTCTGGTTTTATGGCAAATTGGCAATTACCCTGAATTATTTTCAGACTTTAAATCAAGGGTTGAAGGGTCAGATTGTACTTGACCAATCTGGATTGGCTGATCTTAACTAAATTAACTTGGATCAACTGATTCTAGGTGAAGCTAAATCAGACTGGCTAAGGCCAATCCCAATTGGATCCAGACTATTCTTGAATCCTTCCTATAAATTAATGCTGTAATCTTTTACACTTGCAGAATGGATTTCAGATTTTTATGGTCATAATCTGTCATGACAGGTCATGGTGGTTCTCGTGCGGCTGAATATTTGAAGGAACACTTATTTGAGAATCTCTTGAAGCATCCAAAATTTATGACAGATACCAAATTGGCCATAAGTGCGTTCTAGATTTTCAATTCCATATGTGTTGCATTATCTCCTGCTTCTATATGTTTATGCATGTTCAGTTTATCCATTGCAGCCAGTGATCTGGTGCACGAAGCTGCACAATTGGAAATTAATAAAAGATGTAAATGTTGCCTTGGAACAAGTGTAACCTGATGGGAAAATAGTTTCTTATTTTGTCGTTTTCTCTCTTACACTTTCTGTTATGACAATTCACAAAGCGGAGGAAAAGAAAGAAGGAAAAAATTGCCATAGACTTCGGAATACAATGGATTATATATATATATATATATTAACAAAAAAAGTACTAGAACAACCCTGATGTGCCAATAAATTTGCTTACTTCTTGATTTCAAGTGTGTATGCATAAGAACTCATAATTTGGTTGGGTAGCTTTGTCAGTCTAAGCTCACTACCCATTCAAGAACTTGTGATAATCTTTTTTTCCTTAAAAGGGCTAAACAAGGACTACTGGAATATATTCAGATTCTTCAAGAGATTTCATATGATTATATGAACATGTGATATAAAACAAGGGAAAAGAACTACTGTCCCTCTTTTTTTTCATAAAGAGGCAACAAATCCAAATAACTGTTGTGGAAGTTAAGTTTTGTTCTATGTGGAGTTGTGGACTGAGTCTCTTCGAGTTTGGGAGGATACAACTTCTTTCCTTGTTCCACTGCCAAGGATGGGTGACCATCCACAATTGGTATTTGACATTTCAATCCCACTTCAATCTATAAATATGGTTGTCAATTTTACGATTTTATAGCTGGTTGATTAAATGAGTTAGGGTATTTTTTTCTCTGGTTGTGCATTGTGGGAGAATTTCCCTAACTTCTAATGAAGTCGTTGTTTTATTTCTTTGGTAATGTTGGGCAAGCTTGCAGGTGAAACATATCAAAAGACTGACATGGACTTCCTGGATGCCGAAAGCAATACTTACCGTGATGATGGTTCTACTGCTTCAACAGCAGTTTTGGTTGGAAACCATCTATATGTAGCAAATGTAGGAGATTCACGGGCAGTAGTATCAAAAGCAGGCAAAGGTATTCTTTACATTTTAGGTTACATTTCATTTGATGGCTGGTGATGGCTTAGTAAGGGATTTCCAGATATTGTTGTGGACAAATTTAATAAATGAGTAATGTCCATATTTTTTTCTGTACACTTTACTGGATAGGAATTCTAATGGTTTTGGAAGAACATGTCCAGATGACCTTGTTTTTAAATGTCATATGCTTCCCTTTTTCTTTTTCTTTTTTTTACCTTTCATTCATTTCCAGGATTGTTTTTGTGAATGGAAACAATGTCTGGGTAATAGTTATGGAATAGCTGGTGTTGATTGGAGGTCCAGGACTCCGGAAATGGTTATAAAAGTTTGAATTTGTTTAGGTAATCAGGTGGCTATTCCTGAGGTTATGTAAGTTTGAATTTGTTTAGGTATTCATGTGGCTATTCCTGGGAATGCTTGGGTACTGATATTCTGGGTGAACTTAGCACCGAGAACTGTTCTCTTGTGCTGTGCTCTGGCACTTGAGACATGGCCTAAACAATGTAGACACTTAGCTTTCTCTTTCTTTATCAGACACACATAAAACATTTTCTGTTTACCTATCACCTGCCCTTGCGGTTACCTATCTTTGTTGTTCTCTCTCTCATTGACGGTTTGAAAAATCATTGACTCCTAAATAAACGAAAGGTTTAAAATTTGAAAATGCTAATACTAGTTACAATTGAGTCTTTGTTTTTTATATGACAACACTTAATCTTTCTCTCCCCCCACCTCCAAAAAAAAAATAAAAAATTCCTTAGCTTTGATTTAGAATGTAACCACTAATAAATAACTACCATATTCGCATGAAACTGATGCATCCATATTGGTTTCAATAGCAATTCAATGATCCAGATACACTCCACAGTCCTTTTCAATGATCCAGATCTGCTCCACAGTCCTCCAATCTTCTTCTCCCCATCCATTTCCCAGGACAAGGAATGTGGATTCCTTTATTTGCATGCATTCGTAAAATTTTCTTACTTTCGAGTGTTAGGGGACTGTTTCTCACTTTAGGATATAACGATCATGTATTAGACTTATCCCCGAGTTGAGTAGGGTTGTACACCTAAGTGCTGCCCACTAGAGGATCATATACCTAAAATCTAAAGTCTGAGCATTAGGACTTGACTAAATCCTTCATAGGCTTCCTTATGGCCTCAGTTAAACTAATAATGGTTCGGGATTGAGATGTTCCTTAGATGTTCCTTAGGAGTTAGTGTGCACTACAAAGTATGGAAATGGCTTCTGTTTTCTCCTTTTACATTTTTGGACTTATTCAGGATGCTTTGGCATGTCTTAAGGGTTGTTTCATTTGATCATTCATTACTGACATTCAGTTGACAACTTAACTTTATTTTTTCAAACCTAAATAGAATTCCTGTTATTTAGACTATATTCTGCTGGTGAGGGGTTGCCTTTGAATATTTTGACTTTTTTTATTTTCATTTTTCATTTATGTTGTTTTAGGAGATATCTAAAGACGAAAGGTACTCTAGTTGCTCACGGTCTGCTTGTTTGGTTTCTTGGACCATTTACTTTTTATTTTGCTTGCAATACTCATCAATGTATTTTTTTTTTCCTGCCACATGGTGTTGTCTGCTAGAATCTAAAGTTGCCATTCTTTTTTGTCAAGCGTCCGATCTTTGTTTATTTTATTTAGTTGACATTGGCAGACTGGGTCAGAGGAAGCAAACAAGATCTTGCTTACTTACATTAGGGCATTGTGAAATTATTTTTAACATTGCCCTTATTGAAGATACATAACTTCAGGCAGATCATGGTGTTTTACAGTGTGCCATACTGTTCTAGTAATTTTCATTCGACTCATTCCACGTATTTCTTCTTTTTTATCTCCTGAAGTTTCCGTTAGCAAATCTGGATTATTTAGAAGAGTGTGGATTCTTTTGATTGCAATCACAACTAACAGAATTGTTAGTTTAGACTGAGTTCCCTGAAGATGGTTCTTGTTCTTTCTGCTGGACAGCAATACCTCTATCTGAAGATCATAAACCAAACAGAAGTGATGAGCGGAAGAGAATTGAAAGTGCTGGAGGGGTTGTTATGTGGGCAGGTAAAATTCCCACTGTTCTTGACCTACTAATTTTTCAGCCTTAAAAGGTTATGCTAGTTTTTTCACCCACGTATATCAAAGGATAGTTGTGTTTTGATCCTGTGGCTAGACTACATGTCTAGAGATGTTCGTTTCTTGGCGACCTTTAATTCCAGGATATCTTTGAGACCTCGGCAACTATTTCCACCGTGGTTGCTGTGCTCCTCAGGTTGAAGATACTTCAGTTACGACAGCTGTGCCTCACATAGATGTGCAACAGAAGATGCATTTTTTATATAGGCGTGGCAGTTCAGAGGTTCCTTCTTTTCACAGGGATTCTTGTGCTAAAGATTGGACAATGTAAATATTGCTAACCGCCTATATCTGTTCTTTCTCTATTTTTTCAAAATACAATGTTTTCGATGGAGACCAAATTAGTTGGCACAGCTTGCTCCCCATCCCCCAAAAAAGTACGGAAAAAATCATGCGAATTTGTTGACCTTGTGACGGAGTCAGGTTTGCATTTCATCTGCAAATTTAGCCGCTGGTTAAGCTAATGTTAACAAAGACAAGGCAACCATTTTCTCTTCCCCCCCCCCCCCCCCCCGATTCAATCTAGGAAGAAGCATCTTGCATTTATGCCTTTCGCTGATATAGTTGTCACAGGTATGTTCCGTGACTTGTTGCTTTTTGACCTTTCTCTCGACACGCATGCTACTCAGCACCTAAAAGAATGAAGTAGATCACATGTAGGATATAAAGATCTTTTGTTTTTTAATTTAGACCTCCTGGCATGGTAGCCTTAAGCCTTCGTTTGGTAATGATAATTAATTATCGGGGGAGGGATCTACATGCCGCCTGCACGTATGGGAATCTCAAGCCAATGTGGGAGCACAGGAGGGAGTGCCTCATAATTTATATACAGTGGGGCTCACATGGTCAGGGAGGAACGAGAGTGTTAGGGAGGAGAGAGTGTGAGGGTGTTTACTACTGGCAGTGTGGACTGTTGTGTACATCATTTTCCCTGAACTATAAGTGAACAGTTAAGTTCTTTGATTCCCTTTAGTCAACAATTAATGTTTATTCTTTTGCTCTCGTTGTGGTCTTTCAGGTACTTGGAGGGTCGGGGGGGTGTTGGCAATGTCCCGTGCTTTTGGAAACCGCTTACTGAAGCAGTTTGTTGTAGCAGAACCTGAGATTCAGGTATCTAAAAGCCTTCTTTGTGTTAAATTTTATAATTTTAATTAATTTAGGATTGCCATCATTTTAACAAATCCTTTTTTCACCCTGATTTGAGATCATTGTTGTAAGTCATATCAACATTGGCCTAGTTGACTGACTTGACCTAGCTGACTCTGCAGCTTCAAGAACCTGGTGCTTATAGATCTTGATCAGGTTTAAGGATGGCTGAAGTTCTAAAAAAATTTAGAGCTCATGCTTATCGATGCGTTGGGAATTCTATCCAAATATAAATTCCATACTGTTAATGAGTTTCTTGGTTTTGGAGGTAGTCCCTAATGTCTATTATCATTCTTGAGATGCATGTCTATTGCCAGCAAACCTGAACTCTGTTGCTACATTATCCAGAGTTGGCACCTTCTCTGCCAATCACATGCACTGGACACATATTCGGCAAGGGGGATTACACCGATTCAGGAGAATTTTCCTTCTCCCAAGTCTTGTCCAAAATCCTTTCCTCCCCCCCCCCCCCCC
>NC_056562.1:37132921-37165461 GCF_013358625.1 Macadamia integrifolia
CTCCCTCCCTCCCTCCCTCCCTCCCTCTTTTTTTTTGGTGTTGGGGGGTGGGGAGCGGAAGAAAGGGATGGTAGAGAACAAAACCGGAGGAAGTGGGGGAGGGTGGTGGGAAAAGGAAAAGAACAATGGAGTGGGTGGAGGCTGAAAGCAATGGGAGAAGAAAAAGAAGAAAGAGCTTAAAGTAGGGGATGGAGGACATATGCATGGCCCACCATCTAAGGATTTTCTCCCTTTTGCATTTCCACCTGTCAAATGAATGGATCTGATGTGGAAATTTTGACTATTCGATAGATCCGTTTCTGGATTTACCATGTCAAATTTCGAAGCCAACTTGATGATATGGCATTGACTGACTGACTATTGAACCGTTCCCTTCCCCATGTATTATCATCCATCCGAATGTTGACTTAAGTTGACCTGTTGATTGTGCCATATGATGTAATGCTTTTAGGGCTGAAAGTTCCTTCGAGTTAGGGTGATGGCTTATCAACAAAAGTTGAGGACCAACTAAGCTTCCAAGTGGCACATAGAAGCACCCATGGGTGCCCACATAAAGAAACCATGCGCTACAGCTGTACATAATGGAGGTCTTTAACATGATGTTGATTTTCGATCTATTTTTCAGGAACAGGAAATTGATGATGAATTTGAATGCCTGGTGCTGGCCAGTGATGGAATCTGGGATGTAGTACCGAATGAGGTAAGCTCCCCCCCATCTTGGATGTATAATTGTTGGTTATTGTATTCTCCTTTCTGGTAGTTTTATTTTTGGTTCACTTCCAGTTCTCAGCTTGTGATGGTTAGCATTGTTCTAAATATTAAATACCAGAATAAAGGCTGCAAGATTCATCGTAACATTGCATTTAATTTTTATTAAGCTCTTTTTCCTCAGTATCTTTAAGAATCTGTTAGGTTCGAGCCCTCTGATTTGGGAACTCCATGTCTGATTTACCTGCGTGCTAATGTTTAGTTTGCCTTAGGCTGGGTACTCATATTGGATGTCCAGGTTGATCTACATGTTTCTGTTTCATTGCATATAATGGTTGAAGAAAAAAGGGGGGGGGGAATTCAAGAAGACTGGTGTTCCCTGGCTTTCGTTTTTTTCAACTTTTTGGCCATACCTCAATGTAGTTATGTTGATCTATCACTGCGTCATTATTTTACAATGAATCTCTTTATTCTTATTACTATCTTGATTCTATCATGTATGCTAGGATGCTGTTTCCCTTGCAAGAGCCGAGGAAGAACCTGAGGCAGCAGCCCGGAGGTTGACAGAGACTGCTTATAATCGAGGCAGTGCAGACAACATCACCTGCATTGTGGTGAGATTCAACCATGACAAAACAGAATAAGGTTCATCCAACTATCAGGAAAAAAAAAACTTATTTGGTTCCATGTCTAGAATTATTTCATTTGATAATTCTGACTGGAAATATCCTTGTGCATAGTTGTCCGTGTGAGTATTGACAAGAAAGGTACTGCTTGTTATATTGTATCTATTTTTTTGGGGAAGGGGGTTTGTGGGTGGGATGGCTGGGAAGGGTTGGGTAGGGATGATAGGGTTGTCCTCATTGGCGAAACATGGACCTGTTAATTTGGCGCTGTCTCTATATGTTCTGTACCATATTGGGGCAACCATGCTGTTATTCTATATAGGCTTGAAGTGTGGTGCATTGTTCGTTCATTTTCGCTGTAATTGGTTTTTGCAGTTGGTCGTAGGATACTACTGTCAGAACCATTGGGTGATCCCAAAAAAATCGAAGGGAGTCTAGGGAGACAAACTAAGCGTTCTTTTTAACAGGGAAAGGTGGTAGAAGAGGGAGTGGTGAGGTTGTTAGTGATTTGCAATAGAGTCAAGTGTTTCTTAAGAGGGAATGGGTTAATTCGCCGCAAATTTGGGTTTTGGGGTGCGGTATTGGTGAAACCATTGTTGGAAAGCTATGTTTTGATTTCGGCGAGTCACCTGAGATGAGTCACAAATAGCAGAACCTGATGAGGAGTCTGTAGATTCGGTAGAGTATAATAAGTGATCAGATTCAGGATGAGTTCATCACTAGTGACTCAGTGTTAAGAAATACCCTTCTCTCTCTCTCTCTCTCTTGCCAGCAAGGCCTCCCCTATGAAGTAACTTGTTACGTACACACAAGGGGAGATGAGATAAAACAGGGAGAAAAAGGTAAAATACAAGAGAAAAAATAAAGAGGGATGTAGAAGAAATAGGAGATAAAATAGGTGATTTGGCCTTATAGATGAAGTCAATGGCTTTCGGCTTAGGGTGAGGAAGCCTATCTCATCTCATTATAGATAATTTTGGAATTTTCAATTCTATCTTCATTCCTTTATTTTTGTTAATAGATAGTGCTAAAAAAAACTGTGACTCCACATTCCACTATTCTCACACCTTTACACATAATAGATAACTACCACCCATTATTCTATTACACAATAACTTATCAATAACTAAATAACTAAATATCCTACTAATCTCCCTCTAACAAATTTTAGCTTTCCATGGCTTCAATGTAATAATATGACCATAACAATCCATCCCCCTAAAATTGGTCTTGCCTTCAAGACTATTCTTTTAGGAATTGAATTGTAGTGTTGCTTCTATCGGTGATCTTCGCTTAGCTTAATCGAGGAAGCCATGACCTTGTTTCTCAAAGAGAGAAAATATACGAATCTACTGGTGGGCGTTGTGCATGAACTCTAAAAGCTTACTAACATTATGGAAAAGATTATCACGATGGCTGGGAAACTGTCAATCAACCTTGCAATGGGAGAATCTTCAAACGAATTGAGGAGACCCAAAGAAGAGGTAGCCATGACGGTACACCCGAGACACCCAAAGACAAGGAAGAAGAAGAAGAAGAAGATGAAGACAACAAAGATGATAATTCCAACTTCATTAAATGGAATATCCCATATTAAGATATGGGATCTGGTGGAGTTATTAGCTTTTATTTTATTTTATAGTCCTTGAGGACAAGGACACTTGAAGGGGGATTAGTGGAAGTCATGGGAAGTTGTAGGAGTGTGGATTGCTACCTGTTATCCTATGTGTCTATTTATTTATCAAAAGATAATGAAAGAGGGACGATTGAATTCCTAAATTGTCTCTAAGACAGAGGTAGGCTTTCTTATCCAAGCCAAACGCCCGGCTTCATCTGTAAAGCCAAACCCTTTCCCTACTTTTTCTCCTTATCTTTTCTGTTTTCTTTTTCTATTTTTTTTTTTTTCTCTCTTCCGATTTTCTCTTGTCTCCCTATTTGTGCACGTAACACAACCCATCTGTCGATGTCAGCATTGGCACCACCATCACTATCTCTGGAAGCACAACAGTGGAGCTAAATTTGGTTCCGCTGCCTACGGAGATGCTCTCTATGCCTATCCACAGGTGTGATGACTCCTACTTGAGGTTCGTGGTGCCGATACCAGCAGTGATCGCTTCCTGGGAGTGGAGCTTTTGTAGCCTGGAGGGGATGTGGAGCTTCGGGTTGAAATTTTTTCAAGATCAATAATGGAGCAGGAGTCCTTGGTCTTCTTGCCCTTGGAATCAGAGGCAGCCGCTTGGGAGTATCTGAGACGTTGCCATTGACATGATTTTTCATCTCATCCTAGAGACAAACTCTCTTTCTCTCTCTTTGAATTCTCTTCTGAAAGTAGTGTTTTTGGAACCCTGAGAAATGTCACCCACATTGCCGACCTTGGTATGGAGATGTGTGCCACTGCCTTTGCCCTACGGAATTTAGATGGAGGATTTTTAAGATGGCCGAGATCAATTGACCCAGTTTGGAGAATTTGTTTTCCTGTTTAGTACAAATTGTAGTTCAGAAAAAAGGTGGGGTTTCCACACGTTATGCTGATGTGGAAAGTTCAATGGAATTAAGAGGGGTTACACAAGATTGAATTTTCCTGGTTGAGAAAAGATTGAAAACTTTTTCCTGGTGAAGTGACCCCTTTTTGGAAAATTTTGGGAGGGAATAAGAAAAACAGATCCATGAAAGCATGGGTTACCCTTTTGAGAGAAGAGAAGCTATATTGCGGGTGTCAAAATGAGAGGTTACAGAGTGATCAAAGAGCCGGTTGGGCTGTGTCGATGCTGGAACCAAAGCAACCACCGGTCAAAGATGGCTTGAAGGAGGGACTGGGATCTGGATGAAGTGACGGAAGAAACATGATTTGCCTAGAAAAAGGTTTTCAAGAGGACGAAATAAATATAAAAAATCTGATTTTCCAACAATTGGTCAAAATATGTAATAATGAAGAAACGTAATCCTAAAACGATACAGAAGATAATGAAAAAACAAAACAAACAATGCACACGGATTTTACGAGGTTCGGTAAGGTTGCCTACGTCCCCGGTGAGATGAGATCATGTTTCACTATCAATGGAGAATAGGGTTACAGCGCTCGTCCTCACACCTCTCAGTATTGCTTGCATTACAGAGAAAGAAATCATCGCTACAAATATATAGCGAAAAAAAAAACCCTAATCCGGAAAATATACAATTGCCCTCAAATAAAAAATTCGAATGGGGGGTTGCGCCCCTCGACACCCCTGCTATGCAGGGAGGCCTCCTGCCCCCCTTGCAACCCCCACGGCCCGCTAATCGGCTAGCGGGACCGCCGTCCTACTTATCTAGGTGCTGCACCAGTACTCCCTGGATTAAACTGCAACGGAATACAAGACATCATGCACCAACAAATAATTAGTGTCAGTTTAGCACCATGTCATCTTGGTTAAAAGGACTTGAGGTAAGATAGAGAACAGAGTACAGTTGGATAGGATTATAAGAAAAAGTGTTTAGATTGGTGGCAGTACGCCTCTAAACCCAATGTTGAAGCATGTTGGCTACCGTGGTCATTGCTACCTTTGTTTGCTATTATTGATCCTTTTCTTTAGTCACCTGGATAGTGGTTAGACTAATCCTAAGTATGTCTCACATTTATCATATAGTCAGAAAAATGGGAAAGTTTCTAAAAAAAAAAAATTGGGGAAGTGTTTCCTGTAGGAAGTGTGGTTGTGTGTGTCCACGAAGATCAATGGGAGTGCATGATAAAGCATCAACAAATGAGTCATTTTCTGTTCATGGGGATGGTTCAGTCATTTCCCCCCTTCCACCCCATGTGTTTGAGCATAAAAGCCACATTCTCTCATAGAAAACATTTTCCCAAGAAAAATTCACATTGCATATTCCACATAATCTTCGTGAAAGTGACATCAAATCAAGGAAAAAAATTGCAGTGCCACAAGAGTGCAGTTTCCTCGCATGGATTTTTTTTATTATTTTCTCTCATTTGTTTCTGTTAGATCAAACACCAAGAAACACGAATAAAGAGAGACAATAAATCCGTACGACACAGAGATTTAACGAGGTTCACAATATGTCGGATCGGGTCAATCTTCAAAACGGGTCAAGAATTCGAGACAAACTTAACAGTTTCAAAATTATGAGCCTCCTGTATAGATGATACCTTTTTCTAGGACACCAATTTGTGTATCATACATATTCCCTACACTGGCAGCATGGAAAACCCTCTTATTTAAATCAATTTTAAAAAAGAACTTTTTATAATTGCTACCTAACATGATTGTGTCTATCTCTAAATTATTCCAATTTTAGTATTTGAAATGTAAGAGAGAGACTTCCATGCCACACCAATGGGGTGCGGGGATCGGTTCCATCAATAGAATTCACATGGTAAGGAAGAGAGAGAATGTCAGGGAGCACAGAAGAGAAGGTGAGGGCGTGGGAAATGTTTCCCACATTAGTGTTATGGGAATAGTTTCATTGAAAAAAAAATGCTAAAAATTACATTTAAGTATAGTTACCAAGGGAAGGGTTTCACACCCCGCATTTGGGGAAATCTTCCATGCACAATAAACGCGGCAGGGCAAACAATTTTATCAAGAAGGGGCTAGGAGAGGGTTCTCCATGCCATAATCTCGGGAGCATTTCCCATGCCACACCAAGGAGGCATGGATTAGTTTTGTCAAATAGGAAGTCGTCTGGTCAGGAGGGAGTGAGAAGAGGGTTGCATGAAAATTTTTTTTCCTCAAAAGTGAAAAAAAAGAAAAAAAAAAAATCCTAATGGACCAGGGGAATGCACACTAGCACACATCTCTCTCTCTCTCTCTCCTCAAATGAAATGATTTAACTGTCTTCTTATATATGAAATCATTCTGCTGTACCTAACGGTGAGCTCCTCTATGCCGCTTACTCATAAAATTATAGAAAATGATTCTCCGTCTAGGAACATGGCGTACGGCCAACACTCTCAATCTATCTCTCTCCTCTCCCAAAACGAAGGGTAGAGATGACTTTTGAAATGAGAAGAGAAACTGACACATTTGAACACTAGCATAGGCCACGCCGGTGCCAAACAGAGTTACTTTTCGTCATGGACCCAAACAGAGTTACTCTTTCCGAATTTCACAAGCTCATGTGGGAGAATGCTATGTAATGATTGATTCCGACATGAATACACTTTTGTCAACAGGAGGCCCAGGCCCACTTGGTATGACAAAGGAGACTGGCATCCCCACAAATCCACATATCCCCTACCTGGGAATCTTTCTCCCAATTACTAATATAGTAAAAGGAACTTTAGCGGGTTCTGAAAGTCTTTCTGCCCGTTCCTGTTGCCGTTGGAACTGCGTGTCCGTCCCTTTCTGTTTAAAGAGAGCTACAATTAAAAGTATTAACGGAGCACACATCTACCAAAACTTGAAAACAATCCAAAGCTTGCTTGATTAGGAGTTAGGACCACCACTAGTATTGGGCGACGTCTCTGGCACTGAAATCTAATATATCTGCCTTCTAATAATTGAGGGAAGCCCTTCGAACCGAAAAAAATAAAAATTAAATTTTTGGGCAAGAGATTCGTACAATGCCCGTAATGATCTCCACACCAAGACAAATTGTGGGCTCCACATGCTTTCTCTCGGGTTCATCACCCACCTCTCCCATTGGCCACAATACAGGGCAGATCCTTGCCATAAATTTTGACTGATAAACCCTGATTCCACCCTCTCCCTAACTTCATATGCTACTTTGTAAATTATAACAAATATTTCTAAAGTAAGCTCCACACTAAACTAATCCTATGGGTTATTGACAATTTCACACAATGTAGAACAAGCTTTCAAGTTACATTGTTCTCTACATAATAACTTCAGTAGAATCTGTGGGGTATAGTTTAAAAGTTTGATCAGACTGACTTAGATAAGTGAGTTATAGGTCTAAACAGTGGAAACAAGGATACATGATATACAAGTCGAAGAAAAAAAATTACTGAGGTAAAAACTAGGCAGTATTGAGTTTTCTCAACAAACATTATTGAATGTCCACAAAGTTCTATCTGTGACTAAATTCCTATTGACAAGCTCATAAACCAAATTCAAATAACTACTCTACTGATTTCATTAATATTTTTTAAATATGCATAATCATTTGCCTACCCAAAAAGACTTCTCAAGGCCACCAAATTCTTGATTGGAAATTGAACTATTCGGAGATTAGAGGACTGTACTTTGCTTCTAAGCAGCTTTTACGATCTCTCTTCATCTGACTGAGAGCATGGCCCAGGGACAGGATCAACAAAGAACTCCTCAACTGTAATGAAGATAGTTATTAACATCCTTACATGAAGTATAAAAAATTTGAAAATAAAGCAAAATTTCATTACCTATATCATCTTGATCTGGAGAATCAAGCAAAATGTCTGAATCTGATGGCAGTAAAGGAGAGCCAGGATAGTTATCAAGAGGCCCAAGATCTACAAACAATTTCCAAATATTGTAACTAGAAGAAAAAAAAAAAGGCGGATCTATATCATAATAACTGTGAGAGTTAATTTGATATACTGCCGAAAATATCCTTAAGCAAGAAAACAATATAAAACAAAATAAGAATTCCAATAATAGAATCTGACCATATCTTCAAATAGGAAAGGAGAATAAGGAAAATAAGCTTTCATTGATTCCCTTGGTTTTATGCTGGGAAACCCCAATCTTTAGTCAGGCCAGGCTGAGATTAGGGTCGAGGCATCAGGCTCAGCTTCAATCCAACTTAAATACATTCATGCACATAAATATTTGTTTAACAGTCATATATACACATAATACTGAAAAACACTAAATAACAGTAGATGCATATAAAAACTATGGGCACATTCATGCTAAAAATTGCCCAAATTATTTCGATGAGAATGAGAAGAAGAAAAAACATATCATTTCAACTTAGGAGTGCAAAATATCATACCATAAAAGAAAAAAAAAAAGGTTCAAAAGACATTAAGGATTATATGTTGAAAGCTTTTAGCAAACTTAGAATCTGTGCTAAAAATTTGGGCAAAGGCCGGTCCGAGTTGCATGGGGTTTGTACCAAATGTCCCACTGAACATGGTAAGATACAATGTGTCAACCCTAGCCCAGCTTGGCTGAACCACATCCTAGTAATGTGCAAACTTAGAATCTGTGCTAAAAATTTGGCCAAGGCCGGTCCGAGTTGCATCCCTGGTATTGTACCAAATGCCCCACTGAACATGGTAAGATACAATGTGTCAACCCTAGCCCAGCTTGGCTGAACCACATCCTAGTAATGTACCAATTGTCCCAATAAACAAGATAATATACAGAAGTGGAACACAAAGCCTGTTAATATGCACATCAGTCATAAGGGCATAATTGTAATTCAATTATTTATTGGTCATTTTACAAAATAATGCAGGGAGTAAATTAGGTTCTGTATTCTGCCCACTCTTTTTCCGACTGTTTATAAATGGCCTGATATTGTAACAGCTAAACATTCAAGTATGGTTTAATGCAGGAAAATTTTTGCAAGATTACCTCCCAAGTTCGACAAATCTGCTGTAAGATCTGAAAGACTGAAATTCCAAGGGATCTGAGCCAATGATCGAAGGGAATCCCTAGAATTTCCAACTCCACCATCTGGTCCTAGTTGCAATCCTACAGAACTTGTGACATCAGATGTAAATGCAGTTTCCAATGCTGATGGCTCCACACCCATTCCTGATATCTCTGATGGGGTGAAGGGAAAATGACCACTAGATGCAACTGAAGGAGGACTCACAGCCATCTCTGACATGGATGACATGGCACTACTTGGAGGGATAACAGGGGCAACTTCAGCTGCACTGTTCTCCATCATTGTACTTCAAAGACAAAGGAACTTCCGTTAGAGAAGCTTCTGGTGAGCAAAAGAAATGGCATATAGATAGAAAATTGGGATCAATTTCTTATCACACCCCATAATGTTCTGACCATGGACAAGACAAATTTATCTCGCACCTTATGTCTTATATTCCATATCATACATTCCTTGATCCTCACTGTATTAATTTTTACATAAAAGACTTATTCTGAAGTACCTGATTATATGTCAAACACCAACTAGCAGTGCAAGATACAGGATAACATGTTAAACTGTACTAGTGAAAACATACCTTGATCTACATGTCAAACACCAACCACCAGTACAAGATTCATGGACAAAAGTCACATAGAGCTAGAGAGAGAGAGAGGAGAGGGAAAACTTAAAACGTTTACCTAAGTCCTAAGGAAAAATAAACATAGCAAAGGACCACAACCATACTATATCCATATACTGTTTCATCTCTGACTTAATATAATTACTTATACTGATATAATGTGAAATTAATTATGGAATATTTGAAACAAAACTGTTGAATACCCCCATCATCCCACAAACGTACTGTATCTATACAACATCACCACATGTTCCATGATTCAAAACTAAATGATAATACATAGAATCAGGTACCAAAGACAGAATGAAGTTATTTATGAAACAGACCAAATCAAGTGAAGATGAATATAAATTCTCACCCATTCCCAGAATTCATTCGAATGGGATGGAAATTGCCCGGGGCGGGGACTCCATTTACCACATGGCAGCTGGAAAGCCCACAGCCCATGGAATCGAGATGAGGTTGGCCTGTTGCTGGAATTGCAGGCTGCTGTAGAACTGGATACCCCATAGGTAAGTTGTTAACTGCACTGCAAACAAGTTGGCATTGAATAAAAATGATAATTGTGAACTTCATAGTCAATTTTAAATTTTGACTACCACAGAATGTCTATAGATGACATGAGCACCCTATTATCTTACGCTTTGCAGTTTCAGTTTCATTTTGTGAATCACTCAGATGCAGCTTCGTAATTTTAATAACTGTAATGGACAGGTAACCAGGAAAAAGGTTGCTGCTAATCTATGTAACATCAGTATGTTTGAGCTTTTCAACATAATGGAGAATTCAAAATGATTAACTTACCAGGCATGGGATGAATCCCATTCTGTATCGGAGCCAATGGGACTTTTGGAGGTGCAGGGTACTTCATTAGATTGTACTGATGCTCAAGTAAATGATTGAACATGATGATCTGTTTTTTCAGCTTTAGCCTAATGTAATAGGCCCTGAAGAAGTCAGCATTTTCTTCTTCCAATTTCTGCCATACTGAATTAACACCCAGAGAGCCATCAGACAAGTTCTTACAACTAATATATGTTAAAGAATTAAATTTGTAGCAGTTAGAAAAGATTAACTATACTCAAGGGTATATTACCGAAAAAATAGAAGACCCAGCTACATTGGCCTTTCTATTCTTTTTCTATCCCTCTAGATTGGCTGTGTCCAGTTTAATGGTGAGCCTCAATTGGCAAATAGTCAAGTTCTGTGTTGCAGCCAACTTTTGAATTTTTAATTACAAAACTGGACAGAAAAATGGTTTCTTTATAGCATGGCATAGTGCTTCCTTCAGTGCCTTCTAAATTTAAGAAATAAACTTGGATGATTTTGCAAGGGGGAGATGCATCACACATAGAGGGTCCCGTCTGATGGATGGTGGTCCAGAACAGCCATATTACCCGAGACCCATAGACCCACACTATTTGCACTTCCCCCTCATGTAATTTCAGCAGTTTGAAGTTACTCCCCCACCCCACCCCCCCCCCAAAAAAAAGGGAACAAAAACAAAATTATATCTTCTTTAAATACTTTTGAGGCTTTTCCACTGCTAAAAAGGTTCTTTGACTATTGTAGTAGATTAGGCCAGCTATTATAAGCTCATGCACTCTGTAAAACAGCTTGTTGTTTTTCCTCAAAGAATTAGAAAACCAATAGAGAGCAAAATTGAATATTACCAATTCTGGTTTATATACTGAAAGGATTAGAACTCTTTCATTCACTTGCTCCTTGATTTTGGAATGAATAGTAAAAATGGCAACAATTATAATTCAGGCTTGAGCGGAGTTGACTATAAACTAATCCAACTAACTTACCAAGAGTAGTAAATCCAGGCTCTATTTTTGCTCGATGCAATAGGGTTTTAACCACTTCATCTCTATTCATATACAACTGTAAGCAACGTTCTATCAAATTCTGGACCTGAAATAACCATTTAGGGGATCCCAATTGAATTAAGGCAGGAATGGTTCGGTTGAGTTCCATTTTGAAAATAAACACCAAGGTACAAATCACCAACAGAATATTAAGAACAGATTGTCTTACAAATTCAATATCTTGACGTGAAACCTTCCTGTTATCACTGCTTGAAAGCGATATTGAGCCTGAGTCTGCAGTCGGAGCCTCAGCTGCTGTATTATTCTGTTGATCACTGTGTGACTCATGAGACACCTGTGTTGAGGATTGTACTTCTGGTGTGCTCTGTGAATCCTGTGGAAGTTCTCTTCAACTTAGAGGTATGGAATTAAGGTGAAAAAAACGAGTTCGGAGAAAAATATTAAAAAGAGGGACGGAAAATCAAATTAGTGTAAATCTTGTTAACATGTTCTAAACTCTAAAGGCATGCCCATAGAGTCGAATAGATTAATTTTTTTTTTCACTCACAAAGGAATTTAAGACTCAAAATCTACATATTTTTTTTCTATGAACATCAAATTTCCAGATAGGTCTAACATTAAAAATATTAGATTATTAGTTGCACCATAGGGGTCCAACTGGCAGAAATTAAAAATCTTCATAGCAGAATTCAATTTGGTTTGGGCGAGTAACACATCCACTCCTCAAGAATAATATAGTATTATTCTTCACATAAGTAATTCGTGTACCAACAAGAGAAGGTTAGAAACAGAAAGTTTTTAAATGCTGGATAAATTAATTGGTCTAAAGAAGATCAATATAACAATTTAAGACTTGCACCTGTAGGGTCTTCATTTCATTCAATGAGTACTGATAGCATTCTCTATTCTCTGTTGAGATATCATGATGCTGCTAATGTTACCAAGATCAGAACATAAATGAAACAAGCCTTGTAATGCCAAAAAGTTTCTGCAATTTTCACCTGGAAAGGTGGAGACAGGATTAAGGAACTCATCTATAATACGGGAGGCATATTTGTTATTCCACTGTAGATGTGGAGGCACCCAAAAATAAAGTATCAATCTGTACTGAAAATTATACTCTAAAAGGAAAACACTTGAGAGAACACCAAAAGCAGAGATTGAAGTACACAGGCATCATAAAGATCTACATTAGAAAAATCTACCTCAGGAAACTAAAAATAAATTCTTCGCCCTTGCCTCACGGCAATTATTTCTCTCAAGATTGGGTATCTCCACTAGGTGTTCTGTCCATGGCTTTCGGGGTATTCACGTTTGGCATATGCCCACTTTGACCGAGATCTTTGGAGATGATTCCATACTACAGTTCAGTGGAGGAACTTTAGGACATCCTTGGGGAAATGCAGCTGGTGACATAACTAATCGAGTAGCCCTAGAAACATGTATACAAGCTCATAATAAGGAATGCGATCTTGCTCGTGAAGGTAATGAAATCATTCATGAGTCTAGCAAATAGAGCCTTGAGCAGGCCGAGTAAAGAATAAGATCCTATTGCATGCATTATGCAAATATATTGCAGACATTACGCATATTTATTTAAAGTATAGAATATATAGATACATACTTTATCCAAATCAAGATCTTGTATATCTAAATATACAAGATCATATTAAATTCAAAATCTAAGACTAAGTCACTCAAATATTTCATTGTGGGATTGGTGGATATTTGTATAGCCCATAATTTTGGTTCATAGATCAAAGCCAAGGATCACAACCACGTCTACCCCATTGCGAATCTCCTACTTTTTTTTTCCCCTTTTTTCGGGTTGTTGTTTGTTTTGGGAGGGAAGGGTACTAGACCATTAAAGAATGAGACTTATCAATTATGATGGGGGGGGGGGGGGGACAAGACAATTGCATGGATTTATCAGATCTATTGTGATGCACATGTTTATGATGCAAGTGGCTTGTGACATTGATATTTCAGCAAACAAGAAAAATGATAATCTGAACCAAGGGTGGCAACAGGTATCCCTTTACCCATTTATCCGCCACTAGTTTAGGAGGGTAAGGGTAAGGTTAAGGATTTCTACCATATAAGAAAACAGGAAGGTTAAGTGCAAGGGGGTCCAAGCCAACAGTTAAGGTAAGAGCAAGAAGGTCCCCCACCCACCCAATTAAAGTTGTTTTTATGCAGAAGACACGCACACTTGTTAGGACAGAAAATACCCATCCTGAATTATATTAACTAGTATACTAGAAAAACCCAAAATAATAAAATATATTATGGAAACAACAGTAAACCATGATAAGCGTAAATAATATTAAATTGGGATATTCTGAAGGAGCTAATAATCATGTACAAGACTTGCATATCCTTGATATGGTAAAACCGAAAGCAGTAAAGCAAATGAATAGGGGGAAAGAGTAAGAAGGTCCCCCACCCACCCAATTAAAGTTGTTTTTATGCAGAAGACACGCACACTTGTTAGGACAGAAAATACCCATCCTGAATTATATTAACTAATATACTAGAAAACCCAAAATAATAAGATATATTATGGAAACAACAGTAAACCATGATAAGCGTAAATAATATTAAATTGGGATATTCTGAAGGAGCTAATAATCATGTACAAGACTTGCATATCCTTCATATGGTAAAACCGAAAGCAGTAAAGAAAATGAATAGGGGGACATCAACTAACAATGAGAAACACTAACAAAAGCAGATAAAGAGCAACAAAAAGACCAAGTTCCAATGCTGAAAAGGAATTACTTCCAATGATAAGAGTATAACATAAATCTGTTCCTACATATAATAACAAAGAAAGACATGAAGCATCAGCACGTACATTATTCCCCTACATATATGAACGTCATCACACACGAACTGAAGGATGAGAAGTAAAACAATCACAGAAACTGAATCAACAGTCAATCAATTTAAGTACATGAGCGAGAAGAGTGAAGACAAGATACCAGTTACAGAAACATTAAATCTCCAATATCAAACTAGTACATGATGCAACTGCACAGTAAAGGAAATATCTGACTCCATATATATTAATTTATATGGTAAAAAAAAAATATTCTTGTTTTCTAAAACGAAAGAGGGGGAGTGCATGAAAGCAAATTAAAAAACTAGGAAACAGTACAGAATATGCAGAAGTGGTTGAAAAAGTACCGCTCGTCAAATAACAAAGCAATATAATATCATAATTAACCATCTCAAGCACGCGAGTACTAAAGTCCAAAGTGAATACCAACTCCAGAGCTCGTACAAACAGGGTTACATGTTGCCGATGAGAAAGAAAAATGAAAAAATAAAAATAAAAAGACTATAAATTACTACAGAACACACAATTCAAAGTTTTAAGCAGCATATGGTAGTTGCGCATTAAAGGAAAACAAGATCTGGTAAGCATTTACCTTCAAAAATCGTCTCAGGTCTCCAAAGCAACAAAGAAGCACTTTTATGTCGACAAATTCTGAAAACCTAACCCTTTGGAGCTCCCGATTGGCAAAACATGGAAGATAAATCACTATCTTCAATACAAAGAGTTCGAATCCGCGGAAAATCAAATAGAAACTTAAAATTACAATCAGAACTCTAGAAAACAGGTTCAACTGCTGTTCTACTCATCCGCCATTGAAGTTCTACTGCATTACACTTTCTGAGCTTTCTCCTCACAGAATATGCCTGTATCTAAATCAAATGAAACGACTGAAATAGATGATTCTGTACATGAAATCATCAGAACTGAAATTAATATTCTGCAAATGATTTTTTCCTTTCTCTCTTCCCTTTTTCTTCGCTTGTAGCTCTCGCAACACTCCTAGGGTTCTTACTTTTTAGCGCAATTGATGCTGCTAGATTTCCTCCAACCAGCTGAAAAAGCAAAATGGAAGAGACACTGAAGAGAAAGAAAAAAATCTCACCAAACAAACCATTCGTTGGCTTTTATACTTCTGTTTATTCCTCTAATAATACTGTAATAAGTAATAACCACAATTAAGTCAGAATTTAATGTCTCTCTATTTAGGAAAGGGAGAATCGCTAACTACTCGACATCCGGACCCGCCGTTTCCGACTTACCCGACCGCTTCAGTTCTCTCGGTTGAGTCGGCTCAGGTCAAGCAGCTTGTTAGTAGACCCTATTGTTTTTAACCCAGGTCACATATCCCGTTGGGTGATGATATGTGTCCTTTTGCTTTCACCCTATTGACAATTGCAATTATCATATGTCACCCTAAAATGAAATCGATCATGTATAAATGCTCTTCCATACTGCATTGAATATTGCATTAATGGCACCAAACTTGGAAAAATGGTTTGAGAATCAATTTTACGCTACGTTTGGTAATGTTCTAAAAAAATGTTTTTGGAGTTTTTTCGTTCTATGGAAATGAAAAATAAAGTGTTCGGTGCATATATGGTGTGTTTCGTTTTTTTTAACAAAAAGTGAGAAAAAAAAAAAAGGTATTTTGACACCAAAATTACATGAAACGTCGTTGCTGAAGCAAAAACATTACCAAACGAAACCTTATTCTCGTTAAACAGATTAAAACAATTGATCTTTTCAACCCAAATTGTATTAACATATATACAAATCGACTAATAGGATAGGAATATGATTTTTTGTTATAAAAAATATTGTTTTGAACTGAAATCGGATCGATACAATAGATACATATCATCGTCGGCGACCGATACTTGCCAACAACTACCTATAAAATGTTAGTGTACGATGTGTTGTATTCTGTTGTAATTTAACCTAGGGAGTACTGGCGCAGGTCCCCAGATAGAACAGTTCAACTTTAATTTTTTATTTGAAGACAGTTTTGTATTGTCTGATGTTAGGGTTTTTCGTAATATTCTTGTAGCGAGAATTATTTTCTCTGTAAGCAATTATGAGAGGTGTAAGGACATTTACTGTAACCTTATTCTCTATTGATAGTGAAGCAAAATCTCATATCATCGAGGACGCGTAGATAATCTTATTGAACCTCGTAGACTTGTGTGCATTATTTATTATTAATTTTCCATTACTTTCTTCGTTACTTTTGAAATTACATTTCCACAAAAAAAAATAAAAATTAGGAATTTGGACTTCACATGCTACACACGCTTGATTCATGAGCCATCACGAGCCGAGCGTGGGGCTTGGCCTATCTCGTGAGCTTCGTTAAATAACTATAGAGAGAGAGGAATCATTAAATTATAGAGAAATCAAAGACTTTCTATCTGTTTAAGTACTAATAAGTCGTTACTATTGGCTAATGATAGATTTGCTTCTCTAAGTACGCTATTAATAAGGTTTTATCCCTTAAATACATACGTTCTATAGGAAAGGGAAAATAATTTTATATCAGACAATAAAATAATGACACGTGCAACTAGCTGAGTTCCAAAATCCTCGCCTCCCAATGAAAATGGACAACATATCCTGACATCCACGTCAGAATGTCGACCGGTGGGGAGTGACACACGTGTCATGTCCGATGCAGCGAAGCGTGGCCTCTCGATGGCCGTTTATCGAGTTGGTGTTGGCCCGTGACAGTTGTTGTTCGGAGAAGAAACGACTTTCAAAAATTCCCGCTAAGGTTGTCTTGACGTTGGCGCCTTTTCGTCTTTGAGTGCTAAACCTCCCCATCAAGTATGGGACCCACAAACACAAGCTGCATATGACATATCACTATATTAGGCATATACCTTTCTCTCCTTAGAGGCGTTCAAAGTTCTGAGTTATTTTTTTCTTACTTTTGACCGCCGTTTTAAAACAAGGAATCGGCTGGAATCGGTCTCTAAATTCGAAAAACAATACTCAAATCTGAAAACTCGTCGGTTTTAGGGTTTCTAGACGTGAATCGGCCATATTAAATCAGTTGATACAAGGATCTAATCGTGATCGATTCCATTTGTGACTTGCAAACTCAAGAGCTGTGTTTGGTAGCTAAGAGAAGAAAAAAAAAATTTGTACTATTTTCTTGGTTTAATAATTTTTTTGAGAATTGTGAAGTTTTTTTTGCTCAAAAAAAAAAATATCACAAAAAACACAAGAAAACATGAGAAAATACAAAAACTTTTATTTTCTTTTCTTCTAATGGTAACCAAACATACAAACTTTTTTTTTTCTTACGATTTCATTTATTTTCTTCTCTTTTCTTTTCCATTATTTTTTAAATTCTTTTTTCTTTTCTTTTATTCTCTTGGCTACCAAACATAGCCTTGGTCTTACTTGTTAACTGCTTAAACTTGGACAGGATTAAGTGGGTCAATTTATTGAAATCAAAATCGGCTGTTTAAAATCAAAGCAAATTGAATAAAAATAAATCAAATTATTTTTTGTTCTGAAAAAAAAAAAAATACATTATGTTTAGTTTAGTTCAATTTTAGTTTTACATTTAAAATTATAATTTTTAATTTAATTGAATAAAATTTGACATTATAGGAATCTATCTTCATTAGGTTGTAATTGTCTTCCCAATTTTATTTGTTTCGAATTTTAATAGTACATCTATACCTAAATTGAATTACCAATACTATGTACAAAAGAAATAAAACCGAATATAAGAATCAAATAAAATGAACTAATTTGATTTAGTTTCAATTTCAAGACTAAAAATTATCTGACTTCAATTCAGTTCGTACATATTATATCCTAATTTTTTTACATGCTTAACTAGGATTGTGCCTTGAACCTCTAAAGCCAGGGCTTATTGACCATAAGATCATTCATTTTTCAAATCTAATGAAGGATTGGTTTTCTTTTAGTGAACTATTTTTTAATTTATTTTTAGATTATGAAAATGGATTATATGGCATGTAATTTAATATTTACTATAAACAATTCTCACATAAAGGATAACTAATCCACAGTTTTAGTGCACAATATTGGATTAGGTATCGGCCAATACTGAAATTGATATTGATAACAATATAGTATCAATTAATATCGGGAACTTTTAAATGTTTTAGCCCTAAAAAATACCGATACCATATTATATTTTGATCATTTTACCTTTATCCATACCATATCATTATCAATGATCCGATACCGATATGGATTCACCATTATCATTTTCTAAAATCCTGACGCTGTGTTTGGTAGCCAAGAGAAGAAAAGAAAATAAAAGAAAAAAGAATTTAGAAGAGAGAAGAAAATAAATGAAATGGAGAGAAAATATAGAAATTATGTATGTTTGGCTACTATTAGAAGATAATAAAAGTTTTTTATATTTTATTTTATTTTCTTGTATTTTTGGATTTTTTTTTTTTTTTGATAGTAAAAGAAAATTTCACCATTTTCAATGTGTTTTGAAATTCATAAAAAGAATATTCTCTTAATCTAAGATATGCCAAGCACAACTTCACCATTTTATATTTTCTTTTATTTTCTCGGCTACCAAACACAGCCTGAAGTAATACTTTCTTTTCTTTTTTCTTTTTTTGGTGCAAAGTAATCCTTTTCTAAGACTAAAAGCAAAAGAAAAAACTGCTTTAGCTCTCTTTTTCTGCTCTCTTTTCTTCATATTAAGTTATCTTTATTTATTTCATTTATGAAACGTTCTTTCACGTCTCATTGGTGCACTTCACGATCATTTAACAAGAATCAAAGAATAATTCCGAAGAATCAAAATTATGCCAAAAACCATTCTAGAGAATTAAGTTCCCTGAGAATCACTCCAGAAAGTATACCAACCAGTCAAAACACATTTCGCCTCTTTAGGAAAGATTTCATGGGGCGCACATAGTAAAGAGTTCGAATTCTATAAGCCCTGTGGGCTTTGGTAATCTATTGCTTTAAGGGCCCTCCACCTAGGGGTGTCAATTCTGAGCCCACATCGGTAGGCCCGATTGAACCCGATATGTTTATGACCTGATTTGAATCGGCCTGTTTAATAAACATTCGTGGTGCAAGTAGCTAGCCAATTGGGCGTCTGACTGAACCGACACGTTTATATGCCCGGCTTGAATCGACTCGTTGTAGCCCGACCTAGCCCGACCCCTTTAATACTACATAAAATTTATATTTTGCCACTACTGGTAAAAAAATAAATTAAACTTCTTACTCTTTGCTTTGTAATAGGATTTGATTTAATTAAACTTTATTTTGTAAGTTGTAAAGCTCATAATCTCTTATTTTTCTTTGTAAGAACAACCATAATCTCATATCATTTATCTGTTTTATTAAAAATTTACCCCACATATTTTTTGGCATTCAACCCACTTAAGAAAATAATTTTAGGGTAGACAAGTTTAAAGCCCGTTTAGAGTCCATTTAGATGTAAATATGTCCCTAGCCCGATTAAGGAAAGGAAGCCCGATTAAAGTCCGACACTGATCGACCTGATTATAAATCGTACCATGCCCCTCAAAGCTAGAACCGTTTACTTAAACGGGTATTTACGATGCAAGGCTTCCAAGTGGTCAAGCCCGATTAAGTCCGATCGAGATCGGCCCAGCTCGACCGGTTGACACCCTTACCTCCACCACTCGATTTGATCCTTCACCAACTACCAATTAGAACTGCCAATCCTTTGGCTACAAGAGGGACCTCCACAAATAAATGAGCTTCCCCACATCAGACCTAACACTTTGATTGCCCTAGATTTTAAAAAGTAAGGAGAAAAAGAAGAAGAGAGGGTTGTCTTGGCAAGCAATCTAGAGGAACACACCATTAAGGTATGTTTGAATATCATATATTGGAATAATAAGGGGTGTAAGTTTGGCCCTGATGGTCCAAATCTGCCTTAGTTTGTTTTGAGCCCAAACATGGCTTGGGTTAACTTTTTTTTAACCCTGATGGTGGATTAGGGTTAAAAGACATTGACCATGGGTCATGGTTGAACCTAGGCTTTAGGGTCGGGCCTGGGTTGAGGCCTAGGCCCAAGCCAACATTGATTTTAACCCTGATTTATGTAATATAATTTAGAGATGTCATCTTATCCTTTTATTCAGAATAATGAAATAAGAGTCATTGATTTTGTGATCAAGTGTCCTGAACATCTATTATTGTATTGTACTTCATGATTTTAATTGTATATTGATCATTTGACTTATTAATATGATACAAATGGCAAAAACAGGGTTAACCAGGGTTAATTCGACCTTAAGAAAAATTCGGGCAAATTAGGGCCAACCTGACCCAACCCGGCCCAATAAGGGTCAATTAAGGCCGGTTTGGGTTGGCTTGAGCCCGCCAAGGTTGGGTTAGGCTTGTGTTGAGTTTTGGGGACCTAGGGGCTAGAGTTTTAAGATTCTCGGCCAAGACACAAAACTACTATCATACCCTACCCTAGCGGCTTAGAGAACTTTCCACCTCCCAAAAGAAGATAACAAACTCCCTCGCCAATCCCCTCTACCATACAAGGTCAAAATAATGGTTTTAAGTATTGATATCATTGTCGATCGATACATATCAACATCAAGGATTGATTATAGACTAGGTGGATCAGCCAAAAAATGTTCAAGTAAACCGAAACCACCTGATACTGTCATACAATCCGAGTCCACCTTAACCATATTGATTTCGTTCAAGACCAATATGAGCACCAATACCAATACTTGTAACTATGTCCAAAATACGTTACACTAAGCCAATGACAATCGATAAGAGATTCTTCAGTCACCGTAGATCCAAACAATAATGTAAGAGTATTCAATTGCTAGGTATAAATCCTTTCTACGCATCTAATGTAAATGCTAATAACGGATAGATTAGATGAGGATCAAGTAGACATTTTTTTTTTTTGGGTAAAAGCTCAAGTAGACCTTCAAGTCCATACTCACATGTCAATTTGCAACTAGCTTTGAAAGTGGCGTGCATGATCATATATGGCTTACGTGCACACAAGGGGAGACGACATAAAATAGGGAGAAAAAAAAATAAATAAATAAATAAAGAGGGATGTAGAAGAAATAGGAGATAAATTAGGTGATTTGGCCTTTACAGACGAAGCCAATGGCATCCGGCTTAAGGTGAGGAAGCCTACCTCATTTCATTTGAGATAATTTTGGGATTTTCAACTCTATCTTCATTCATTTATTTTTGCTAATATATAGGGTTAAGAAAAGCCGTTACACTATATTCTCCCATTCTCACGCCTTTACACATAATAGATAACTACCATCAACTATTCCATTACACAATAACTAATCAATAACTAAATATTCCTAAATATCCTACTAATCTCCCTCTAACAAATCTTAGCCTTTCATGGTTTCAATGTAATAATATGATCGTAACAAATACATGTCAATCGATGAGATGATTGATTGAATCATGCTACGAATTTGACACGTGAACAATCCATTTGAAGACATTTGTATCTAGATTAGAATAGCCACATCATCTATCCATAAGCCAATAATTAAGATGTACATAAAAAAAGATTCCTATCATAAGAGTATATGAACTATTTTTATAAGTGAATTTAATAATCCAAATTCCATTGGGTTGTTATGCCCGATCGGAGATCATACCATTGGTCTCCACCATGGATTTAGTTATCGGTATCGATATCAATCCAATATTGATCTGGATCGGATCAGATCAATGTGTATTGGACACTTTTACCCTTAATTTTTCAAAAAAGGTACATTTTTTATTGTTTTACCTATGAAACGATAAGGGTAATCGGTCTGAATCGATCAGGTATTGGTATCGATCTCAGCCAATGCCAATACCGATACAATATGATCGATATGTCCGGTCTGATATTGATACTTGAAACCATGGTCTCCACTAATAAAAAATCATTAGTAGCATGATTTTTTGTATAAATATCATGCCTACGGGTCTACATGTAAATACTTTATGTATAACAATTTGGATATCAAGAGTATATGGGGAATTACAGGTATTTATTTACGACAAGATTTCTACTGTATTATATTATTATATTCCATTGATTATTTGTGCTTGCTGTGCTGTGCTGTGGTTTCTATATCAAATGATCCTCATAGTTTTGGATTACCTGGAGGAAACTCGATCACCGTTCCGGTTCTATGTGAACGGGGTGTGATAGAATGCCACCCACTTGTATGGTTATTGTGTCAATATGCAAGCCAGAGAAACCGTGTGGATGCATCTTCAACCATGGGGTGAGGGGGGTTAGTGCAATCTTTTCATGCCCACCTATGTCTAACCGTAGACACATATAAGTGGGTAGTTTTATATTTCTCTATAACTACTATTATTATTTGGTGAAAAAAAAAAAAAAACTATTGTCCAGGAAATCAGATTTTAAATTCAAAGTTGATACTTCATTAAGCTTTAGCTCATAAAACAGTGAAAAGCCCATAAAAAGGTGAAAAGCTCCCATTGCCACTTGTGCTCTTGGCTTTGCTCCATCAAATCCACTCTTTGTTTCCATGATATATAAGGGTGTCAATTGGTTCAGAACTATGTATTCGGTCAGGTTCCGATTTTAGTGCTAAGGACTGTTAGTGTGATCCATAACTGGACCAAGTCCAGTCTCAATTCTTCGAATTGGTACCTGTACCCGACCTATTGATTCCAGTCCAATTCTGGTTCCTATTCAGGAACAAGCAACAAATAAGGGCAAAGGTCCCTAGTTGAATTGCCCATTGAGATTTATCTCAAACGCTCAATTATCTGCAATGTGACAAATTGGATGAGTCCCAACATCATATTTATATATAAACAACAATAATTTTCAAGTTCCGTTCCAAGAAAAAACACATATACATAAAAAAGATAAGAAAACTCATACAAAAAGTTGCAACAATATTGGAGATTGGAAATCAAACAAGTGCAACGATGTAGAAAATGGAAAATCAACCTACTCTAATGTTGTTGAGAAGAATCGACCAATTGGCCACCGAAAAATCGTGAGAAAAGAAAGAAGGGTTGCTTTCAGCCACTGCAATTTTGTTTTAAACAAAAAGTCGTTGTTATGCTAATCGGGAGAAGAGGAAAAACGAAACACGTCAAACTTGAAGAATTACAGTTAAGTAGATTATGTAACTCACAGTTCATGAGTCCTAAGGCAACAAAAACAAAAAAGAAAAGAAAAAAATAGGGTTAGAATTGGACTATAATTATAACTCTATAAGATGATTTATCATTTAGGTGATTAATTATGTCGGGTTTCCATATAAGTTACGTCAAGTTTTTAGTTAAAGAGAAAAAAAGTAACATTAAGTTATTCGATCCGATTTCGGTTAGATCCGACGGTTCTTGGTATACATTCATATCTAGACCGAACTGAATTATAAATACTTATTTTAGATCCAGGATTTAACCATATTACAATGGGTTGGATTTGGTTCAGAGTATTCGACTCGGAACTGGATTCGATTTTTGGTTTCAGTTCCGATTTGACAACCTTAATGATATATACAGATTAGAGGAACTAAATGACTAAGGATAATTGGGTTGGGCTGTGTTGGATCTTTTAAACCATAGTCCAACCCTGGGTCCCTAAATCAATCAGGCCCAATCCAAACCAAAGTTGGGCTGGAATATCTTAGTCTTGGCTGGGCCTGAAAGCCTAAGGTGTTTGGTTACATAATTCGTTAGAAAGACTTTATAATGAAACGTGATTTTTTTTTTTTAAATTGTTTGGTTGTTTTTTGAGTTGATTCTACTTAAGAATACCAATTCATTTGAAACACCTTGTAAAGCTAAATGTGATTCATCTGAGAAATAAGGTAAATAGCAAAACTTATGTTTGATATACATAATTCTAACCCTCATATAAATAGTTCATGTAAGTAGTATTTCGAAATAATCACAAAAATTGAGATGGATAACCAAACAGTTTTCCCAAAAATCTTAAAAATAAATACGATTCAATAGAAACACTCTCTATGAACTTATTGCCAAATCCAAAATAAAACTCCAACGAATTATGTAATCAAACACATCCTAATCATCACTGCATTAATTCTTGAATGAGTTGCGCCATAGACATGTCCTTAGTTTAGTAGTTAGCATCTCACGATCAAAACATACTTTCCTGAAAAGTAAACGGATCAGGTTCACATACGAGAATGTTCATGTGCATTCCTAATCTGTGGATTTAAAATCTATTAAATGAGAAAAAAAAAATGAATTGATTCTAAATCTACGGACCAAAGACATTCTCTTACGTAAACTTAATTCGCTCTCCATTGAAAAGGCGTTTACCATTTATTTCTCCAAGAAGAGATGCCTCCAATTAAATTCACGGCCATAATAATTAATAAAGTTTCCAAGTCCAAAAGGTCTTCATGAGTGGGGTTTTAGCCGCAGATGGCGGAGAGTTTGGACCCAATCAAACCGACTACTAAGTCCAAAACATTTCTCATTGACTAAGTAATCCAAAATTAGTCCATGACTGATTAAATACAGGTCACAGACATGTTCCTATTTGGCTGCTTAAAGCTAGGTTGACTCATTGCTTCTCGTTCATCTTTTAAGCTCATATCATATGGATCCGTTGATCTAAGATGGAGTATGATGGTGCTATTAGA
This sequence comes from Macadamia integrifolia, assembly GCF_013358625.1. Taxonomy (NCBI): domain Eukaryota; kingdom Viridiplantae; phylum Streptophyta; class Magnoliopsida; order Proteales; family Proteaceae; genus Macadamia; species Macadamia integrifolia. Next base: position 37,157,758 of record NC_056562.1, read on the forward strand.
GTCAATACAAATTATTTTATGAGAAAAAAGATCCCCGCTTCTGTCCCACACCTTCTCACATAATGAGTTGTGTATCTTCATCGTTATTCTCTTTCATCAAACACTATGTGGGTTTGTTATTAAATAAATCCCTTTTTCACAGTAATTGGTGTGGTGCAGGAGATTCTCTTATGTCAGGCGGTATGAAAAAACTATATCTTTATCTTATTTATAAAATTATATGAAAGAAAGAAAAATATATTTAGGTATTATTTTATGTTAGGGGAGAGGTTGTCTGAGCAAAGAGGATAGCCTACACCCTAACAAAGATTTTTCTATATATATTTTTTCTTCTCTTCTTATAAAAAAAAAAAAAAAAAAAAGAAGAAGAAGAAGAAGAAGAAGAAGAAGAAGAAGAAGAAGAAGAAGAAGAAGAAAAGAAAAAAAAGTGTAGGCTATGCCACTTGTAGAGAGTTTTTTTCGGGATCCAACTCGTCTATTGCACACAAGGGGTGATAGAGTAGATCCGACACCCAGGAGTGCCTCATCACGGAACCCAACATTGGGCGTGCGCTTTAGAGCGCTCTAGAGCTTTGAATCTACGCTGCCGTCCCTTGTGCACAATAGAGGAGCCCAACCCCGGTTTTCTATATTAGGATTCAATCATGTCATATTTGACACCAGCTAGGGTCAATGCCTCGTTTGGATTCCAATGTAATGTCAAATGTGCTCTTTTTTCATGCTAATATCTCCCATTGAATCAGAATCTAAGGATTTTAAGTGCTACTGGAATAGGTATTAGGTCTAGATTGCATTTTGAAGTGAGAAAATAGAGAAGAATTATATTTAAAGTGCATTCTAGACCTAGAATCTATTTCGAAAATGATTATCAAGCACAACCCAAATATTTTAAGGACTTCATCGACTAATTTCCTATGTAGGATCAATAAATGACAAAATGAGAAACATAAACTTTTCTTTTTTGATTAATTTCAACCAAGTTAGGTTCCACCAAACCCGACGGTTAGGGAACAAAAAAGGTCAAAAAAAGAAAAACTATTCTTGCACCAAGTCAACAAAGAATTGAGATGTCATTGTCCTCATTACAAATTATAATTTTGATCACTACTAGTGTCATTATTGATAGGAATGATATGCAAATCACAATAGAGCAGTGAGAGACATTAATATAGAAAAGGGAATTCATCTGTACAATCATATTCAATATAGGACAAAGTCTTCCTTCACCAGATGGTAAAATTCACAACTTACTATTCTAAGGTTCACAAATCCATATAGGGTTTTAATACCTTTCTTAAAAAATTCCTCATAACACTAAGGTTGGGGATTCCTATTGAAAACCACTAGTTGTAATTTTCAATAATGCTTTGTTGTTTTTATAATCTCTACTAAAATCTCTTGAAATTGTAAATTTTGTATAGAATGTATTTGATTGTTGTTTGGTTCGCGTGGTTAAAATGAGCTCCATATAAAATTTTAAATTCATCATCTTTAAATGTTTTGACCAAGGAAGCACATTTTATAGATTACACTCATATGTAACAAATGGAGGGATATCCAGTTTTGCCATATGATAATTTGGATGAGAATGAAATTATATAAATAAGTAGACCTCGACATTTCCTACTATAAGTATATTATAAATAGATAGACCTTGACATCTCCTATTGATTAGGGATGTAAACTGAACGAATTCAAATCGGAAGTGTTCAGATTTAGATATTTCTTGATCGGATTCAAATATCCCTAAACAAATATGGATGCAGATCGAATTCGAATTTTCAACTATCCATTTACTCTTTGACTTGTATAATCAAGGCATTCCTTCCCCAATGAATATAATTTGCCCTTAATCTATTTTTCCAAGTTGTTTTAACTTTTCTCCTCATTCTCTAGAACTTGTTTAACTTTAAGAACCCTCAAAATTATTAATTGATTATTTAATTAAATCAGATAATTATTTTTCAAATAATTCAGATTCTATTATGAATGCCCTTTAACCAAATACAAATACCTCTAAACAAATACAAATGTGAATTCAAATTTAGATTTTGATTATCTATTCACATCCCTACCTTCTGTGTGTGTATATATATATATATATATATATAGATATATCTACCCATATACATTGGCCTCGCTTCTCCATGTCCAGGCCAACGCTTGTCACATATATTGTCATCTAACAAGGTAAAAATGGGTATTAATTCTCTATGTCGAGGCCAACACTTGTCACTTTGTCGTCATCTAAGAAGGTAAAAATGGGTAGTGATGAAAGCAACAGAAACAAATTATTGACACCTGTAACAGTTTACTACAGGGGAGCCATGTGCGTAGGAGAGACAGAAGCATGGCGCCAAGACGCAGGACCACGTGGACATTGGTCCTACTCTGCGGTACCAGTGCGAACTGTGAACCTACAGGGCCACAACCGCCCACCTCCCCCATGGAAAGAGATGATGAAAAGGAAGTAGAAACGCTGCCAAAAAAATGGTGCTTTTTCCATCTTTCGATTCTGAAAACTTTGAATTCGGTGAAAATCTCTGCAATCTATACAAAGTTCACGTTGGTGCTTATCTTTTCTGTTGACTTCTCTTTCTCTCATCTGATCATCCCTATTGGAGTATCATGATTTCACCCCACACTGACAGTATCTTTCGGTTTCTTATCACATCATGCCCGAGTTTTCCTTTTCAGTCTATTTTGATTGCAGATCAGGGAAGGAAGTGCTTCTTGCGTTTTGAGATCGTAACTATTAACCCTTTGGAAATCATAGAAAAGAAGATTAAACAAGACAAATGCCTAACACAATGTCACACAACACATGCTCGATCTAATTCCCAAGTGAAAAATAGTGACTTTTTGTATTGCTTCTGTACATAATCATGTGCAAGGAAGACAAGGATGAGTGAAATTTCATGAGCTGACGACAGAACTTGAGGATGATTCAGTGAATTGGCTATCGAAGACGAGATGGCATCATCAGTTCGTCACACTTGAATGAAATGATAGAGGTATGCACCAAGGAATATTGACTTTTCGATTCATGGAGGAAAAAGTTAGGTATTGTTCACATGTAACCCCGAAGAGAAACAGTCAAAGACTATCATTTTAAGTATTGGAGATGGCATTCGGTGGCTGCCCAGAGAAATTAGAGGTCGGCAATGGTGTTTCTGGGTCAGCCTGTACCCACGGGGACAGGTCGTCCTTTGAAGTTCTGAGTGATTCTTACGTGATTGTGATCGCCTTTCTCTTTCTTTTTTGCCTTTTTCCCTGTACCTTAGACTTGCTAATGTTGTTCATTTCTTTCCTTTCTGATCGACATTAATGCTTACATGTGCCCCACTCTTCCAGCCTCCATTGATGTGATGCTTACCTTTCCACTTTATTCAGGCGAAGATAAAAAGTCCACTCCTGCATTTATTCCTATGTCGAATAAGTGGTTGATTGGTTTGCTCACAGAAGCCACCAGAAGTGTTCTTCTTCCTATCTCAGTTCTCACATATAATTCAACTCAGCTGGGCATTATCCCAATTGGATGAGATGTGGGTCCAAAATTGACACCCTTTGTTCCGATTTCCCATTTGAATTATACCATTTTATTATCTGTCATTGGTGTGATGTGTAGATTTTGTTCACATTTATACCGTGGAAACTTTATCCTTTTTGGAGGTGGAGTTTAAACTCTAAAACGATAAATAATGAACCCCTAGGTTAGTGAGGAGGTGAAATTCTGTATGGACAATCTCCAAGGTCATCTTGGAAGCATTTACTTTCAAAATAACTTAAAGAATAGTGATTGGAATGAGAGAGTTAGAATTGAAAAGAGGATTATTCACTTCTTTCTTTCATTCAAATTGTGCATGAGATTTTTATCTTGCGCGGATCTTACTTTTCAAAGAATCCTTCGTTAGTGGTTATGAATCACTAGTATCTTTTAATTTATCATGTGTTGATCTTCAAGTTTTGTAAACATATGATTGTACTTATATTGTTATCAATTCAATTTTAAATTTTACCACTTATTAAAAGGGTTATTGCAATATATATGAGGTTGGCTCATTGCCCTATGCACACTTTGGATTTAGGCCTCAAAACCTTAAAATATAAGGGTTCAAAAAAGAAAGAAAATAAATAACATTTATCTCACATATGATTGGATTAATTGTATGATTACATAAGTTTCTATCAAAGAAAAAAGGAAAAAGATAGCATAATTTGTGTGATGTTAGTACTCTAGTTGTCAAAATCACTTTGGACGTCGGATGAAAAATCAATACTACTCGAATAATTTGGACCTTTGATTAAATAAGGAGAAGATACTTAAGGTATGTAGTTGAAATAGACCTCCAACCAGCAACCTCACATAAAAAAACAGTGCATTTTTTCTTCACATCATCTAAAACCTCGTTCTACTCTAATGGTATAGGTAGTTGGTTGTTGCCCCCCTTAGAAAAAATAAAAAAAGAAATCCGTAGGTGGCATAATATCAATGGTTCAAGATTCATTAGAACCAAAGATTCATTAGACCATTTTTGTTTTTCTTCAAAGTATGAGACGACTAACTATGAACGGTTAGTTCAGTTGGCATTTGGCAAGGACCAACAAGTCTCCTCTAAGGGGACCACACCCAATGGATGGTGTGGATAGGGTGGGATGATTACTTGTAAGGGAGGGGATCTAACTTAAAGACCCACGCCTCATACTTAAGAGGTCATGTTGTCATCCGGTAAACTATTGCACGTAAAAAATAAAGATGATTATACAAAAATTTCCATCATAAAATTTCTTAAAACCATGTCCTATAGCCTTTATCTAACAAGAATCTAGGGTTTTAACTCAGTCAAGGTAAATGCACTTGGCTTGAGCATATAGGCCGCGTTTGGTAATTTCCCGTGTTGCTTCAGTGTTCTTCTCCTGAGCTTTAATAGCAGATTCTCTTTATATAAAGAGGAAATAAATGCAGGCGTTTGTGAAAGAGACACGTAGCGACTATTTGTTATAGCTGAGATCTGACTCTGAGACCAATAAATATATAAAGTACCTTTTTGGCTTCACGTCATACTACAAAAGAAGTTGTATACGGAGAGGTGAGGCCGTGAGGGAACCACGCGGATAGGAACTAAGAAATTCGAATTCGAATGACGAAATTACCCTTATCATTGCATCGGTTGAGCAACTCTTCTTTGCCGGTTAAATATTTTTTCTTTTCTTCAATATAGACATTATCATGGCATATAATTGTCCATGTCAATATATCGGCCAATTGTGTGGTCTCCGTATGATAACCATTATTGTACTATATCAAATGTATACATGGAATCTATTTGTTCTCTCTCTTCTTATATTAGATTTTCGCATTGAATGGATTTCATGTGTTGAATTACACATCATAAAATGATTCTTATACGAAAATCTGATCCAAACTCTCATTGAAGACCGATATGGATCAATGGTGTTAGTTTCTATTGAGGGTTAAATGGTTTGAAATTTTATTTTTATATAAATTTGAGAGTAAAATAGTTTGATTTGATCTGATACAGCCAATCTGTGATTCTGTATCAGTATCCTTATTATTATCGATAGAAGCTAGAAATAATTGACCATGTGTTATTGACTGCTATTTATATTAATACAAAATTGATAGAATATGTTTTAAAGAAATTAATGTTATGATGAAATTTCTTACGTATTTATTTGTCATGTACTTTTGGAATAGCTATAGAGGAGTATTTATTATTTAAAAAAAAAAAATCTGCATTATTTTGGGTGTTAGAAAGGAAATTCACATTGTGGCATTTCTGTAATTAAGCATTGAAACCAAGGGCAAAATGGGAGCAGCATCCCCGTATGTGTTGGATGGGGAGAGAAGCTTTGCCTTGTAAGTTGTAACTATAAATACTACTCATGGGTGCTTAAGAAAGTTAAAGATGCAGAGCAGAACATAGCAGAGTTTTCATCTTGCTCCTCCTCTCTGTCTCTCTGAATTTTCATCGAACACAAACCATTTCATTTCTCGCTCAAGTTTCATTTTTGAATTCGATTTTCTCTGTATTTTTCGATGATCCACGTTTTTCTTCGGATCATTTAGATTTTTCCGCTGCAAATTCAGTCCATCCTTCTTCTTTCCTTCATTCCATTTTCTAATTCTGTCAAAATCCGTTCAGTTCTCTCAACTGGTTTCTCTTTCCATTTCTATTTGTTCTTAGTCTCTTACACTGGAATTTCATACTTTCTTTTCTCCATTTGCAGAACAAAAGGGATAATTTTTATAGTTCCCTCTGTTTCCTGCACATTATTTTCCACCGTCTTTCTCCGTGTTCGTTATCTCGCCGGGAAAAATGGAAAGAAGCTCAGATACAGATGCTTCACTGTCTTTCATGACCGGTATCGACATTCGCTCATCTCTATCGGAACTCTTACTATCTGGTGGGACAAGTCCATTAGACTCGATCTTCTCTAATTTCCCGATTTCAAACGCTGTGAACAGTCCAGCACAAGAGCCATTAGGTTCCTCCGTTTATCTTCGCCAGAAGGAGCTGCTACAAAAGTTCAGCGACGAAAGCAGAGCTAATAGAGCAATTGGTCGAACAGCATTGACCTTCCCTTTCCCTCAGCAGAGAATTCAGGATTATGCATTTACAGGTACTGGCTTGAGTTCATGTAGGAAGAAGCTCTACAGAGGGGTGAGACAGAGGCATTGGGGGAAATGGGTTGCAGAGATTAGGCTACCACAGAACAGGATGAGGATCTGGTTGGGAACACACGATACTGCCGAAGCAGCAGCGTATGCCTATGACCGGGCTGCGTATAAACTACGCGGTGAGTACGCTCGCTTGAATTTCCCTAACCTCAGGGACGATGGGATTAAGTTTGGATTTGCAGACTCTGCCAAGCTAAGTGCTGTGAGGTCCTCTGTGGACGCCAAAATTCAAGCCATCTGTCAGAAGTTAAGGAAGAAGAAGAAGAAGTCCAGTAAAGATGGTGATGCCCGTGAAAGAAGCAGTAGTGATGATGGTGGTGGTGAAGAGATTGAGAAGCGAAGAAAGATAGATTCATCGTCTTCGCCATTGTCGACGTCTTCTTCATCACACGTTCCTGTTGAGAAATGGTGCGAAGAAATGTTCTCGCCATCTAATTCTGCGTCTTTTGTTTCCACAAAGCCTCCAGTAATTGCAGAGGAGGAAGGCTTAGAATTTGAAGAAGGTTGTTCTCTTGCAAGGTTGCCCTCGTTTGATCCAGAATTGATCTGGGAAGTTCTAGCCACTTGATGGCAGAACCAGAGAAGATCTGTTCTGAGAAAGTTATACGTAGTTTTTAAGATGGGGTTAGCTTTTGAAAATGTAGGATCCGTATCTGTTAATTTCCTACCTTTGTTAGTTTTGTAGAGGTCACAGCTTTTGTGAGGTCCCGAACATGAAAGAAAGAGAGTAGTTTTGATCGTACTGTACTGTACTGTACTGGTTAGAGAAGGTTTGTACTTTGTAGTCTAGTTTATTTGGGGTCTCTGGTTCATGTTCTAAATTCGGATGGGATCGGTCAGTATCGGCTGACAAATGGAATGATGTCGGCTAATCCCGATAAATCATAATAAAATCTGATTAAAAAAAAAAAAAAAAACACTGAGATATACGTGTTACGTGCACATGGGTGGTTGTCATACATGTAAGAGGGTTGGCGGGTAAGTAAGTAATTGTAAGAGTC
>NC_056562.1:37165481-37178866 GCF_013358625.1 Macadamia integrifolia
AAAAAAAAAACAAAACATGTAGTTAGGAGTTGAATTTAAGTGGGTCTGGAGTCATGGGATAATGGGATGGTGGTTTTACATGGGAGTTGTGCTGTGTAACGGTTGTAAATACTTCTTTAAATATTATTATCTAAATGAAGTGGGTAGAATGTTTTATCCTTATTATTTCTCTAACGAGAAATAGGTCAGTTTCCTCTATTAAGCTAAACCAAATTCCTACTTTCTCTCCCCCAATCTCTACTTTTTCTCCATTGTTTATCCCTTCTCTCTTGCAAGCTAGGGAAACGAACTCAATGACCAACTCTTTGCCAAGATCAATGAGTTGTTCGAAAGGGTGATGACTAGCTCACCAACACATATTAACGTGGAGCAAGAAGCACAATCAAGGGCATCTATGCAAAATCCCGACGTTGGAGAACGATCTACGTTCCAAGGACTACCCTAGTGCACTACAACGACACAACAATCGTTCACTCCACGATTGGTGAAGCTGGATTTCCCTCGATATGATGGAGATGAAGATACCACCCGTTGGTCGTGCCAAGCCGAACAATTCTTCTCTTTTCATCAAACGCCTGAGGAAGAAAATGTGACCTTAGCATCATTCCATTTGGAAGGCGATGCTCAATGTTGGTACCAACTCTACAAGCAAGAGGTTGGTAGCACCATATGGCATAATTTTTGTGAATGGCTACACACTCGCTTTGGTCCCACTCAGTATCAAGACTTCTTAGGAGAATTAGCGAAGTTCCAACAAACTGGTTCTATCCGAGACTACCAATCAAGGTTTGGGAGCTCTCTCTTGAGCACATAGTCAGCCTCTTCGTTAGCGGGTTAAAAGAGAGCATCAGGGCCGACGTCCAAGCAGGTCGACCCAATACCTTATCAGTTGCCATTGGACTAGCTATGTTGTATGGGACTCGCAATTTCTCACAATGGCAAAGTGCCTCAATATCAAATGTGAGAGGGACTCTTATGCCATACATGGAGTCCCACTCTTCCAGTTCAACGGGTGTCACAAGCTGAAATGCAAGAGAGGCATGTGAAGGGTTTGTGCTATAACTGTAATGAGAAATTTGTTCCAGAACATCGATGTAAAAAATTGTTTTTACTTGAGGCCTGTGATGATGAAATGATGAATTCTGATTAGGGCATTGAGGACAAGCCCATTCTTTAAGGAGGAGAGAGTTGTTATGTGCACATGGGTGGTTGTCACACATGTAGGATGGTGATAGAGTGGAAGGTGGGTAAGTAGTTGTAAGAGTTAATAGTTACATGTAGTTAGGAGTTAAATTTAAGTGGTTGTAGAGTCGTGGGATACTTGCTAGTTTTACGTGAGAGTTTTGTGTAACGATTGTAAATCCTTCTTTAAATCTTATTATCTAAATGAAGTGAGTAGAATGTTTTATCCCTATTATTTCTCTAGCGAGAAGGAGGTCAGCTTCCTCTATTAAGCTAAAACAAATTCCTACTTTCTCTCTCCCAATCCCTACTTTTTCTCCATTGTTTATCCCTTCTCTCTTTCAAGATAGGGAAACGAACTTACGTACAAATATGTCCAATACAGTTCGATCTAGGCCGATTTAACTCAATATCGAAATGATATTGGTCTTGACCAATTTCATGATTGTTCCTGGTTTATGAACCTTGCTTTGGCTGGAGATTTTTTTTTTAAAAAAAAATAAAAAATAAGTATTACTTTCATCTTTGAAATAATAAATGAAAGGTAAAAATTTTTAGAAAAGGACATCAGATGGGATGTGTCTAAGGCAATTTCTACTATCGATAGAATGTGGAACAATTTGAAACGCTGTGTTTGGTAGGTAAGAGAAGAAAAAAAACAGAGAAGAAAAAAAACGTACAAAAATTATATTATTTTTTTGGCTTAAAAATTGTTATCGTCCTTGGCATGTCCTGAATTAAGAGATTTTTTTTTTTTAAATTTCAAAATTCACCTTAGAAAAGGTGAAGTTTCCTCTTTTATGTTAAAAAAATATTATTGTAAAAAACACAAGAAAATACAATTTTTTTTTCCTTTTCTTCTAATGGTAGTCAAACATATACACATTTTTTTCTTATCTTATCATTTCATTTTTTTATATTCTTCTCTTTTTCTTCTCTTTCCTAGGTTCTTTTTCTTGTCTTTTCTTTTCTTTTCTTTTCTTCTATTGCTACCAAACACAGCCTAAGGGTAAATTTATTTAAAAAATAAAATCGTAATATAAATTGAAGGCAAAACCATCCAATTTGATGAGATATACCCTATCTGTATTAGTATCAATATAGGTTAAGATTGAAACCAATTCTAATATATTTTTATTTTAATTTAATTCTTCTCAACTTTGGGGAAATATCATACCCGAGGTTTTGAAGCGCCAAAAATGGGTGCAAAGGCATCTTCAATCCCAGTCCGCACACCCTAAAAGAAGATGATAAAGAAGCATATGTGACCAACTATGCCTTGGATAATGACTATCAGGGTTTAAAAAATTGAGATTGAATCAGTTGAAATTCTTTCCAAAAACTAGGATATTTTTTTGGTAAGATCCAAAAATCAGGATTAGGATATATTTGGGTCAATTCTTATCAATTCCTGATCAATTCTGACTGAATTGTTCCGAGTTTATCAAAAGACTTTGTTTTCTCCATGACTTATTGATGGGTGTAATTCACCAGCAACCTCCATAGTTTGTCTCTTTCCTTTGTCCATATAAATCATTTCACATGAAGAGCAGAGTGGCAAATTGTGCCAAAGGCTATGCTCATCCATAGAGAATATTATTCTCTTAATCAAACATTTAAATGTTAATTCTACCCAATTTTTAATTTTTTTTTAAATGTTAAAACATTATACTCTATCATCTCTTTAATTTTTTTTTCCCCTTCACTATCAAAGGCATGATTAAATTTTAGAATATAGTATTGAAACATTAAGGACCCGTTTGATAATGTTTCAAGAAACGCGTTTCTGCCGTTTCTGTTTCCAGAAACAACAGAAACGGAGTAAAAAGCGTTTGATAAAACTGTTTCGTTTCACTTATTTTCAGAAATAGAAATAGAAAATGTCACTTATTGATGGTTTAAGAAACGACTTAGGCGAAACAAGTTCAACTTGCTTCGCCGTTTCTGGAAACGACTTGTGACCATTCTTTCATTGGTTACTATCGATTTCTAAAAGCATAACTTATCAAACACCTTCAATTCCATTTATGTTTCTAGAAACGAAAATTTATATTTCTGTCATTTCTTGAAACAGAAACAACAGAAACTTTATCAAACGGGCCCTAAAATAATTTAAATGTAATTATCAACAATTGCATAACGCAATTGGTTAAGAATTGCTTGCTTTTCTCATCCCTGTTTCCCCCCCCGGAAAATAATCCTCTGTTTTTCGCATCCTTGTTTTTCCTTGTTTTGCTACCTGTAGAACACGACACGTGGACAACTTTAAGACCAACGTAACGGATGTAATAATCCTCACCCAACCTTGACCGTTGGATCCTCTGTTGTCCATGTGTCGTGTTCTGCAGGTAGCAAAATAAGAAAAAACAGGAATGAGAAAAACAGAGGATTTTGATCACACCCCTCTCCCCTCTCCCATCTCCCATCTCCCACTTTGTTCTTTCCCCGGCTGGCCCGCCCTTTCTTGATTTGGGAAGTTGGCCCACCGGCCTTTGAAAGGAATTGTCAAAAAAATAAAAGAAATAATAAATAAATTTCTTGAAACTCTGGAGTCCGGACTCCGGAGTCTGGACTCTGGACACTTAAGGAAAGGTCCTAAAGTGTAATTTACCTTATGGCGCGAATGGCGCGCTACGAACCCTAAGAAGTTTAAGAAATAAGTGAAGGAAAAATCCTAACATTAGACGGCCAAAAGCCCTTGGAGTGAAAAGATGATTAAACGTTTAAACCTCCTCATTTCTCATTAACGTTGCAACCTAAAGCCTCTCTAAAACCCTAGCTGATATGACTTCCTCTTACCCTCTTACCCTCTTACCCTCTTACCCTGTTACTCTTCTCCTTAATGGTTATCCGGTCTGACTGGTGAGCCTCAGCCTCTGCAAGACTCATTCTTGAATTTGGTCCCTGCGTTCGATTATCGAAATTGAAAGCTACCCATTACCGCCGCACCAAACTCCATTGAAGCTAAATTCATCTTTTCTGGCGAATCAGTTAGGTTTTCCTCATCTCCCTTTACTTGTCTCAACTGTACTATGCCTGGTCAGCTTCTTCCTCTTCGCCTGCTCAACGTTTCTGTCTCCACCCGCGGTTTATCCTCCATGCGACTCGAGCGCGCAACCTTTCAATCGTGTCACCGAATATCCATTCTTACTCGAGCTTTTCCCTTTAAGTTGAAGTACGCTATGCAGGGTGACCCATTTAAAACTCGGAGGTTTTCAAGCCGCTCTTTCAGTCCTCGGAATGGTGTTAGTTCTTCTGCTCGTCGGGGTTCGGATTTTTCGCGCAGTCGTGGCGTGGAGAGGGGGAGATTTCAGGCTGGGAGTATTGGTGGGAGAGTCGGGCAGGCAAAGAGTCTGGTCGAGGATGAAGCCGAGCTTAGTGATTGGGTTAGTGAATTGAAGACTGATTCTATACGTGTTCGGTTGAGCAGTTGTGAGAGTGACGATGATGCAGATATGGATAGGAATAGGGGTAGAGGAGGTAGGGATAATGATAGGGATACGAGTAGGGGTAGGGATTCATTTTCCTCCACGAGAGGTGGGAGAGGCGGGAGAGGTGGAAGAGGTGGAATTCAGTCTTCAAGGATGCGGAGAGACGGTGTTTCGGGTGATTTCGCCACTAGGGATCGGAGCAGTTCCCGTAGCCTGATGGGGTCTCGTTCCAAGAGACTAATTAGTAGTGGAACAGAGGGGGAAGAGGACAAGCGTGAAGAAACTTCTTTCCGGTCACCCACGAAGAACCAAAGAGGTGGGAGAAGCGGAGTTCCGGCTTCAAAGAGGCAGAGAGACAGTTTTTCCGATGATTTCCCAGTTAGGAATCAGAGTAGTTTCCGTGGCCTGACGGGGTCTCGTTCCAAGAGACTAATTAGTAGTGAAACAGAGGAAGAAGAGGACGAGCGTGAAGAATTTTATCCGAGTAAGAGGGACCGTGAATTTCGAGGGGCTGTTTCTTCTCAAGCAAAAAGAGGTGGAAGAGACTCTAATTTGAGTTTTGGTAAGGAACGCAGGGATGCAAACTTGAAGAGTGGGGGAAGAGGTTCAAAGCAAGCTGTTGAAACGTCTGAGGATGAGGATGAGGATGAGGACGAGGACGAGGACGAGGTTGAGGATTTGAGACACAGTATTGGAGCATTACTAAGTGGAGAAGATAGTGAGGAAGATGATGATAAAGAAGTTAATGTGCAGACAGTGCCTAGGAGTACAACCGGGAAAACTGACTCTCACCTGAGCCAGACTAGGTAAGTTATCAAAGCCACACATGTTAGGCTGTCATACTGAACATTCAAATTCATTTGGATTTGCAGATTGGAGCCTTTTGAGATCATTGATAATACAAGTCAATATTGTCCTCTAATTTTGGATGTTAAGTTTATGCGTGTAAACATTGGATATCTGATGCTATGATGACTTTGGCCTAACCTTTGTTTACTTTATTAGCGAGACTCGAAACTGCAATGGGAAAAATATAGTGATTCCACTAGACTCCAACTGCAACGGGAAAAACATAGTGATGCTATAATTAAACTTCTTCATAGAAAATGCTATTTGTGTACTGCAGTAGATGGTCCTAATTTTTCAACCCCTCATATTCCTTGGGTCACACGAAATATGGGCTAAGAGAAGTTTTCCCACTTCCCATCGGATGGTTTAGTTAATCCATTTTGGTCAATATTTGATGTAAAAGATCTCTATCATGATCTTTAGACCCGTTTAGAGTTCAAAATCATCATGGCACAGTTTTGCCTCTATAGCAGATGAAAAGGATGACGTGCTCCACCCGCACTTTCATATTCCTCACTCAAAATAGAAAACATGTAAAACTCCTCGGAGTTAAAATTATAGTTCGAATAACTAAGGTTTTAAATTTTTAGAACACATTGAAAATTAATGGCCTTTGCTCTTTGCTTTCTTATATTTGTTAGCTAAATGTTTGATTTATTTTGTGTATGTGTAGATTTGATCAGTGTTCCCTCTCCCCCATGTCATTAAAAGGAATAAAGGATGCAGGATATGAGCGAATGACTATGGTGCAGGAGGCAACTCTCCCTGTCATTTTGAAAGGTTGATTTCTTTAAGCACGGATCATAACCTTCTAGTAAAAGAAATTGTTAATTTTTTGGCTGATGGCTGTAGAGATTTGCTACTGAATTATGACTATTCACCAAGGTTCTAAAACTTGGGATCAATCAAGGCCAATACTAATCCAATACCAATCTGGATCGGCCTGGATTGGACAGATTTACCCCTGCTTTTCAGTTTTTATTATTCACAAAAAAAAAAAAAATCAGTTTTTATTACGTTTTTACCCTTGGGGATGTACCTGTGTATCGGGATTGGATCGGTCAAGGCCAATACCAATCCAAGTTTTAGAACCATGCTATTCACAACCAGTGAATTGTAATTCCACACACTAGCAGTTATAACAGGTCAAGTTCGGTTTGTGGTCAGTTGCCTAATGTTACAACAGGTCCACATCTAGTAGATGGTAGATTTTGAGGATGATATTGTTGGTAGAATAATTAATAGAAGATGGGGATGTAATTCAAATTCTGGTTTATTATGTGACCCACTGACATACAAATTGAGCTTAAGAAAATTTGGTGCGAGGGCTATAGTATTGGTGGGTTTGTGATGTATTTGGTGTTCTATGGATGCTTAAATTGTTTATGTACAAGGAGGGTTCCAGAGGAAATGTCTGCAAATTACATAGTTTTTGATTGGCGAGATTTGTTTGGTGGTGGATACTGCAGCTAGAAACATACGTAATGCTTCAGAACCTGAACTTGTTAAGAAAATTGGATTAAAAGTGTAATTGGTGGCAAGGGATACATGAAGAATCATTGCCATTCTTGCTTGGAATTCGATAAAGAGGTAGATGTTGAGGACAGTATTGTCCATAGAATTATTTGTAGAAGATGGGAATGTAATTCAAATTCTGGTTTATTATGTGATCCAATGGCATACAAATTGAGCTTAAGAAAATTTGGTGCGAGTGCTACAGTCTCCCTTCGATAGAATAATTTCTTAGATGTATTACTATATCCCAAGGGTTAGACCCGCTTTTCATAGGTAAGTGGAATCTTTATGCCCAAAATCCCAATTCCAGCAGTTATTGGTGGGAAAGTGGAGTATATGGGAGGAAAGAAATGCACATCTGTTTCATGATGAGCTTTCTTCAGAGTCAGTTGTGATAAAGAGTGTAAAGGTGAATGTAGCACGTTATACTATCGCTGAACTACTTTAAAGAGATTTTTTTTTTGGGGGTGTTTGGGATGCTATAACTTAGATGGGTTGTCTTTGGAAGATTGAGAATCATTTGGGGTGGCAGGAGTCATTAGATCTAGGGATTGGATTATGCTTTATTTATGGATTTGGTAGCATAATGGTGGAAGGAGAATCAGCGAGCATCATCGCATGGGTAGCTTCAAATGCCGAGGGTCCTTGGAGATTTGCACATGTTCTTAGGCACATAAAGTTCCTTGCTTCACAGGTGAACTGCTTGTTTGGCTGGAAGCCAAGGTCATCTAATACATGTCTTTTTTTTTTTGGGGGGGGGGGGGGACAAGGTGTTTGAGGCCGAGTTGGAGTTTGGGGAATTCCTTTTTCTTGTCTGATTAGGGGATGTGTGAGATCTGGTGTAACTTTATGTTGTCATTATATACATAGTTGTTACGGCGTCTAGTCCCAAGGTGTTGGAGGGGCGTGGATGCTAGGTGATACCAACGAGGTGACTAGATGCTAGGCGATGCCTTGACAACTATGATTGTATGATAGGTGATCCTTGCATTTTTTTTTTTCAAATCAATAAAAGTTTACGGCTATTCATCGGTTAAAAAAGGGGAAATAAAAAGAAGATGAGTCTTTAGAATGGCTAGAAGACAAACTATGATGTGTGGTTCTGAAATTGGGACTATAAAAAACAATAATCTGATGGAAAGAGTTAACTATGATGCATTTTATCCTCTAATTATTACTAGTAAGATTGAAGGCCATATGTGAGCCTAAAGAAAGGATCGATTTGGGTCTTGAGGAAGCCAGTGAACAAGATCCTGGTTATGTTATGCCAGTGACTCTAGAGTTTCAGTGATGAATTGAATACGTTACAGATTCTGTTATCGAATAAAGTATGGAATTGAAAATGAATGATGAATTGAATACGTTACAGATTCTGTTATCGAGTAAAGTATGGAATTGAAAATGAATGAGTGGGGTTTCCTGCTTAAAGGCTGCATGGTATAGGCATGTAAAGGGGATAATTACTTTGCTTTAGAGGGGAAAGGAGAGGGATCACCTTAATTTTATGAGACTGATTTCATCACAAACCCGCATGAAATTATTATTTTTAGTGTTCTTTTTCTGCTTCACCCATGTTATTTATTTAATGTCACGCTATCTCTTCTACTCAATAGTTCAGAGTGATGACAATGTTCACTGTGATCAATTTTTTACTCCAGGCAAGGATGTTCTGGCCAAGGCAAAGACAGGCACAGGCAAAACTGTAGCATTTCTGGTAAAGCACGCATTTTGGGTTTTTTAAGGGCACATGTTGGGATGTTAAATGAACAGTTTGTTGTTTAATTGGCCTCGTTTTAGAGATGCAAGAAGGTTCCCCACGCTTACTTTTGAGTTTTTGATTTCAGCTCCCTGCGATCGAAGTTGTTGTGAAATCACCTCCTGTTGATCGTGATCAAAAGAGACCCCCAATCTTTGTGCTTGTTATATGCCCAACTCGAGAGCTTGCAAGTCAAGCTGCTGTAGAGGCTAAGACCCTGTTGAAGTATCACCCTTCAATTGGTGTACAGGTTGTAATTGGAGGCACAAGGCTTGCTCTAGAACAGAAACGCATGCAAGCAAACCCTTGTCAGGTGAGCTACCATTGTGTGAAAAGGAAATTTATATCCACATTGTTGGTCTGTACTGTACCTGGGTAGCCCTTTGAACTATATAAGAAACCAAGTAAGTGAAAAATCTGGGGAGAATCATTGATCCTAACCATTCAAGGTCTTGCTTTAGTGGACAATCAAACTTAAGAAAGATAGCACCTGGATAAAAGGCTAATTGATCAGATAGTAAGACTATTTGGTAGAATGCATCGGATGCAAAGTTGTAATTCTCCAAATATACCGCATGTAATGAGGGATTCTAATTATAATTTTGAGTATTGGGAATTGGCTGATCCACTCAAGCCTCAGGGTCAGTCAAGCATTTGGTTGACTTGTTCCATCAACTCTGTCTATTACTCTATTTAGACTGGTCTTTGACTTGGTGGATCGGCAAAATCAGCCGATCTATTTGAAAAATCACCCAAGTTAACACAGGGGAATGTAAAATATTAAATGGTTGTTCTGTTACCAAATTTGAGTCTTTCCCACCAGTAACTTGTATGACTCTCTCTCTCTCTCTCTCTCTCTCTCAAAGTGACCACTATCATGAACTAGGGTGTATAATCTTGCTAATTTAATTTTCATATTCATGCAACCCACAGATTCTAGTAGCCACTCCTGGAAGGCTAAAAGATCATGTTGAGAATACTGCTGGATTTGCAACTCGGCTGATGGGAGTAAAAGTACTCATCCTTGATGAAGCTGACCATCTATTGGATATGGGATTTCGAAAAGACATTGAGAGAATCATTGGTGCTGTTCCAAAGCAACGCCAAACACTTCTGTTTTCAGCTACTGTCCCAGAAGAGGTTCCATTTCCTCTTTATTGCCACATTGCAACATGTCTTGTAGTTTTATTATAAGATCTTATGGTCTGTTTAATGCTTTTTTGCAGGTCCGTCAAATCTGTCATATTGCATTAAAAAGAGACCATGAGTTTATTAGCA
This sequence comes from Macadamia integrifolia, assembly GCF_013358625.1. Taxonomy (NCBI): domain Eukaryota; kingdom Viridiplantae; phylum Streptophyta; class Magnoliopsida; order Proteales; family Proteaceae; genus Macadamia; species Macadamia integrifolia. Next base: position 37,175,493 of record NC_056562.1, read on the forward strand.
CAGTGGAAGAGGGTAGTGAAGAGACGCACTCACAGGTGGGCACTTCTTTCATTTATTCATCCCCCATTCCACTTTTGTGATAATTATTTAGAAATTAATTGATGTCACAAATGTTGAACTTTGGTGTTGTTTCAGGTGAGGCAGATGCGTCTAATTGCTTCGCTAGACAAACAGTTCTCTCTACTATATCTTCTTCTCAAAGAGCATATTTCTGAGGATTCCGAGTATAAGGTATGCATCAGTTTCAAATACTATTTTCTGGAATTTTGGATTAGGCATTTGTGATGGTTCACCCCTCCATCTACTTTTCTTCCTTGTGTTTATGATAATGATTGGGCAAGTTAAAAGCAAAACATTTTCAAAGTTTTTGAAGAGGCAATGGTTTGTCTGGTCATAACAAAATGTTAATTTTATGATTATTCTTCTCCTGGAACTAAACTAATCCTTAATTCAGTATCGTTTGTCATATGACAAGTTGTGTAGTTCTCTGCAACGTTTAAGATTTCGATGTTGTCGCTGGTCAATACTGAAATATACCACCGAAATGGCATCGAGCCATTTTCTCTTTGACATGTGTCGAAAGTGAAATATTTCATTGAATTTTTGGTATTTCAACCGAATTTCGAACCGTGGTTCTTTGTATGATGATCCTGCCAAGCATATGCTTTCTATCCCTGATTCATACTCATAAATTGCAGGTTCTAGTGTTCTGCACAACTGCAATGGTCACCAGACTTGTCGCCAACCTTCTTTCTGAATTGAACTTGAATGTACGGGAAATCCATTCAAGAAAGCCACAGAGTTACAGAACCAGGATATCTGATGAATTTCGGAAGTCAAAAGGTCTTATTCTTGTGACCTCTGATGTATCTGCACGTGGAGTTGATTATCCAGATGTTACACTCGTTGTACAGGTAGCATCTTGTTAATCTCTCTGCACTACAAAATTGGAAATCCTTAATTATGTATTTTAGTCTATTCTGGAGTTATATACTATTAACATATAATTTCTGTACGCCAAAGCTTAAATGTAGTGCATACATAAATTCAAGACCCCCAGGGATCCCACTCCCCTGAGTAAAAAAGAACTTGTAATACATATTAAATTCTATTATGAAGTTGCAGAAATTGAATTGACAAGTTCGGTGGGAGATGGTAATGTGGGTATATACCACATTAGTTTGACAAAGAAGCTAGAGAATGACCTTGCACTGGAAGTTCGTCATCCTCTAGAACAACTCGTAGCACCTTCTACTTTAGCTGGAGGATCTGTTACAACTTTTATGGAAAATTTTCTTGAATTAGTGATAACTTTGATGTTTAATCAATTTTAGATATGTATTGGAGCTGACATGATTTCTTTTGGTCCATTTGTTAGTATTGTTGATATACGTTGTTTCTATTCTGTATCTTCCACTTTAACCATTGGTTGTAATTACAGCTCGGCCTGCCATCTGATAGAGAACAGTATATTCATCGACTGGGTAGAACTGGCCGTAGAGGGAAAGAAGGGCAGGGCATCTTGTTGCTGGCACCTTGGGAGGATTCCTTCTTATCCAGTGTTAAGGATTTGCCAATAGAAAAGGCTTCAACACCTTCAATTGACCCAGATGCAATGAAGAAAGTGAGTACTTGGGTTTCTACTTCCCCTTAATTTTTTTTTTAAATTATCAAATGTTATAACTACGTCTTTTTTTTTTTTGGGGGGGGGGTTGTTTAAAATTGTTTCACCACTTAGCCTGGCAAATTGGAAATGATAAAGCGTGGAGTTGTCTTTACATATTTCAATGTTTTTTGAAGTTAATGGAAGGCAAGAGGTACTCATAGGGTGATGGTCTGCTTGAACATGTTATAGGCCTAATTGCCTTTGCTACGAGCTATCTTAGGTTGCACGTGGTTTCTCTGGGATCATCTGGGAGCACTCATTCCATTCTGAGACCAATATCCTGTAAAAGAAAATCATGACCTACCATGTGAAGGGTCATGGCTGAGATCACCTGGTCAAAAATATGGATGAACGTGTGATCATTACTTTGTAAGGTTACTACATTCATTAGACTGCCAGGAGAAAATTAGCGAGTCCTAAAATGAAAACCACAGAACTGGTGGTCAAATTCACTGAACAGTAGAATGTGGCACATTATGATTCCATAGACCCATCCAAGTGAGCATCAGAACTATTACTCTTCAGTAGACCTTGGAACTGATTTTGATTTGTCTTTGGACTATTATGTGAACAGGTTGAAAGGGCGCTATCTCAAGTAGAGATGAAGAACAAAGAAGCAGCATACCAAGCATGGCTTGGCTACTACAATTCTAGTAAGAATGTGGGGCGGGACAAGTGCCGCCTTGTGGAGCTTGCTAATGAGTTCAGCAGGAGTATGGGGCTTGACAACCCTCCAGCTATACCGAAAATGATCCTTGGAAAAATGGGTCTCAGAAATGTCCCTGGTCTTCGCACTAAATAGTTTTGTGGACTTGACACACCCATGTCAAGAAAATTATGACTCGGGAGAGTTACTGGCGAGTTAATCCGAGTCAAGGCTAACTTATTATATATGCTAATTTTCTCCAGTAATTAGTGAGATGTCACAATGGTGCGCTGGCCTTCTTTTCACATTTCAGAACATAGTATTTTCATTGATGCTTCAATTTCTTGCATAGATTGGTCCTTGTTTTTGCTTTCTATGTTACTTGTTCATCAAGTTCAATGATATTTTCTTCTCCCCTCATTCTCTTGGATTGCAGTTGAGGGAGATCAATATCTATGCTACAATTGTTTCTTTTTGGAAGAACACCAAGTTTCTACATTTCTCTTCGCCATTATATTATTGTTGAATAGAGTAATATCACCATGTGTTGAAACTCAACAGATCTGATCCGAAGTTGTTAAAAACTTTGAAGAGCTGAATGTATCTCTTTATATAAAGTCTGCAGATCTCATCTATTGTTTTGTGAATTGCTTTTAAGATAACGAGTGTGGTAATACACAGTTGGAATAAGGTGACGGAGAGAGATTTAAGTGGGTGGGAAATGGGAATAGGGTGAGGTGGTAAGAAAGGTGTTTCTTTTGTCTGGGGAATATGGTAAATTAGTCTGGTGTGCAGTAGTACAAGGGTTTTAAAAACAGGTATCGGTGACCATGGTTTGAGGAATTGGATCGGTACAGACAGTGGGCAAAACAGTTAAAAATGATTTTTTTAATTTAAACCAGGGTATTCCTGTCTGATCGAGGCAAATAAGAAATTGAAAGATTTTGTTGAAATTGTTCGTTTGGAAATTTCCCGAAAAGCTAATCATAGGTTCTTCTCTCCATCGGAAAAATAGGGATGTTATGCTCATTACTAAACTTGTTGAAGAGATGAAATATAACC
>NC_056562.1:37178886-37187588 GCF_013358625.1 Macadamia integrifolia
CTTCCATGGAAGAGAAGCAAATGAAACGCTTTCATAAAAATTCTCGTAGAATCGAGAATGAAGTTTTCATTCTGTACATGCCAGATCATGAATTAGCCGATCTGGATCGATTTTGTATTGGTATCGGCCTTGACTGATCCCATTCCCGATACCTAGGTGTTGCCTTGATAACTATTTCTCTTGCAATTTAGTTTCTTTACCATTATTGGTAACTTTGAAGCCGTGACATTTTCTCACTTTATTACGAAAACTGCAATATTGAAGTACAGTTTGTACCGGATTAGCTGTCCCATTCATTGTAAAATTAAAATAACAGACATCTGGCTCTGAAACTAGAAATATGATCAGTCGATTAGCGCTTAATCATGGAGGTTGGTGCCAGAGACCCCAAAAAAGGCATCTCTTAAGGGAGTCTGTTTTCTCAAATAAGGTTATGTTGCTGTGATGGAGATGGATTTGCAGCCATGTATATTGTTCAGCTTCTTTGCTATGGTAAAAATATGATGGGTCAACCATTTTTTTTTTCCTGGTGGGAGGGTCAAGATTACCATTGAAAGGCTTTCCAAGTAATAGAGAGAAGTAGAAAAAGACTTGAGGGTAAAAAACAATTTAATGGTCTATGTAGTATTAAATAGTTATTAAGTAGTCTGTGAGGTATACAATAAAGGCAATAAAGGGGAAGTGTACCCTGTGGGGGGAATGTGGTTACTGGACGTATATACAAGGGTCAATCAGAATATACAATGAAGCATCATTAAAAGGGTCATTTTTCATTTCATAGAGGGCAGAATTGTTATTTCATCCCAAGTGTCTAGGTGTGGGGACCATACCCTTGCCCCCACATAAACAATTTTCCCTAGAGGAAAATAGTTGCAAGTGTTGATTAACCTTGCCTAGACATATCTTATGCACGAGATTCTCACTAATTGTAGGGTGTGGGGAGATCAAAATATAGACTAACGCTTGCTTCCCGAGAGGCTGTTTTCTGCCCATAATCAATAGATTGCAATGAAACAACCATACCATCACATCAAGCTCCGCCCTATGGCATGTGCTGTCCTAGCCATTAAACAATTAATTTGAATTTTTTTACCCTTGAGAAATGCTAATCTGAAATTTTCTTCCCACTACCCCAATTCCTCGCCATTTCCCTTAAATTTTCCTTTCTTTTCCACCTGCTTTTGGTTTGGACATCTTAAATAAATATGTTGACCGATCAAGAAATGCCTTATCACCTACATTTATTCTGTAAAATTAACAGATCTCCACCCAAAACAAACCAAAGAAAAAAAAGATGAGAACAGCAAATGAGCAGTAAATATACCAGAGTTTGACATCCAAAATGCTAATAAATTAGGGCAAGTTTCTACAGTGTACTGGAAAGAACTGCACAGGGTTAATCAGCTTAACAACTTAGTAGATTTTGAGGCACTTAACCAGTCAAAGTTTTACGTGTGGCCACATCCCCTGCACTACAGAAGATGAACCTGGTGGTTACATTGTCATTAGGGAACAATGTAAAGCTATATCATCGAACTTATCATTTAAATTAATATGCTACAGTTCAGAAAAAGGAAAGATTTTGGGTTAATTGACACTGAAATCAAGAATCTAAACACCTACTACAGAAGGGGATTTAAAAAAAAATACTATACTCTAAACCTGAAGGAGCTACGTAAAACAATGGAGTTAAGCAGTGCCAACGAGGAAGAAAAGAAAACAAATAAAAGCTGGGGTGAAAACAAAATATTAAGAATATCCCCATTTCCCCTTCCACCATCCTCTTCTATGCCTGTAATATAGGTGTAGGTTAAAAAAATTGACTTTTGTAGTGTACATACAAACACTACGCTAGAGCGAAAGGGCGTTCATTTATATGAAAGATATACAGAAACCCCTTGAGCACCAGACCCAGATCCTTTTTTAGGAGTGAGGTGAGAATAAGAAGGCCTGATAATGTGAATGTTTTCCATTATAGTTGTTCCCACCAAAATTACCACCCTGCTCCGGAAAAGACAAAGGTGGGAAATCCTCATCCTTCAACTGATAATTCCTCTGGGACGCCGATCTGGCAAAATAATCAAATCCCCCTGTTAAGATAATAAATCGACATCATCACAAGCAATCCCAATAAAGAAAAAGGAAGTAACTAATTGATAACTCCAAGTACAAAAGACACGGCAGTGGAATCAGGCATAGGTTCAAATGCAATGCACATGCTCATCAATATTCTAGTTCATCATGTCAAGGACAAGTCACAACTGTCGAAGGTCACTAGCATCCACCTCCAAGGCTCCAACTAGTACACAAAAGGTGTCCAGCCAGATGTGGGACCAACTGTTTTAGCATCATTCGTGCTATGTGTGAATGCTTGACCTTCATTTCATTTTCTTTTTTTTTTTTTTTTTTTGGGGGGGGTGGGGAAGGGTGAGGGTGGGAGAGGAAGGTCAATGAGGGTCCAGCACAATTATCATAGGGAGCTACAATCAGTACAGAATAGCAATGGGCCATTTGATGTTGTAAAGGCCCAGGCAGTAGAAGAACTGCAACTCCTTAACTGGAAATGAGGTTGGTGCTTTTCTAGTTGGGCATATTGCATTCTGGTTTTACATGACTAAAGTATGACATATAATAGAAACAGAAGGAAGGATCGGTGGGGTGAGGAACATTAACTTACCTATGAAGTCGAGGAGAAGATGGCTGATCAGGCGAGGATCGTGCAGATCCTCCTTGAAACCTTTGCTGCTCATATACACTCCTAGCTGGTCCTCCATCACCGAGATGCGATACATCATTTACGCCAGAAAAATGCACTGGTCCAAGAGACCCAAACTCAAGCTGCTCAGCAGGTGAACCAAAACCACGGTTGTGATCATAGGAATACAACATGACAACAGATGGAACAGCAGGTCCTGTCGGTGTTATGCCATTAGAGTTCAGAGATGGTAATGGGTACATGCCATACGCTACATTGTTAGAGCCACTGTGCAATGAGCTGGAGGAGTCGAATGGACCATTCTGGGACTGATATGAGGGGTACGGATCATGCCTGTATGAATCCCATGGCCTGTCGGCTCGACTATCAGTAGCCGCCAAGCGATCTGGCTTTGAGGACGGCTTCTCAGTTTGTTGGCGACCATGGCTGCGGCCAGTAGCCCGTTGTTTCGAATTTATGTTCCAGTTCCCTTCCCTGTCTCCATGGTGGTCATTTCGATCATAATTGTAACTTCCTCTGTGGTTTCTGGTAGTTGATGCTTGCCGGTCCCGGAATGAAATCTTCTAAAAAATTTAACAGAAGTCAGTTGATTCAATTCTTACCAAAGTCACGAATTAAAAGCATAAGAGTTTGAAGAAAAAATTCATTCTGTCTAATATAAGACTACACATCCAAAAGCTAATGAGGGTTGTTTCCCTGGCAATCTGGAGAACTTGGGAGGAAAGGAGCAGTAGGATGTTCTATGGTTTGCAGAGATCTACAGCCAGATGGGCTGCTGATGCGGTCCTGGGGTTCGAAAACCCTATTTGGTTTGCTTACGTGCCCACCCTAATGTGTAACAGCCAACTACTAAGGAATAACAAAATTCTGTAAATAAACTGAAGTTTCAGAGGGTGGCACTCTTATAAATAGGCAGAATCTTGAAAGGGTAGTTAAGTAGATAAAAGAGAAGGATAAGAAAGGAATTGTAATTAATGATTAAGGACAAACTTGGAAGGGAAATAAATTCAATGGGTACGTGGTAATAAAAGAGAAGAGTGGCAATTTTAGGAAGGAAATAAAATAACACTTTGTCTTCAAACTCACAAGTCCCAACAGCAAAAGAAAACCAGCGGAAACCTTGCTGGTTTCTATTGATAGAACTTGCCTGGTAGGAATCCAATCTAACTGAAACGTTGGTGCTGATTTCGTCTCAAAACCCTACCAGAGAAGCAAGCAATCTCAGATCCAATACTTAACCGCAGAATGAGAATAAACGTTCTGAAGCTTGACCCGGAGAAACAATGGAAGCCAGTTCTACACTTTTGATTTGTTCTTCAAAATCCCTGTTGGCTTTTGAGGTCAGATTACACAGGTTGGATCGCCCTAAGATAGTACCCCCACCCACCTTCTCCCCCCACCCCACCCAAACCAAAAAAAAAAAAATCAGCTTGATCTATGAAGATTCAATGGAGTTCTAAAAAAAATTCCTCAACCCAGCATTAATGCATGAAACAAAGAAGAGGGAAACAGTAGCAGCACAACAAGGTACTGAGGAAATAAGAAGAAGAAATGGAAGGAGAGGTGTGTGTGTGTGTGTGTGAGAGAGAGAGAGAGAGGTACGCTCATGGCAGCCATCGGTTTCGACCAAAAATAATTTTCATTCAAAATCTCTGTCCAACGATGGACTACAAGCATCTATTTACAGTGTGTCACAAAAAAAAAAACTAAACCTATTCAAACTCTAAAACTGAAATAAAAGTTTACTCTAACTTGGACTCAATAACTGAAACAAACTCTAACTTTCTATTAGTGACTTCAACAGCATAAAGATAAAAGAAAAAAATGAAGTACATTATTGTCTATCTGCATCAGCTTCGACCTCAGAGGCATCTCAAGGTATCCCTGTTGAATGCTGACTACCTCTAGAAGCACTGGGCCTTATGGCTTCTTCCAATATGGAACATGATCAAATTCAACAAAATTGGATCCCCCTTCTACTGTTATTCAGATTAGCACTGATAGCAGATTCTTTTGAGAATCTGGGCCCACCTGAGAATGTGGGGTCTTTAGAAATCATGCGGGTATGGTTAAATTGGTGTACTCAGATCCAATGGGTCAGACCAATTCAATTAAACCGGAGTTTAGGCAATCAATTGAGGGCTAGAAATATCTTTTGCTAATAGGCAGCAAGTTGTGATTGAGGAAAAAGAGTCTTGGCTATTCAGTGGTTTAAGGATTCAGATGGGGGACCCAGGCAATGATGTAGATAAGTCACTTGGGCTTATTTTACTGCAAATAAGCGTTGGATTGTGTTATGTATATGTTAGGCCTTTGATCCCATGGGTTTTCTTTGAAATGGGCCACTTTAATAGGGCCTAAAATATGGGTAGGAGCTAGGAAAACGGGATTTTATCCATTAGTTTAATTAGTTGCTATTTAATCCAATAAAGGCCCATTAGGCCATTAGTTGGTTGTAAAGTCCTATATGGACTATTAGTTAGTTAGTCCTACTCCATGTTGGAGTCATAAAGTCAAGTCCTAGTCCTATTTGGAATTCCTAGTTGTAGTAGGAGTGTCTAGTCCTATTGGGAAACTAGCTCCTAATATTAGTATGATTGTAAACTTCCCCTCTATAAATAGAGAGGCATATATCCCATTATTGGACAGATTTGAATAAAAGAATGTTTGCATTTATGAAAGAAAGTTTGCAACTAAATGCTTAGAGCAACTGAGATAGTTGTGGGTGAGAAGCCCAGGCAAAGATAGCCACTTCCTATATTCTCTTTCACCCTTCTCAACCCCCCATCTGTTTTATTCTTCTTTTTTATTTTATTTGCTGTAACATTCAAGAAGTATAGTTCAAATTTTGATAAAAGTCTCCAGAAATCAGAACCGATCAGCAATCCTAGTGGGAATAGGAGAGAGATCGATCTCCTCTCTTTCTCTCTTCTGTACTCTGTTTAGCTAGGTCTTCAATCAGGGTATTCCAGGCCTCATAAGGGTCCCACGATCCTTACCTAGTCACTGTTGGAAGCATTAAACTGCTGCTCTTGAAGGTTCTTCTCAGTTTTTCTCCTAGGTTAGAAAATCAAGAAAGCATGTAACTTCACAACCAGCCGTCAGAATCCTCTCAACTTTGGGGGTTTTTGTACCCTCCCTAGGGACTATCTACGCCCAAGAGTGCAACTCAATCGGACTCCTACAGCCTTGGCCGCACCTCTCTCTCCAGCTCTATAACAGGTCTTTCTCTCTCCTATCGGGTTAGGTTTTGGGCTGGTTTTGCTCCTAAATGGGTATTGTATCCTTGGGGATTTATTTGATGGCATTATTTATTTGTTTATTATTCCTATTTGTTTGTTTGGGGTTATAAACTGTGGAGTTAGTTACTTGTAATCTACTCCTGCATTAAGTGGTATCAGAACTACGGTTGAAGAAAGCTCCAAACAATCTATCAGGGCCTAACCGAATATGGTTCCATCAGTTCGTTACTTCGCTGGACAAAGGGATACATTCTACATCCTTGATTGGTTAGATTCTCTAGAGGAATATTTTGACTACTATAACTTGACAGAGATACAAAAGCTTCAAGTTGTTTGTTTCCGGTTGATTGGTCATGCTAGAGATTGGTGGAGAGTCCATTAAAAGCGACTCCGAGTTCGAGGACATGAGCCTAGGACTTGGGAAGAGATGAAGTACGAGTTAGTGACACAATACCTCCCTGTATATTTTCAAAGAAGGCTCTTCCCTCCACAGGATTCCCATCAGAATACATCTACTGCTGCCCAATCTAATGATCAGCCACGTTATTTTCATGGGAAATTCCTTGAATGGATGCGTGAATTGGACATGTACTTTGACAACTACAACTTAACAGAGACACAAAAACGCCAATATGCATGTTCCCAGATGAGTGTTTGTGTTCGAATGCAATGGAAAGTCCATGAAAGGCAACTTCAAGCTCAAGAATGTAAACCTAAAACATGGGACGAAATGCAGTATGAGTTGGTAGGCATGTACCTATCTGAGCATGAACGAAACATGTACTTCCTTCCACTAGATGTCCAAAAGCCACCCACACTTGACAATAGCATGAAGGAATCATCGGCCTCTATTGCAAAAGAGCAACAAGAGAAGACACCTCTGACCAGTGAACTAGAGTCAAAAGTTGAGGTTAGTGTTAAAATTTTTTCAGCCATTCCTATTGTTGAGGAAGAACTAGTCATTGATGTTCCCATCAACGAGACTCATGCGGGAGAAGTAGAAAGCAACAAGGTTGCCACAATGGACAATGAGGTTGAGACTAGGGAACTTGACACTACAACAACTGTGATGATTGTGAATAGCCAAGAAGAAGATCCTAAGGAGTTCAAGAATGAAGTTGTGTTTGAACCATCAATGGAACCGATTAGGAACCACCAGGTAGATGAACCAAAAGAGCTTCATGTTGCATTAAAGTTAGAAGAGATCAAAGGTGCATATGTAGATGACCCTATGGATACATCCGAAGATGTTGAAGTTGAGCATATGGAGTTTGTCATCCTATTAAAGTATCTTGAAGATCGAGTTCCTCACATTCTAGACTAAATCTTTATCATCAAAGAGCTACCTGAATTTTTTTACAGCTTGAAGAGGGACGTGCACCATGATATAATCACCCTCACACTCTACAAAATTCGAGGACGAATTTTTTCTAAGAGAGGGCGAGTTGATGTAGATAAGTCACTTAGGCTTATTTTATTGCAAATAAGCCTTGGGTTGTGTTATGTATGTGTTGGGCCTTTGATCCCATGGGTTTTCTTTGAAATGGGCCACTTTAATAGGGCCTAAAATATGGGTAGGAGCTAGAAAAACAGGGATTTTATTCATTAGTTTAATTAATTGCTATTTAATTCAATAAAGGCCTATTAGGCCATTAGTTGGTTGTAAAGTCCTATATGGACTATTAGTTAGTTAGTCCTACTCCATGTTGGAGTCATAAAGTCAAGTCCTAGTCCTATTGGGAAACTAGTTCCTAGTTGTAGTAAGAATGTCTAGTCCTATTGGGAAACTAGCTCCTAATATTAGTATGATTGTAAACTTCCCCTCTATAAATAGAGAGGCATATGTTCCATTATTGGACAGATTTGAATAAAAGAAAGTTTGCATTTATGAAAGAAAGTTTGCAACTAAATGCTTAGAGCAACTGAGATAGCTGTGGGTGAGAAGCCCAGGCTGAGATAGCCACTTCCTTTATTCTCTTTCACCCTTCTCAACTCCCCATCTGTTTTATTCTTCTTTTTTATTTTATTTGCCGTAACATTCAAGAGGTATAGTTCAGATTTTGATAAAAGTCTCCAAAAATCAGAACCGATCAGCAATCCTAGTGGGAATAGGAGAGAGATCGATCTCCTCTCTTTCTCTCTTCTGTACTCCGTTCAGCTAGGTCTTCAATCAGGGTATTCCAGGCCTCATAAGGGTCCTAAGATCCTTACCTAGTCACTGTTGGAAACATTTAACTGCTGTTCTTGAAGGTTCTTCTCAGTTTTCTCTCCTGGGTCAGAATATCAAGAAAGCTTGTAACTTCACAACCAGCCGTCAGAATCCTCTCAACTTTGGGGGTTTTTGTGCCCTCCCTAGGGACTATCTACGCCCAAGAATGCAACTCAATCGGACTCCTACAGCCCTGACCGCACCTCTCTCTCTCTCCAGCTCTTTAACAGGTCTTTCTCTCTCCTATCAGGTTAGGTTTTGGGCTTGTTTTGCTCCTATATGGGTATTGTATCCTTGGGGATTTATTTGATGGTATTATTTCTTTGTTTCTTATTCCTATTTGTATTGTTTGGGGTTATAAACTGCGGAGTTAGTTACTTGTAATCTACTCCTGCATTAGGCAATATCGCTTCCTCACTAGGAAGGCTAGAGTCCTGTTTGCAAATGGGGAGTTCTCCTTTTCATGGGGGATGATATCTGCTGATTTTTAGTGGTAACAATTGGCCTTGCCAGGGAGAGGGGGGTTTTGGGGGGG
>NC_056562.1:37190026-37238133 GCF_013358625.1 Macadamia integrifolia
TTTGAGCATAACCCATTGAAGCTAGAACAGAAGGTGATACAGGAAGAGGTAGGTGAGCAGAAGCTAAATTCATTGGCATCTGTACTTGTCCATTGAAACTATGGATCCTGGAAGACGCCATCATGTTCACAAGGTCTTGCTCTTCCTGATGCATCTCCATTGTTTCAGCAACGGATGAAAGCTCCTCACTCATGGTACCCATGCCATTTTCATCATGGTAACTATTTGAAACACTGTTTGAATCAGCAGCAACATCAAGGCTTTGAAGTGACGAGCTATGCTGCAAAGATGATGGATCATCACTAGAAGATCTTGCACTATGATTTCCAGAAACTTCACCAACCAAGTTCTTCCTCCTACTGCTATAATCTTGCCTTGCAGAAGTGATTTGGTTTTTCACTGTTTCTGACACTCTGTTACGCCTTCCTCGTGTTGAAATTTCAGTAGATGCATCTGTAAGCTCAGGACTAGAACGTGTCCTTGCAAAATGATACCTTCCCTGCACTTCATTCACCGAATAATTAGAACTCCTCTGACTCTTCTCATTTTGTAAACTCTCATTCCCACTATTATTCTGTGCAATTTGATCAGAGATCCTTGATCTATTTAGGTTGCCAGAACTCTTTTGGCTTTGAGTACGTGAAACCGCTGACACATGGCTGGTCCTAGACATGCCTTCTGAGGGGTGAGCACTTTGTTGAGAGGACATTCCATGGAAAGTGTTCATCTCCTGAGTCTCTGATTCATGACCTGCCACATTCTCACTCTTCTTGCTCCTCAAATGGTTCCTTTGATTCTCCGACCCATCAATTTGATCTGGGTTTGATGGTTGCAAGCGCCATAAATCAGAACTTGGTGCATCTGGACGGTTACCACTTCCATGTCTGTCCCATGTGTTCATGAAGAACTGATTGACTTCAGCAATAAGGTTTTCTTTTGGACAATCAAGTAATCTGGCCAGCCTTTTAGCTCCAAATGCGAAAGCACTACGAATCCTGAAGAAATTACCTGTAGAGTATATAAAGGATATAATTACATAATATTAAGTAGATCAACATAATGCTTCTCTGTCTTCCTCACACATCACACATAAACAAACGTGCGCACAAATGCCAGCATCTGTATCCGGATTGGTAAATGCTCTATTTGCATGTTTTTAATTTGTAGTTTTGAGTTGAGAAATTCCACTATAGCCCATTCACAAGATCCCAGTCATCAATTCTTCAAATTTACATACGGAATTAAAAGAACATTCTTCTACTTGAAATAGCACTCATCCTTTTTCTTCGACCTCTCTTTCCTGGATTTAAGTTGGAAAATAAGCTGCAACCAAGGTTTCAACAGATAAACTTACTTTCACTATAATCAGAAGTCTACAGATTTTTCATTTTAAACCTACGCCACTGATGTAGCTATGCCATTAGGTGTAAATAAGAGGATTTTTTATTTTTTAATTCTTGGGTGATTTTGTAATTTGAATTTTCCTTGGATAACATTGGTAGTTAATCTCAAAGTCAGTTTTAGAGTCCAGTTAAGAGTCTTTTATTATCCTCTTAAAAGAAGCATGTAATCAACGCAAGATAGATTGGAATCAATTTTGAAGCATACGTTGGGTTTGTGAGAGTCGAAGGTGGTTTCACTGCTGCACTTGTCCTCTTCTCATCTCTGGTGCCATCCAACTTATTCCATCCTTCCAATCTGTTCTTCCTTTCTTACTTACTGTTCTGCTTTAATGTTTCTATCCCTGTAAATGGCGATATTAACAGTCCAACAAGTGTGGACAGACCTCCCTTTGTTACTTCCCCTTCTTGAAATTTTGGGTGTTAGCCCCTCTACCTTAAGCGACTCTAACCCCAGTTCCCTGTCCGCTAAAACCAATTCTGTTGAGAGATACTTTGCTGAGATCTAACCTGGTTCCTTAACCTCCGCTAGTGTCTCTTCCAAGAATATTTATTTGGTATTTGGATTGTTGATTCTCATGTTGGTTGGTTGGATTCACGAGGGCTGAGGGTTAGGAACTTATTCCTACAATCTCAGGAATAAAGCAAGAAGGAAGAAAATCTTCTCTCTCCTCCACATCATCATCCTCCAAAAGATTGTCCAAATCACATAAAGCAAGAAGGAAGAAAATCGTCCCTAGGAGAGAGAAAAAGAAGAAAAATAAATTAGAAAAAAAAAAGAAAGAAAATAAGAAAAAAATTATAGGAAATTTATTTCTCTGTTCTCTCTCCTCCACCTTAGCACTTTTGGTCTCAAAAGATCTCACAATCAATTGTGAGTTTCTCTCTTTTAGGAAAGAGAAATTTGTTACCCTACCTCCCCATTCCCTATAAATACAACTCATGTAAGAGGAGGAGAGACAATTCATTCTTCTTCTAGTTTTTTTAGTTGCTCTCTCTCTCCCTCTCTCACTCTTTGGTTTTAGTTCTTCTCTATTTTTGCTTTAATCACTTTTGTAATAGTTTTTTTTATGTCAATTAATGCAAGCACTCTTTTATTTTTATTCAGCCTTTTTATGTTTATGATTTATGCAATTGAGTTGTAATTTTTTAAGTTATAGTTCTAGGCTTAGATCTAGGTGACAAGATCACAAGCCGTGGAGCAATTTTTTTTCAAGTTCAAGCATTGATTCAAGTAAGTAGGCTCCTTCAATAGTCTTCTCTCCCCCCTCTCATTCCTTCTTCTGACTACCCTTTCTTTCTTAATTTAGGATTTTTATTTTCAGTCGTTACATTATTGTTATCCCTTTCCCCCAAGGTTCATGGCTAGTGTATGTGTTGGCTTTGCCCCCTCCTAGCCATAGAACCATCAATTTATTGTTTTAATTTTAATTGTCTCCCTTTCCCTAAAGCCAAGTAGAGTAACCCTTGTAAGAGTGACTCTCTGGTCAAGTAGGGAAGCTCATATTATGATGCATCCCTCGGGCTAAGTAGAGAAACCTACTTGTGAGTCTCTCTCTAGCTTTACCCCCTTTCTTTTACTTTTTTTTTTTATTTCAGCATTTTTTTTCCTTTATTTATTTATTTTTTTTATTGCGTGGGTTGTTTATTTTCAGTTATTTATTTATTTAATTTTAGTTGCGTGGCTTGCGTCTTTAAATTCTTAGATGACGAATGGTTAGCACGTTATTTTAGATACATATGTTTAGGACGGTAATTAGAATTAGATCACAACCATTAATCAGTTCACTTTCGCATTATTAAAAGAAATAAAAAATAAAGTGGTTGTTCTCCCTGTGTTCGACCCGTAGCTACACTGATCCGTACGCTTGCGGTTACATTTTAAATCTCAAATAATGTACCGTAGGCAAGAAGCATACAAATACAAGTAATTAAATATAAAAAATATTTCATATATCATGGATTCACATATTAAAATAGGCAAATAAAGATACTGAATTCTTATGATAACTCCCTTAAATTACTCACAAAACTACAACAGTGAGTCAGAAAAATAAATAAATAAATAAAGTAAAACAGAGGAAGAGCTTTTTCTCTCTCAAACTTTCAAACCCTCACAAATATTCGACATTCCCCTCCCCCAAATAATGCTTTATATATCCCTCTATACTGTTGTAAATGCTTTTAAAAGAGATCAACCATTCAAAATCATGATATGCAGGAATATCTGTACTCAGAAGTACTAATATCATGAAGTAATCCTTTGATCGCTCTCCTTCCTCAGCCTCATTCTTTCCATTCCCCTTCCCGCTTCATCCTCCCTTTTCTTCATCTTATTCCCCCCCCCCCGGGTGTAAGGGACAGAAATTGGACCCCATACCTCTCCTCACTCTTGTTACACTTCGACCCTTAAAAATACATGATCATATTTTTTTCCATGGGCTTCAGTGGACGACCATCACAAGTTGGATGACATGCTTCCAGAGCATGGTTTGAGGAATCGGATCAGATCGGCCTGAATCAGTCAGATTGGATCAGTATCAGCCTGGACCGATCCCAATTCTTGGCCGATACCATACTGGTGGATCAGTAAGGGAAAAAGGGAAAAACAGTTAAAAAAAAAAGTTTTTTTTTTACTTGAACCCAAGGGTATTTCTGTCTGATCCGGGCTAATCCAGATCGGTGTTGGCCTTGATCGATCCCAACCTCGATTCCGTCTTCTCAAACCTTGTTCCAAAGTGGTTCTTGAACTGCCTAGGTAATTAAGGGAAAGTCAGTAGAAATTATTTAATAGGACTTACTATTTAAGGTAGTACAACAAGGTTTGTCCTCTCTCCCTCATGCTCTTTTATTCTCACATTTCCAATTTCCAGCACCAAAATCAGTTTCAACCATTGAAATCCCATGACACTATTGTTGAAACCACAAAACCAGCCAAATCAATTGAAGAAAATTCTGGTGATACCTACTACCTTCATCTTCTTTATAACTGAATCTATTAACTCGAAATATAATTATTCTACCAATAAAATCAGTCCAGGTGACACTCAAGACTCCAGATTTCCCATAACAGACATGATTTTCAGCAACAAGTACTTGACCAATTGACTCATTTCCTTCTTTCAACTCCCTTGGAGACTGAATTTGATCCAGTAACTTAATTCCTATATCAATAATTATGAAGTGTTCAGCTTATTCCAAAAATTATAATAAATACAAAGTATTAAGCTTTTGCAAACAGAGAGAGAGAGAGAGAGAGAGAGGAGCAGCAGCAGCAATTTTTCATTTCTGGAACCCAAGATCTTGTTTCCAGAAGTCCAACCTATGTTTACTCAAAAGTCAAAAGCATTCAGACACATTTTGTGACACTGCAATGCTCAAAATGACACAAGTTAGGCTGCCTGTTGATATTTCTTTTTTCTTTGCTATGCTAATCGGCTTGATAAGGCTTATGATACACAATGAGTCTACGAAGAGGTGGTAGAAACAGACAAAACAAAACCAAGAATTTGCTGCAAGTTGACCTAGAAAAGTACCTGATTCAGCTTATAAAAAGATACATCAGACTGTCCAGCATCTTACAACCAATAATTCAATGAGGAGAAAAAAACACAGGATATAGAATATGCAGGATCAAGCTTAGAATTTAAATACCTTTGCTGACACTGCGTCCAAGATTGTTGTTTGTACGTAAAGGATCAATAACATTGAAATGTTTGGAAATGAAGGGTTGGCCCTGGTTTTCTTGGCCACCAGGGAAAACGGCATAGACTGAGCTACAAGCATCAAGAAAGATTTTGCTAAGCAATAGCTCTCCACCATCCTTTCGTGGAGTTTCCGCTGTAAGACATCCAAACAAATATAAGCACTGGTTAATTGGACGATATTTTTCTAATGACAAAATATGGCGAATGAGGAGGATTAATTGTAAATATGGATCCACGATTCCATAAATACCTGATATATCTGGAAGTGAACTAATGGCCACTGGGCCCCAAAGGCTCACACAAAAGTTGTCCCAATCAAAATTACTGAAGAACTCCAGAAAACGATATAGCACCTGCAAATTCCGAGAGAGGACTTTCAACTAGAAAGTTGAAAATAAAAAGAGAGAGAAATAAGGATAGTGAATCATGTAATACCTCAAGAGGCCCAGCAAAGTTATTGTTGAAAACATGAAATATGTATAGAACCAAAGTTTCAAGGGCATATGTTGAAATAAGTCCATGATGAGCACCCAATACGCGGCTCTCATAGTAACACCAAGCTTTGATCAATATAATGCTGCGCTTGAATAGATGATTTTGATTTATCAAATGGTCAACCTGTGAGAGTGAGGATATTTTTCAGAGTGTACACAAAGAATCAAGGTTTATTGATTCAAGCAAAAGGTTTAAGGCCATATGTTCAGAACACCTCACCTCCTCAAGAAAACAAAGGGTACATAACCCACCAAGCTGGTTAAATGATATATCTACAACGATATTTTCTACAAGACATTTTATTATCTTCACCTGAAAGTGAAAGGAAAGAAAAAGAAATTTTCAAAATGCCAACTCAGAGTTCAAAAGAAAAATGCTAGATTAAAGTTCATATAATAGATATACCAAGACAATATTTCTAGAAGACAGTTACAATATATTAAGCACACTGCGTTCACCTAAGGAATCAATGAGCAAAGCAATATCACAGAAAATAACCACAAAAGCTTCGAGAGGAGAGAGATTAATGGTCCTTTCTCATAAATTCATTGGAATAGAAGCACAATAAACTTCAAGCATCTCATTGTTCCATCCTAAGTCTCCAAAAGAAAGTGAACACGTCAAACATCACAGACAATTCCTTATAAAGTATAACCACATTGACAAAAAGTTAAAATGAGTGGGAAAAGCCCAGAGGATTTTGCTAGGTGAAGACAATGGTATGAAATGTTTATAGTTGTACACTCGGCAATCTTGGCCTCAAGGAACCGATGGTTCAATAAGTGGGGTGGTTCAAGTGGAGAGGCGCGTTAGGAGTTTTGTGCGATCGACGTGTACCTGGAAAGCTTAAAAGAAAATTTTGTAGAACAATCATACGGCCAGTTATAATGTACGAGGCGGAATGTTGGAAATTAAGAAGAGGCATGTAGACAAGCTAAGTGTAGTAGAGATGAGGATGTTAAGATGGATGTGAGGGGAAACAATGAAGGATAACGTATGGACGTATTAGAGCGGATTTGAGAGTTGCCCCAATCCATGATAAACTTCAAGATAGTCGTTTGAGGTGGTATGGCCATATAGAACGGAGGCCTGTAGATGCCCCAGTAAGGAGAAATGATCTGATCCAGATATAGGGATCTAAAATTGCAAGGGTCAGACCAAAAATGACCATAGGAGAAGTCCTGAGGAGAGATATGCTCAGATTAGGCCTTGTCTCAAGTATCGCATCGAATAGAGGGACTGGAGGGCTAGGATCCATGTGGCAGACCCCATCTAGCTGTGTGCTACTTGAATTTTCAATTTTATAGGATCTACTTTTGGTAAATCAAGCAATTGAAGAAATAGAGGTAATCTTATCTAAACTCTACCAAAGTTCTTAAAGCCCTAGGTTTTCCATTTTGGTTTCACTAGATGGGGTTTTTAACCACTAAAGAAGCCCAAGATTCCTAGAATAAAAGGTGATTTCAGAGAATTGTGATTAAAATTATGGGAGTTCATAACTATTGCAGGATTCATCCATTTATAATTTGGGATGAATTAGTGATGCAGAACCTGGGTCACAAAACCTTATGTGGGTTTGCCATTGGCCCGCAAGAGTGATAAATATATCAATGGTTGATGGCAAATCTATAATTCACAGCACAATTAAGGGCTCCTTTGGGAAAGGAAAAGACTTTAGGACATATGAATAAATAAGCTCAAAGGAAAGTGGCAGATATGAGATATGAAGGAGAAACGTTATAAATCAAATAAATTTAAGACATAAGGACTTTTATGTAATAGTAATGAGTTTTTTTTTTTTTTTTTTTTTTTTTTTGGGGTGTAAATATGAAGACTTTCTGTCTTCTTCAACCTCATGAAGGACCAGCAAGGGTGGAAACCCAAGTCTGATTCAAAAGAGACAATTCTCTCAATAGGGTCTTCAGTCGACCTGAAATTTCAGGTGTTGATTCCTAATCCCTAACCCTCTTGAACACGCCCAATGACATGCCAAATATTTAGATGCAAGGAATAAAAGGAATCCTGGAAACTGGACCTAACATGAGTATCAGATCCCATCCAACACTGCTTTCAGGGTTTTATCTCATTGTAGATGAAAGCTTAGGGCCAAGAACCTAGGATTCAGGTTGTCTAAGGATGAGCTACCCATTCCCAAAATATCAGGCCCAAGCCGCCCAACTGAGCATCCCAGTTTGGCAGTACCGCTAACAGTACATGAAAAGAGGAAAACAATGGTAAGAATAATAAAAAAAAGGTGAGATATGGCATATGAAAGCACAGTTGAAAAATAACAGAAAATAAAGAAGAATGAAGGAGGCAAAACATGGATCACACCTTAGAAGAGGAACTGAGGTCAGAACCGAGTACAGGAAATGAGAGAAGACAGAAGTCACAGCCCCACATCTGTAAGAGGTAACCAACCTCAAACTTTATTCAATCATCAATACTGTCCAACGATGGGATTACATGGTAGCGTATAAATAACTCAAACTAACCCCCTAATCATACATAAACTCTGAAATAGACTTTGAATCTACTTTGGAGTCTCAACTCCCGCTAACATTATCAATAGCTAACTCTAAAAAAAGGAAATAAATAAACATCAAATTAAAAATTAACACTGATTAACCCTACGTGTAACTGCATCACTGGGGAGTCTAAAATGATAGTTATATATAGAGGCCCCTTGTACCATACTTTTCACAGTAACTTGAATGACTGAAACAGTGTTGCTAATACAGTATTCCATCAAACTGTCATTGTCAAGTGATCCTTCAATGCCCTATATGTGTCAAGCATAGAGAATAGAATAAATACAAATGGACTCCTCTATATCTCCCCCCCCTTTTTTTTTCCTGAGATTAAACCTTACCCATGTCCAAAGCCCCACCCAGATCCATATTTCATAACACATTCTAGCTGCATGGACAGTTCAAAGAAGCAGATATTGGCACAAGATTCAAAAAATGCTACATGAATTCAGTGAAAACTTAGGCTATGTTTGGTAGCCAAGAGAAGAAAAGAAAAAAGAATCTAGAAAATAAAAGAAAAGAAATGAAATGGTAAAAAAAAAAAAATATGTATGTCTGGCTACCATTATAAGAGAAGGAAAGAAAAGAAAATAAAATTTTTTATATTTTCTTGTGTTTTTGGCAAGATTTTTTTTTTGGAGCAAAAGAAAACTTCACAATTCCCAATGTAAAATTTGAAATTCAAAAACTGAATCTTCTTGGTTGAGGACATACCAAGCACAAAGAGAACTTCCTAAACCAAGAAAAAAGTACAAATTTTGTACTTTTCTTTTCTTTTCTTCTCTTGGCTACCAAACACAGCCTTACAGAACTGGAAAAGCAAACACAGCCATATAATATCAGAAAGGCCACAATGATTCTCCATTAACACAATAAAGCATGAATAAAATCCAAAACAAACAAGATTAATTAATTATAAACAGATTCTTGAGCATATGGTTGGCAAAAAAAAATAAATAAATAATGAGAGACAATCATAACTAGGAATGTTGAGATGCATGAATTGGATATATGATCTGAGCTAATTATGAACGAAATGGAAGAGGCAGAGACAGGGTGTTTGGAGAAATATAAACATTATGACATATTTAAAAGAGCTTACTTCTGCCTGAATGTACTGAACTTCTTTTACATGGAATTCAGCATTCTCACTCTTCTCTTCATTCTCAAGCATATCACGAACCTCACTAGCCCAGGTATCCTTCAAATCTTGGTTCTTACTGAAGGCAGTTAGGTCAATGTCCCCATCTGGTAAGTAGGTCTTGAGAGGTACAGACCCAAAGGTGAACACCTAAAGTAAATGAAGATACTTACAAGCCGTCAATAAGAAGATTGAAAATGAAGACATACAGAAGAAACCTTCATATACAGAAAACTATCCCAGAAGTAGGGCAGTGAAGCCCCACATTCCAGAGAACTCGTAATAAACCTTAATTATTATTGGGTAAGCTAGAATAATGTGTTTCTTAAAACCATAAATAACAATCCCACCTTTTTGGCAGCAATAAAGAAGAGGAAGGAGAAAAGGTAAATTCAGACAGTATTCATCCACAACCGCAGATCCCAACAGAATAGGGCCAATGAGCACAAGTTTTGAGGATTACAGAGAATGGTGTTCAATTTTGCAGTGTGCCACCTTGCCTTAATTAGTGCAAAGAACTAGAAGACAATCCTGCCTTGCAAAGCCACTATAGTAAATGAGAAAAGAAACTAAAATGCCACTTCTTGCATCTCACAAAAGTTGCACGCTATTTGAAGCTAGCAGAAGTCATTGATCTACATTGAGAATTTTGAAGATCTTGATACTGAATTCTACAAGTATCAAGCAACAACGAACTAGCCATTCACTTTGTACTAGTTACTACTACATTTTCTGATAACCAATGCAAGCAAATACAAAAGAGGACCAGTAGAAGGGCTTGAATAGCCTCATCCAAAGATTATTAGGAATCATGTCATTCTGTGATTTCAAACATGTGAAAATCACAAGCCACAGTTGAAGACAACTTCCAAATTTCCAACGCTGGACATCCTGGCGCTATGGAAATAGAGAAGTTTTAGTAATCAGATGTATAATATATTCATCTCTTAACATTATTAGTTTTTCATTTTGACAACCTAGGTGCCTCCCCACAACCCCCCCCCCAAAAAAAAAAAAACCCATGATTTCTAAGTTCTTAAACCAACATCAGCAATGTAATCATCAGAGTGATCTGCCAACTAAGTGGGCGAGGCTACATGAATCACGCTAAGCTATCCATGATCCACACATGTAAAAATAAACAATTACCTGTCCTTACAAGCATACATAGAAAGACAAGGAAGATAAGGCAAGATATCATGCATCAATAACACGCCACTCCAATGACTAAAGCACAAGTGTAACAGAATGGTTGCATTTGGCATGTTCACTAAAGTTGGCAGGAAAAGGCAAAGGCAGCTGTAAGAATTTAGTATTAAGAATAATTCCTTAACAGAAGGAACGAAATAGCCCTTGAGATGTAAAGGAAATCCAAAATCAAGTCGAGACTATATCAGTCTCTAGGCATTACACAGTCAACTAATGCTCCAGCTGGTCCAACTCATTTTTTACTTTTTACTACATGCCTGCCCATGCTTACAATAAAAATGCAGAGTTGCAATGATGTTGCCACTAATAATGGTTACTACAAAATAAAAAAAAGCACAGAACAAATCAGGAAACAAAGAAAACAAATGCAACATTGGCCAACCTGACAGGAGAAACACTTCATGATTAACCGCTGCACGTAATCGGCAACAGCATTTCTTCGCTCTTCAGAAGGTGGGTTGGGCTGGATGCAGGCAATCAGCTCTGCAGTTCTCTCTTCGGCTTTAAACCATCTTTCTGGGTCAAGTACTCGAGTCACGGATGCCGCTTCATTTTGCAAGAGGCCATTGGGCAAGAGGCCACTTGGCTGTGCCCCCCAGCCACCATGATCGCCCATACAAGACTAACCCGTAGCTAACCCGTGCTGTCTAAAAGACTGTCCTCTCTCGTGAGAGAGGGTGGCAGAGGTACAGAGAGAGCACTAACAGTTTGTTGCTTCAACACATTGGCGCACCAAATCAACTCTACCAATCTCCAAGAGGGGAGGAGGGAACAATCTCTTATAATTCTTTCATATTAATAGTCAAACAGTAAAAGATTTCAGCCACGACACCAACTCCCCAACAAAATCGAAACTTAAAACAAAGCAGAAGTTACTAGCATCCAGTGGCCAACAATTTTCTCGATAGATTGTATCAAATTATGGGTACTGTATAGAAGGAAAGGATCAGAAGCTGCCTCTGCAAAAGCTTGGACGTGACGTTTCACCACCAAGGAAGAGCAAATGAACGTCAGGAAATATTTCGTGGAGGTTAAACATTTGCTGCGTCTAGCATCAAAATTCCTGATTTAGCAATCTCCATGAATCCGTAAAGCTCATAATCCTAAACCTAACCCTATTCGAGAAGCCTAAGAAAAGACGGGCAGCGCTCCACTATTCTCCTGGAACTCCACAAAAATGACAGGAATAAGAAACAAGGGAAACTCTATAATTGAAACAGAAACCCTAAAGTTAATAAGATCAAATGCCCATGTCTTGAACCCAGCCTGACAATCCAGACAAAAATTATCAAATCCCTGCCCACAACACCTCAAAGTTCAACCAGAAAAGAAACTAAAATGGTGATCAGTAAACCTTCGAACTCAATATTTCTTCAATGTCGACGAATCTTAACAGAAATGGGCTTGGATCAAGTACAAAGTTTGATCAAAAACCAGGTTACAGAGAAAGAAAGCGACAAAACTAACAAAGGCAGCAGGCCCTGCTGGGGTAAAGGGTGGGTGAATCCACCACCAGATACAAGGCAAGGGATGAGGAGAACGGACTTCAAGAAAGCGTAACGAACACCGGACGATTAACGTGAAATTGAACCAATTGAAGCTTTCTATATTCAGATTCCAGGCGGTGGATCGGTCCAAATTAGGGTTTCAAAAAGCTCTGAAAGAGTGGGTTTTGGAGATGTATAAGAAATGTTAAAGAACCTGCATAATGGGGGGAGGGAAAAAAAATGGAAACAAAAAAAAGAATGAGAGAGAGAGAGAGAAGAAGAGAGAGAAAGAGATGAACCGAATGAATTGACGTCTACTGTAGATCCGTAACACACCTACACGGCTACACCCACGCTTGGATTAAGATCTTTCCTATTCGCGAATTGCAGAACTTCATGGTCAGAGAAGAATCTTGAAGGTGAAAGATTCTAATCCAATAGCTGTAACAAAAGATCAAAGATCCTCTGCTAATTACGTCTCATTCTAATCTTGAATTTCTTGAAAAAAAAAAAAATGTTGGGTTTTTCCAAATTCGGATTAGGATTTTCAAAAATCCAAGCAGTGATTTTGTGATCTTTCCCAGTGTCGTGGATTGAAACTGTCTGCACCTTTTGTGTATGGTGGGAAAGATTACAACTCACAGAACTTCTATTACTTAGCAAAATTAAATCGTTAATCAAACAAACCTTACCCTAAGTCAAATATTAGAGAATTTTTATGGAATTTAACTGTTTATCCCTATGGCTTAATATCCCATTAGAATAGGAAGGCCAACTAATAGTCATTTATAGTCAGAGTAGGGAAACCCATCACAAAATGGCTGATGCAAACTTAAATGTTATCGCTGATTTTGATCAGTCATGTTCAGGGCTTCAGAAGTTCAAGGTTTTAAGAATTGAAATCAGATCGGTCGAATTGGTTGACTCTGGATTCTAATCAATTCGGAGTAACTGATCCATGCTCTTCATGCTTTGTTTGTAGGGTTTAGCCTAATTCTGATTGTTTTCAATTGATTTTAGCCGATTTTTACTTGATTCGAATCGAAATTGAAAATGGGTCTGGACCCATAGAATTGAAATTGACTAAACCTAATCTAGATCCTGATTTCGAGTTTAACAACCTTGGATTGAACTCAATATTGAGATGGTTGTGTATAGGGCAATGGAACCAAAGACCAAGAGGCTACCATGGTAGATCAAATATAGGAATTGGTATGGCCTATGTGTTCCAAAATAGAGACCCATCTAGATGTATTATGTATAACCGAAATAGGGTTTGGAATAGACTTGTTAGAAATAACTTGGTTCCTATAACTTCAAATAAAGTATGGAGATATAGGTCACAACAATAATAAAAAGACCAAGGTTGATTGGAAAAAGGTCATTCATAATTGATAGGAAGACACTAAAAATGGAATCATTAGAAAGCCTCTTAGTCCTCGAGCCAAGAAAATCTATGAGGTCCAAATTCTTTTCGAGAAATCACAAGAAAGTAAGACAGGCCACAAAGACTTTGTTTCCCTTTTATGAAAAGATTAAAAGGTTTTGATCATCTAAATTTAATTTTTTAAATATTTGGTATTAGCCTATTAGGGATTTTAATTTAATCGTCAAAATCAATTGTATCATGTAGTATATCTAAAAAGAAAAAGAACAGAGATATTTTTTTTCTCCTAAGGAGGCACTTTTTAGATAAATACATGAGTTCTAAATACATGAGTTGAGAAGTCTCAACTCTCAACTAGGTTATCAGACCTATTTGATACTCTTCATTGGCTTCTTAAATCTGTAGATTTTTTTTGGTTTATAAAATCTAAACATTTGTGTATTTTACGAGGGTGGTCGTAATATCATTTTTTACCATGCCATTGCTAGTATCAACCATCGTAAATATTCCATTCCTCTTGGTCTTTTGTGTATTATGTACCATTCATTGCAAAAGTTTTTGTTGATCATTTTCGTACTATATAACTCGATCATCTCACATTGGTCTGGGCACATCATGCTTTTCCCTAGTTCACCCTTTGATTAACTTGATCATATTTCATTAAAAATCCATTAGTTTCAGGTGAGATTCATAGAAAAAAATGTTCCTTGGAGATTACACAACCCTTTAGTCATGAATAAAAATTCTACCCACATCTTAAAGTATCTGTATAAGTTGGAAGAAGCCTTGTTCACCAGTACAAGTTTTGCAACTTTGTTGCTAGAACAATGTCAATGATCTCATACTCATCCTTTTTTAACTTCTATCTTTCATGTTGACATTTAATGTTGACGTTCTTCAAACCTTCGATCTATATCTACATTTTTTTTTTTTTTTTTTTTAGTAATGAATTTCTACTAGTTTGTCAATGAAGAAAAATGCAAGCTAAATTGACCATTAAGATCAAAAGCAGATTTCTATGCTATCTTCTAATTTTACAAAGCTTTAGCTTTGGATACAACAAGAGTCTTCACACGAACAATCATGTTTGATCGGGTTTACCCACATTGGCTCACTTATGTTGTCCCCCGTCAGGCCTCAGGTCACCCTAGCCCCAGGTACATTGTCTCCAAGGCTTCACACCAAGTCTTCATTGACATAATATGCATGCTTGAGTACGGTCAAGAAGAACCGTTGCCTGATGGAAACTTCCCCCATATTGTTGTCATTGTCTTCATGTCGCACGACCTCTTAACAACCTAATATTTCCTAGGTTGGTCCTTTTCATGTTTTCATGGCATGCGTTTGGCCAAGCACAATGACTCTAATGATGTTCAATAAAATGTTTAATTCTTATTGTTTTCCCTTGACTGTTCCTCATTAGATAAGCTATTTTATTGAGTTTTTAAATTATTTCTTCAATGCCAAAGTTATGTTGTTGTTGTGGTTATTATTATTATTATTATTATTATTATTATTATTATTATTATTATTGGTGAAGAAGAATCTGTTCATAATTAGATGTGGGGCACATAACGAGTGAAATACAATGTTCCACCAGCCATAGAGTGAAATTTGGTCACATGATCTTACTCTAAATAGACTAAGTCTTCCAAACTAGGATATATGTTAAAGAGTTAGCTTCCCTAGAGACATATTGGAATGTACAAGTAAATGTGAAAGTAGAAGAGATGTTGAACATCAGAGATAATAGCTTAGATAGAAAGAGGGATTGCTTGATGGGGATTCGTGATGTAAGATATAACCTCGTTGCTGTCTGATTCCAATATAAGGTGGTCCACTACTTGAGCAATGCCTTCAAACAAGCAATGTCCAACTGCCAGAGGCTTATCTTCAAGGATCGAAAAGAAGAAGACTGCTTATAATTTTGCAAGAATTATTTTGCTTCCATAGTTTGGAATGACAATACCAACCCCACAATGATGATTTTTAGGGTATTTTTAGACATCATAATGTTTTTCATGGCAAAGAATAATGATGAGTCCATTTAGTGATCCATGGAGATTCAGTCGCTGATTTGTCAAAGTTATGTCATTACCAGATGAATTTGTGGATAACAAAATAACCAAAGCTGATCTCATAACATTATATGTGCCTTTTATAGAGATGAATGTAGAAACGGGCTTCAGACATCACCAACCACTTCCCTATTGACCAACTTGTGGTTCCTCAAGTATATTCCTGACTCAAAAATAGTTGATGAGATGATGAGATGATGAGATTTGTCTAACTCTAGAGAAAAAGTACACACTACTTTCCTTTCATAGTCTCTCTCTTCTTTTTTCTCTCTCTCCTCTTTAAATGTACTGTTTCGCTATTCATTATTGGTTAGATATGTAAGATGCCAATATAAGCGTGTAACATGTCGAGACAATCTCAAGGTTCCAAATTCATTGGACTGGCCTAAGATTTGATGGAGGTTTGGACCGGACCACAAGGATGATCCAAGTTGCAAGTTGCAACTACAGCATGGGCCGTTTCTCATGGATAGACCTCTTTAAACTGATGGGTATATGGGTCCAACCTGATATTGTAAATGGGTTTAGATTAAAGCTTAGGGCATGCCAGAATTTTGAAGCCACACCCTGTAGTTTTTTTTTGCTGCTCTTCCGTATGTTGACATGACCCCATGGCCTTGTGCTTTGTCCAGTGACGGCTTGTCGAGCCTGACTGAAGTCTGGCCCAACCCATTCCTATAGGCTATAGTAGGCTTCATGGGCAGGACTTGGACTTATTACGTTATTTGTTAATGACCTAGGCCTTGGACCTGAAATTGGCATGGCTTGGGCTTATTCAGCTGGCCCAACGTGTGGTGCACAAACCCAGCATGGAGTCCAGTTTTGACACTAATGCATGTATTGTTAGATTCAGGGTAGGGGATTCATACCCTGCCGGAGTGGGATGGAATCTAGCACACCTAGTCCATGGAAGCGCGGAAAGAGGTGCACCATGATTAATACTTATTAGTGTACAATGAAACACATGTCGGGGAGGAGAGAGGGTGTCAGAGGGCATATGATAGTGACAGTGTGGCCATTATTTTTTCTTAGATTTAACTACGAGTGTAAGCCCCATCTTAATAAGAAAGTGGTCATATTTTTGGTTCAATGACATTTTAGGGTTCTTACAACTTGTCCCTTGTTTGATCAGTTTCGCTCGCAAAAGAAACCGCCGGCCGAACACAAATGGATCATCGGAAAGGATTCTCTAAGCATGCAGTATAGGGGAGAGCATCAATGAGAAACGATGAAAAGTTTTGTAGAGAGAGAGAGAGATCCTAACGTACTCTCGCGGTTGGCCCAGAGAGCCTATGCCCATGATATATATTACAATTCATTTGACTGATTTAAATAAAGATAAAAAACAGAGATAATGGGTTGATATGGACAGTACAAGGCTCAGTTTCCTGGGGAGATCTTTCTTTCAATCTAGAAATTGTTGTTTGTGGAACCGGAAAGATAACATGTGGTGGTAACAGATCCATTGGCCTCTGGTTGATTAGAAAATGAAGTCTCAACAGGATGAAGACGATGGGTGAAGCCAAGTTGTAATTTGAGCAGTGGGTAAGGTAAGGATTGGAGTTTTGCCTGCAAAACGAAAAATGGGAACCCGTCAAAAATCACTTTATGAGAAATACAGGAGGTGATTTCTCTTCACTCACGGCAAAGGAGGTATTTCTTCACCGTGGGTATTAGTAGGGGGTTGAATTTGCATCCTATAGGAGTATTAATGATGGTTAGATCATGGGATTTTCTTTTCTCACGGTAGAGGAAAACTTACTTTATCCAAAATCGGGTTGTAACAACAGTAACCTTTGTTTACCAAAAAAATAAAAATAAAATAACAACTGAGAATCTTCTCCCCACGTGGGGAGATAATCCAAACACAAGATTGGAAGCAAAGCCAAGAAAGATGCATGATTTTTGGTGCCAGTGTCTTTAACATGCTTCTTGAGATTTTTATTGTTCAAAGTGCAGATATTGGTTTTTAATAATTATTATATTAAAGGGAAAATATTCCCACATTAGTGAAATTTTCCTCTCATGTGATTTTTTTTTTCCCTCTCTTACAAGATGATACTTTTTCAAAATCGGTATGTAGATTCCTCCCCACATTGGCATTGTAGGAAACCCTTATCAGTTATTTAAAAATGTTTTCTCTCTTTCTCTCTCCCTTATAATTTCTTACTAGAATTTTAATAAATATCCTATCTATATATTTTTCTCCCAATCCTTAAAAATCTCTTTCTTATTTTTATAAATTTTGAAAGATGAATATACAATGTAAATGACATTTTTGCTGCATGAGAAATTATAAATTGGGACCCATATTTTAGTGGCAAGTAAGTTTCTATGCACCCTTTCTCTTAATATGTCAAGTTTGAGCCTAATTTGGTATTCATCCTTTTGAAAAAAAAGACCTTTTAAGCAATCTAGGTATTTGAAAATACAATGTGGACCATATAATAGCAACAAGGCCCAAATTTTGTATGGCTAATGCATAGTCTTCTCCTACCATTTGACAATTCAGATTTTCCCTTTTGGCATAACATGTCTGGAAAATTGAGGTCCTATAACTGCATTCTAGTATTTTTATCGCAAATTCTGAATATTCTTTCACTTGAGAAATCTATTGATGAAAGTTCCTATACACTTATTGATTTAAGTATTTTATTCTTAATATTTTTATATTATTTATTAAAATATATCTTAAGTTGTTTTTCATTTTTGGCATATATGTATACAAAAATAAAAGAACGCATGATTTCTCTTCCCTTTTTTATTCATCTTATGTACTCGTTTTATACATACATGTGCATTCCTTGAATTATTCTTTACAATTTTACCGATATAATATTTATTTTAAAAAAATTTAATTGTATATATTTATAAATAAAAAAATTAATTTATATTTCACATATAAAGTAAAACTAACATCACACAGGTTCCATGCTACTTTATCCGGTTATCCCTATTGTAAGGATGAAGTTGTGAACAATAACTACATCCAAAAATACGAAGCGATCTGTAATCAAGATTTGTCAAAAACAAAATCTCAAATAAATTTTTCTTGACAAGGACCACTCAAGTTAGTAGAGTTTTCTTTAATAAAGTGTTGTTTTCAAATGATCAACCCAACAAGATTTCGGTAAAGAAGCACATTTCAATAATATGTCTATATTTTAGCTAGCAAAGCCATTTTGTTGAGGTGTGTGGAAATAAAAATTGTTGAAAATATACCAAACGACTTCAACATAAAAAAAAAAATGGCCGACCAGAAAATCCATGGCCCTATCTCTATGTAAAATCTTAGTTTCAATTCAAATGAATTTTCAGCAAATGTGCGGAAAAAAAAAATTCCATCGCCTCTAATTTGCAAAATAAATGAAATATCCAACTAAAACAAATGTAGTGATCAACTAACAAAAGTTAATAGGGATATCTATTTTAGATTATACAGAAGCAGGACCCACAAATCAGAATGTATCAATTCAGGCATTATTTTTTGTCAAATTCAAAAGAAGAAAATGGTAAACAATGTGCCTTTCCGAATAAACCACTATAAGCAATGACTTTGAGACTACGACTACCAATAAATTGAAAAGCTTTATTCTTCTTTAAAAGAAAATAAAAAAATAAAAAATATACCATAGTTTTGGGTCCGCTGTCCCGATCATGATTTTCCTACCCTATAAGTAAAGGAAAGGTGCTTCCCTTTTAGGCTAGTTGTGGACGAGAAGAGATATAAACCCTCATCGATTCGTAGCCATGTGCTCTAATCAAGAATCAAAGAATTTGAGAACTTGGATATCCAAGTTTGTGGTGCAAATCATGTAGAGTGATTCTCTCTGCCATTAAGCACTTCGGCTGAACTCTTATCCGCAAAGCTCTACATGGTGGAGATGGATACAAGTTGTGTCTACTCTCCCCCTTTGAATAAAATCTTTCAGGTCAAAAGATCTTTTAATACAAAACCATCCAGATTAAACTCAAATAAGCACTAATTGTCTTTAATGAATTCATTAAAGTAGATAAAAGATTCTTGCTGAAATCAGGAACAAAAGCACAAGATTCATCTGTGGGTACTGTGCCCTCAAACTCAATACTCTAATTTAAGTCATACCCGGTTTTTATTATAAAAGATATATTCTAGGTTCATATAAAATAAATAAATAAATAATCAAAAATCAAAACTCTAGAATGTAGTTTTACCCAAAAAAAAAGAGAAGAAAATGACAACCTCTCTTACCTCCTTGGGGCACTCACGTAGAGGTGTCTAGTGCTTTTTACTGTTTTTAGTAAAAGTTGAATGATTCTCATTTAACTCCGATATGACTTAAATCCATACGATTGTGGGGTCAATATGGACCTGCATGACTAATCAAGCCGAAGACTTAGATACCTACCGTTAGCAAAAAATAAAGAAGAAAAATGATGGTCATGTTGCTGGTATCACACACTGACTTATACTATTTCTCTATCCTAACATGTGGCTCCCCTATATAAGAATTGTGTGGTACCCCTCCTGTGCTTGCTTGTCATGAGACATTTCATCCCACATCAGCAACGCGACGATCTTTTACTCTAACAAAAGATCTAAAGAGAAGAAGAGGAATAAAGGGCACAAGCCCATGGCTTGGAATTCTCAATTCAATTGGTGTTCAAAGGTGTGAGTGTGACATTATGGTTCAATCAAACATCAAATAGATCCAAGTGTCATTCACTTACGGTGAAAAGAGAATCTTTTAATCCACAAGAGTTTCTAGTTATTGGATCCGCCTCTTGAAATAGTGTAAAGGACCTTCACACTCTGTTCAATAAGAGATATTGTGAATAATAATGACACCGGCAATGACTAGATTCTCTTGGCTAAAATGAAGAAAAACTTTTGCCTTTATTCTTTATACCCCCATTTGCATGGTTTTCCATGGCAATAGAAACTAAGCTATGTATGGTATAGTCTCTCCAAAAAGAATCTCAATTATGCCATGCTGTTATAAATGAATTTCGTCGAAAACACGTGTCAAGATTTAGAGATGAGCCACACTTGTACAAACCAAGGGTTGTTTTTGATCCGGCTTGGTTTTCAATCTTATACTAAAAAACCCTAGATGCATGGAAAATGTTAATTCAAAAACCGATCTAGACCTGGGTTTTAGATCACAGTATTGAGACACCGATATCGATATAATATTGATACATATCAATCACTATCGTAAGAAAATTCAAAAAATGCCACATTTGTTTACTAATACCATTAATATATATTGGTGTCGTATCAGTATCAATCATGACTATATCAATAGAAGTCGAGATGAGACCTTGATGAATAGTGGAATACCATGGTTTCAAGTATCGGTATTGTATTGATTGTATTGTAACAACATCGACTGACACTGATACCTAACAAATGAACAATTTAGATTGATACCCGTATCGTTTCAGGGGTAAAATAGTAAAAAATAAATGTACTTTTTTTTTTTCCTTCCAAAAAGCAAGGGTAAAATGATCGATACGCACTGATCCAATCTGATTCAAATCAATATTGATACATAAATCTATAGTAATATTAGGGGTGTCAATTCCATGCCCAAACCGGTAGGTCCGACACGTTTATGGTCTGACTTAAACTGGCCCGATTAATAAACGTGTCGGGCATAAACAGGTAGTACACTATGCAACCGCCTAGCCCGACAGGTGCCCGACCAGCCCAACACATTTACAAGCTAGACCTAGCCCGACCCCTTTAATACTACTTCTATTTTTATTTTTTTTTTAACATGTTTTAAGACTACTTGTATTTAGTGCTAAGGCTATGGGATATGTATAGTTGAAATGGTGGTTATTGTTATCTAAACATTCATCTTTTTCAAGCATAGGTTAATTGATTTAAACTTGTTCATCTTGGGTTGTGTAGGCATAGTTTAATTGATTTGAGTTCCACTGGGTTAAAGACCGAGTACCTTAGTAACTTAGTTGCTTCCATTTTTGGCTTAATCCATTTTAACTATGGGATCTTTCTTTACTATGCCCATCTTTGCCTTATTTTATTAGTACTCTTTCAAGCACATTTAAAAGACCAATTTAAAAGAGGACACGGCCTGTTTAAAGTTAAATAGGTCTATAGTCTGTTTATGGCAGTCTAATTAAAGCCCGAGACCGACTGGCCTAATTATTAACCGTACTATGCCCAGACTAGCTAAGCCCTTTTAGCTAAATGGGCGTTCATGGGGCAGCCTTAGAAATTGGCCGAGCCCGAATAGGCCCGACCGATTGACACCCCTAGTTAATATGGATAGTCTTAGGTAGATAGTTCCTATGGGGCGTAGGCCTCCCAAAAGGTAACGGATGCATGCAAAGGTTTTCTCGAGTTGGATGGAGTTTGGCCCTTGAGTGCAAAGGCAGAACGGAGCTTGATTGCAAGACCCACCTGTCGAGTAGGAACGAAAGTCGACCTTAATGATTTGACGGTGGCAAGTGGAAGAGTCGTCGATCAACAGATAAAAGTTACTCTAAGGATAACAAACTGATCTTTCCCCAAGAGTTTCCATCACGAAAAGGTTTGGCACCTCGATGTTGGCTCTTCACCACATGGGGCTGTAATATGTTCCAAGGGTTGGACTATTCGCCTATTAAAGTTGTACATGAGCTAGGTTCAAAACGTGATTCGTATAAGGTTTTGACATATTTCGTAAATTTCAACTAAAAAATACTAAGTTTCAACCAACCTAATTTTGATTAGCCCATGGCAAGTCGAGTTTTGTCCAAAATATGTAAGATTTCGAATGTTTCAACCTATATCTCGATCTAAGACCTGATCAAAACCAACCTGAAGATCGAAATGCTGATCTTGATCACTATTAGTTAAAACGAGAACGGCAAAAAAACGGAAACGTATGGTACGGGTTTTAAACAGATAAAAACGATGAACGGTACGATAAAAAAAAGGGTAAAAAAAAAGGGAACGGCAAACAAACGTAAACGAACGGTACGGGTATTAAACGTGTAGTTTTCAAAAAAACGAAACCAAAAAAATGGTAGTATACTCATGCAATTTGAGAGATTATTACTTGTATACATGCATCTAATATTCCAAAAGCTCTAGGAGTCCCAAGATAAAATAACCCAATGGGCTACAAGAAAATGAGATGTTGCTAGCTTTAGCTTCTCCTTACTCAATGGGTTATAAAAAGATGAGATTTTTTTCCTATAAATAGTATGGAAGTTAAAAACAAAAAACCAAGTATCATATTGTCTTCACACCTCCCTTTTACTAATAGTTTTTTTTTTTAATTAATTTGTTTAATAAAATTCATATTTTACCCTTAAAAAACGGATACGCGTTTAAAACGGCCGTTTAAAACGCGTTTAAAACGCGTTTAAAATGGATTCTTTTGCCGTTTTTGTTTTTTTTTCAGATTGTATAATAGCATACGGAAAAACGCGTTTTAAATGACAATAAAACGGAAACGCGTTTTAAATGCGTTTTAACTAACGGTGATCTTGATTCAGACAGATCAGATTATGATTCTGGATTTTTAAATCTGATTTGGACCTCATTGTCTATCTCTAATTTTTATTTTTTTTTTGGGTAAGCAAATTTGTCTCTAGAGTCAAAAAACACCTGCTTGTGTTTAGTTACATTCATGCATATTGAAGTTTTGGATAGAGCTTACTTTACTTTTGTTAAGAGATAGGGTTACTTTTTGAATAGTTGGTTAAGAGCCCAAAGAAGTAGGAGAAGCAAGTGATACAAGAACGTTCAAAATTTTCCATTTGGACACAATCATGATCACCTACACGCGCCTTGCATAGATATTAGTGGAAATAACGCCAAGTCATCGCCCTTCCAACTACTACTTCTACTTAGACAATGAACCTCGTCGATAAAGTTACTTTCTGTGACATTCTGCTTCAAGTTACTTTCTGTGACATTCTGCTTCCCAAAACTATCCATCTGTTTCTGCAGCCAAAAGTTGGAAGAGACATAAATTTGTTGCTTTGCTCAGTCATTCCTATTGGATAAGGGGTTGGATGGGGTATCATAAATGAAGGATCTTCTAAAGCGTAATAATTGACCTTAGATCATTGGGTTTTCCTGCTTTTACAGTGGAGAAAAGCTTCCATACGAGAGAGTTCCCCGAAAAGCAGTGTCGTCCCTGTGTTGGGGTGACGATCAATGAGAAGCATTTGTAAAATATTAATAGAAGTGGAGTTTTCGTGATTCATGAGGGGTAGGGTGGTCAATTCAACTCTCTTCCTATGTTTGGATACACGGTTATGTTATCTTTTAGGTTTTTTTTTCCCCAAACTTCATTCGTTAATTTATCTCTTATTATTGTCCTTTTGTTGCTGTTTAACTGTTTTTAGGATCATTCACACAGGTTTTCAAAAAAAATTGAATGATTCTCATTCAAGTGTAATAGGACTTGAATCATACGGCTGTGGGGTCATGAGACTAATAAAGTCAAAATCTAATGAAAACAAAAAAACATAACTGACTAACTAATGAAAAGAGAAATTCTCATTTCTTTTGAGAATGATGATCTTTACATTTTTTTAAGTCGTCAGAGTGGCAGATCACTCATTACTTCAAGGAGTCTAACTTAGTTAAAGGATACTAGGCAAAGAAGACAGCAAAAGATGGGACATCCTCTTTCATGCTCAAATTCCCCTCTTTTATCAAGGAAGAAATGGATAATGATGACTCTATCTAAACTGAGATTTCAGTTCTTTTAATATATTTTTTCTTTGATAGAGTTTGGTTTTCTTCTTGCTGAAGATAATGTCGAAGGTGGACGGGCTCTGTTCTCTTCTATACGTCATGTATTAGCTTTTATCATCATTATTTAATATAATTATTCTGTGATATTTCAAAAAAAAAAAAAAAAAAACATTATAAATTAGAAACATTAACAGCCTAAATCTTTTAATACAAACATCAATCGTGGAAAGTAAAATTCAAGGGAATCCTGTGACAAGCAAATGGAAGTATTTTCCTTATGGAAAGGCACTTTTAGCCATTCAAACAATTAAGGACCATTGTTTTAACAACCAATTAAGCACACTTAAATTGGAAGAAGAAAAGACAAGTAGAAAAAAATTCATTGGATAAAGGAGAAGCCAATGACAGGTAACACATTAAGAGTAGAAACTTGAACTTAGAAACTTCAAGTAGAATGGAATCTTCAAAGAGACAATGGGAAGAGGCTTAGAATATGAACCCACTAAGCTAATTGGAATGTTTATTGAAAGATTAGAAAATTATCCAATAAGTGAAAAGGGAGGGGGGTAGGGGTGGGTGGGGTGAGTCATGCAATATAGGTATCTCACTTTCCAAATAGACAGTCTAAACTATCATAAAATGGTTAAGCATCATACATCCAATCAGGTTCTATCAAGATTTGTTTTCATCTTAGGGCATACACGTGCATTTCTAGAGGTTCCCAGCCGTCAGTTGTGCGTAGAACTATGATAGAGAAGCCCCACAATAGAATATTATCAGAAAAAAAAAACTAGAATGAGGATGAGATGGTTTGACCCCGAGAATGTTGAGAGGTTGTTACGATCATTTGACTATTAGGTCGGTATGAATATTACGACTTGGTGGTCAAGCGGTCAAATTAAACAGCCTCTCGACATCTTGGAGTAAGGCTATATAGTTCTTGCCTCGCAAACCTCGCACATGCAGGAGCCTCATGCATTGGGTACGTTCTTTTTTCGTGTAGGAATAGACGAAGCAGATAGAAAAAGCGTAAAGCAAATGTGTTAGGTTTGATTAATCGAGTCAAATTTTGATGTACGGGAACATTATCCATTGCTATAGCTATTGGTACTAGGGGTTAGGGTCGGGGGAAGAAGAGAAAGGCAAGGGATTAGATCGAATCTCCCATGCTAAGTCAATGAGAGCAAGGAAGGGAAAGAGACACAATTCATATAGATGAGTCGACATGTCAAGAGGAGAGAAAGAGAGCATGAGGTCGCATGATTCCCCGTCTAAAGGTGCCAATTGGATTAGTTCCGTTTTTCAGTTTAAGACATAATATGTACATATCGAAATCGAAGTGGTTTAGTTTTATTTGGAGGAGGAGAGAGAATGTGAGAGGTGGCATGATTCCGATTCAGGCTAAAGGTGTCAATTGGTTCGATTTTGATTTTTTATTCACGTTACAATATATACATATAGAACCGAATCGAAACTGAACCAAAGTGGTTTGATTTTATTCAGTTCTTATTCATTTTTCATACATTCATATATGATATTGGTAATTTTGGTTCAACTTAATTGTTTTGTTTGATTCAAATTTTCACTTTTTCATTAATCGATGTGACAATTTGGACTATTAGATAGAAAAGTCATGGTCTGAATTAACCAAGTGTCAGTTTTCAGAACTTGAGCTTGACATGTAAACAAGCAACATGTCAATTATTTTTTATACCGAAATTGGGTAAGCTAATATCGGATAAAAAAACCCTTGGTTGTCAATAAAAACTCGATTTCTGACCATTTTACCTTTCATTCATCTCGATCCAATGATACTGTATCAACTAAGAATCGGGATCATAGCCAATGCCGATTCAATCCAATCAATTCATGACAATGCAATTTAGTTCCTCAAATTGTCATTACAAGTTTACAAAGAATTCCCCGCAACCATAATAATTGTCGAAATGTAACCTAAAAGCGATACAGAAGGTAATGGAAAAAACAATAACAAATGATATACACATATTTATGAGGTTCAACAAGGTTACCTACGTCATTTATGAGATGAGATTATGCTTCACTATTAATAGAGAATAAAATTATAACGCTCGTCCTCACACCTCTCAAAATAGGGTTATGGTTCACTGTCGGGGCCTGCACTAGTACTCCTTGGAATAAACTACAATGGAATACAAGGTATTGTACACCAACAATAATCCCCTGTAATTACCAATTTAAAGGGAAAACAAAATGATTTAATTATAGAAATACAACCCTAAAACGATGCAAAAAATAATGAAAAAACAAGAATAAGCAACGCAAATAGGTTTACGAGGTTTGGCAATATTGCTCACGTCTTCGGTGAGATGAAATCCTGCTTCACTATCAATGGAGAATAGGATTACGACGCTCGTCCTCACACCTCTCAGTATTGCTTGCATTACAAAAAAAGAAAACATCAAAACAAATATATAGCGAAAAACTTTAATCCATAAAGTACAAACTACCCTGAACAAAAAAAAAAAAATTCGAGCGAAGGGTCGTGCCCCCCCTACACCCTCTATGCAGGGGGGCCTCCTGGCCCCTTACAACCCCCATGGCCCATTTACTGGTAAGCGAGACTGCCATCTTATCTGTCGAAATGTCTCACTAGTACTCCATGAATTAAACTGCGATGAAATATAAGACATCGTAAATCAATATTTAATTTCCAAAATTACCCTGTGAATTCATGGCTATGAAAAATGAGGCCCCACCAAACATGTGATTCATGGCTATGTAAAACTCTCTATCAAGCTTCACGTGCACCCATTCTTCAAACGCAAAGGCCCAACCAAACACACCCCAGATATTTTAGTTGGTGAAGTCACATAGCTTTCAGCTCCGCGTGGGAACTCACACTTGTCAGGTGATCCTCCTCGACTTTCTCTATTCTCTTTTTTTTTTTTTTTTTTTCTTATGGGATTGTAGCATTGAAACGCAAACATCGTGGGAGGAATATGACATTATGATCCCTCGAAGATTCGAGAGATTAAATTAAAGTAAACATGTAATTAAAGTCAATAAACAGGGAATATAATAAACCAGTAACTGGTTTAAGCCTTAATCAATCTGTGGGAGTGGAGAGACGCGACACATTGAGTACCCATAAACTATGGATCTTATATTTAATATAATCAAGAGCATGAGGCTTGGATTATTTTAATCTTGGCTTTCCAAGAAAAGGAAGAATGGATGGTGGGGGGGACCATGGGTTTAGGTATTGGTATTAGTACCGTTTCGATTTTGGTAGCAATCAATACTGAAGCTTGATCAAAATATTTAATTGAAATCGACTCGACACAAACTGATATGGCTAATTCACCTTGGTATCCGTAATGATATTGATATCAACAACGAGTTGGAGAAAGAGTGGGGAGGGGGATGAATCTAAGTATCTGCACTATATATTACACTCATATTTAAATAGATGCTCTACTAATTTTATATAACTTTTCGTCTACCCCTTAAAAAGAGTAAATAATTTTCTTTACTTTTTTTTTTTAGGGAGGGGAGTAGTGGAGTAGTAAAGGTTTTTCAATTTTTTTTTTTTTGAATAGATATTATCGGTGATAATATCTATTAATTTGGTAAGTTTCAGTATAATTCATTTTTTCTAGATATAAGGCTATAGAAAGAACATTTAAATTCATAATTAATTTCAAATGTTAAAAATATAAATGTAAGAATATATGGTATGCAATATGATTGAGATCTAACCTAATTTTTATTGATATTTGATCATGAGACGTTTGCTTTGCCAAGACTATCATGATAAGATTAAACAAGGTGGCCTATCGAGAGAGCTTCTATGTCTCTACTACTTTATTCAACATTAAAATATTTTTACAGCAAGTGAATGCTATTTTCCTAGTGTAGATTCACACCAATGTGTGTGCTAATGTGAGGGCGTTCTGGAGCATCTTCAATGTGGGGTAGCAAGATCTTTTTGCATCCACTGTATCTAGGTGTGTACATGTGGCAGTGGATAGCGTTATTTCTTTCATATTTTTATAAAATTTGTTAAGAAGGAAAAATTATAACCTATAGAAAGTTTTCTTTTAGATAGTCATACCAAAAACTAGAAAAATGTTCAAATTATTTCTTAAAATTCTTAAAAAAAAAAAAAGAAGGAAAATTTCATTTAAGAGGTTCAACTTTGATAAACTATCATATAGGGTTGATTCTCATTGTATTATATACCTCGAATGGTGATGTGGCAATTTTGACTAGTCAAATATCTTTATGTGTTTTGGCATATATTTCATATATTTTCATGCATACAAATGTTTTTCTACTTGACAAACTTAATTTAGCCTAAAATTTTAACTGTGAATCAAAGTCCTTGGGATCTAGTTATACACAAGAATTAATCCCCATTAGATCTGCTATGCAACAAATATTCTGAAAAAATTTACTAGAAAAAAATCGAGTAAAGCAAATAACTGAAATTGCTATCTAGACCAATAAAAAGCCAAAGAGGAAAAAAAAAAAGCCAAATCTCGATTCACCATCAAAAAGTAAAGTTTGAAAGTAGTGGATTACCATCTTTAATCCACACGTAACTTTAAAATGAAACAACAATAACAAAGTTGGAGACAATAAATATATGAAAGAATCGAATTTTTTGTCACCCACGATAAATCTCTTCATTCATTGGTTGTGATGCTAG
Organism: Macadamia integrifolia; assembly: GCF_013358625.1. Taxonomy (NCBI): domain Eukaryota; kingdom Viridiplantae; phylum Streptophyta; class Magnoliopsida; order Proteales; family Proteaceae; genus Macadamia; species Macadamia integrifolia. Next base: position 37,218,862 of record NC_056562.1, read on the forward strand.
GATGGAACTCCTGAAATTGTGAAAATGATAACTTCGACATACAGGAGAGCTATAAAGAAAAACTTTTGTCTGAGATTCTTTAAATATAAAAAAAAAAATTGAAAAATGATAATTTTTCGGTATCAAATGGTTGAAAGGTAAGACTCTATTCGTACATGGTCAGTGGTGCGTAATACTGTGCTTGTTGTGTATTTTCATGCCCAACTCTGTCTAGGCGTGGGAATGCTAGACGAACAATATTCCCTTGTTTTTTAATATTTTTGAAAAAAGTTTATTGTAATGTCCGTGTACCATGGTTTTAGGGGACAGTACAGTCGATGCAATACTGATACTTGAACCATGCCGAATGCAGATTCTTATGTACACTCTCTCACATTCCACCCGTAAATCTCACACACTTTCTTTTACCAAATGATTCGATTTCCTATCCCATCATTGGTGAAAAACTACACTTTAATGATGATGTCCTTGTGAACACTTACTTGGTTTGGGACCTTGGATTTTATGCTTTGTTTAGGACTTAAAAGAGCGTTGGAATACCGGCAACACCATTTAAAAATTTCACGGGAGGGATGGAGACTTGACAGTATCCACTTGATTGGATGCGAAAGGAAGGGTTCATTGGTGGGAAATCATCCAATAGCTTGCGACCTACTATATTAAATGACGACAAAAGAGACCGACCACCCCTGTTGATGTTGATACTAAAGACTACATCCAAAAATTAAAATATAAAAAAATTAAAAAATCTACCACTTGACATATATTTTATGTTTTTTTTTTTAGGTAAACACCTTAGTCGTATTCCTAGTTATTAAATTCTCTGAATTAAACACAAATAATTTGGCCCTACATAATTTTACAGAATTTTATAAATAATTTGGTCCGAATTCGAATCAAGTAAAAAATTCTAAAAAATTCTTGAATTTTATATATATTTTTAAAATTCACGAATAATTAAGCCTAACTGAATTTTATCCGAATTATAACCGAATTTTATCCCATATAAAAAATAAAACTTTATCTTGAATAAGTCAATAGGCCTTTAGAAATTAGTGTGATTATTATGCATTTAGTATCCTAATGTTACTTTTTTTTTTTTAATAAAAATCGACAAAGCTTATCTTTCTTGAGGTAATCTTTCACACTTCTATAAAAATATATAAATAAATAATAGTAATAAAAAAATATTTCACCCCATTTTGGTTTGACTAAGTCTTACAATCATTACTCTCTAGTCTTTAAGGTGAACATGGGTGACGTGGGTTTAGCTGAATTTGTGCTCAGTCTCTCCTCTCAGTTTCTCTTTCTCTGATTCATTAATTTGAGTAATAGGAAATGAGTTTAAAAAAAAAAGAAAAAAAAAGAGATGATTAAATATAATATTTTTATCTTAAATTTAAAATTTTAATTTTTATATCATTGGTATGTTGCATACATATGATAATTGATAGCTAATATGAAACAAGTATTGTAAATATTAAAAATAACATTCAAAATTTTTGTCAACTTTTATTTCTATAAACGAATAATTCTTGAATCTAAATCTGAACTCGAATTTTATTATCTCCGATTTTTTACCGATATTTTGACCGAATTGTTAAATTAATGAAACGAATTAATCCGACTAATTCTTCATCCGAATAATTCTTGAATCCGAATTTAATAACTATGGTCGTATTAGAGTTATTCTTGCAACACTACCTCAACAAAATAAGAGATTCCATGCAAGGGCATTTTGGTTATAAAACAAATTAAAAGAATTAAGGGACATATCAATGGCATATTTTTAAATTTCATGACGATCGAGAGTTTTCTCGGTATTTTTTGGGATAAATTAGTTGTCCAAATGTAGAGACTAGATAAGAAGAGAATCAACAATGGGATCAATCTCTATAGATTCCTGTTATGTTTTAGTCATAATTGACCAAATCAACCTCAACCCTAGAAATCAAGTATGAATGAGTTGTCATTGCACTAAATTAAAACATGTTAGAGAGGCAAGAGCTGTGTGAAAGGATCAATAAAATAGTTTTCATCTTCGTATATAATAGATAAAAGGTGAGAGTTCTCCACGATGCTAGTGTGGGGAGGAATCTGCACATTACATGAATGATAGTGTAGAGAATGGTATTGTTCACACAAGGCCCACATGTCTCATTATGTGAGAGCACACATCTTAGAATCTGCATTCCGGCATGGTGGAATAGACAAAGTAGTATATCACACAAGTTTGTGGTTATACTAAACATCATAAGATTAAATTAGCCTAATATTAATGCTATTTCAACAATTAGATAGAAAGGAAATAGTCTAAATTAATCATCTATCAATTTTCAAAGTCAACTTCAATCAAATAACCTCATATACCCGTGCATGTGTAATGCATATGTACTTAATACTCCTGAAACAAGTATAAAAAAATTGAAGAGAAAAAGAACTTTGTCAAAAACGTCCATACCCAACTATGTGTCAAAAGACCCAACTACCCTCACCACATTTGATTATTTTCACGATCAATTTTGATTGTGCCCAAATATTCTTATGCCAGACTGACGGAATTTCCTAAAACAACCATGAAGTTGAACGGTTCAGATTTATCTATAACTTAAACAAATATAAAATGTTTAAAAATGGAAAACTATGAAAATGAACGGTTCAGATTTATTTATAATTTCTAGAAAAGTGAAGAATATTTGTGAGTCCAAAAACGATTCATATATATTAAAAAAATAAAAAGATAAAGATAAATACAAATGATAATGTAATAAGGGAGAATATTTTATTCCAGGCTATGAGGAGATGAGCAAGGTCGCGATGGGGGATTGGGGGGGTGGGGTTTAAAGGTTTCTGAGAGAAGCTAAGAAGTGAAAAACGAATCCAGAGAGGCGGAGAGATCGTTTCTTCGACACTATGGACGAATAGCGATCTGGAGAGTGGATTCTTATCTGGTTTTCTGGCGGCGGCGGAGTGTTCAAAGAGTTGTCTGACCTGATTATTAGGTGTTATTCCAGTTGATGGTCGCAGGGAGAAGATTTTCACCATGAACGGTAATGGATATAGCAGAATGGAGTCTGAGTATATACGGAGACACCACAGACATGAAACCAGAGAAAATCAGTGTAGTTCTGAAGTCGTTAAACACATCAAGGCTCCTGTTCATCTCGTAAGATTTCCCTCTCGAATCTCGATCGGTCAATAAATCTTTTACTCTTTTTTCTTGCATAAATCAAGGCCGTTTCGGATATGTATGTTTTCGTGTTTCTGTTGACGCTTCAATTCTATTTCTGAAGCTTCAGTATCAGTTTGCGGATGTTTTGGGAAGATTCGATTGTAGCTTTCCTTTTCTATCGACATCTTTGAATGAAATTTTCGGTCTAGATCTGATTATTTCAGCTCGATCTCTGGTATTCTGTTCTATTTTAGGTGATCAAATAATGAATCCGTTTTATTTCTGGAGTAGTAGTAATCATTCTCGCGCTGCTTTCTTTGTGGTTTTTCTGCTTCCACGTGTATCTATGTTGAAAAAAATTTCAACTCGATTCAGTTAAGTGTCTGGATTTGATCAGTATTATGTGGACTGTTCATTCTAAACAAGCTTGGAGGGGCTAGGTTAGGTAGAATGGGAGATATTGAAGTTATTTCGGTGTCTTTCTTTCCCTTCTTCATTGTGGCATAAGCATCGATTTCTGTTTTCATCGAGAAATTCATGTCTTCAGAATTGTTCTCTGGGAAGGAGATTTAAACTAGAAAAAATCTGTCGTAAAGAAATCATCTTCCTCCTCTATGGTACATCCCCGGGAGAATTTATCCCCGATAGACCTTATTTGTAGAAGATAGGAATTGCAGAAACTGGCATACGATTTTTCCTGAGAATTCAGATATTTACTCTGTACCTCTTTATGCAGAATAAGATTCAAAGCTGCCTTTTTTTTAGTGCTTTTCGTGCAATTATGCCTTTCCAAATTGTTGAAATGTTGTTTGCCTGTCTAATTATTCATATTTCTCCTCTTCCCATCAGGTTTGGTCTTTGGTAAGGAGATTCGATCAACCGCAGAAGTATAAACCATTTATCAGTAGGTGCGTTGCGCAGGGGGACTTTGAGATTGGCAGTGTTAGAGAAGTAAACGTTAAGTCCGGGCTCCCAGCCACAACCAGCACAGAAAGGCTGGAGCTTCTTGACGATAGCGAACATATTCTCAGCATCCGGATTGTCGGCGGGGATCACAGGCTAAGGGTCTGAACTTTTCTCTTCCTTGTACACTCTTCTCTTCTCTTGTCTTTATTCTGTTCTTCTCCTTTGCCAATTCAATTTTTCCCTCAAATAGGATCATAAATTAGGCTTGGAAGGGTCTGAGCGTTTCTCTTAGTTGTACACTTTTCTCCTCTTTTTACTCTGTTCTTCTCCTTTGCTGATTCAATTTTGCCCTCAAATAGGATCATAAATTAGGCTAGGAATGGGTTAAGTTATCATAGACAACAAACAAGAAGAATTTCGTTGGCTTTTTAAACAGATGTTACGGAATCTCCATGGAGTAATCTGGTGTTTGCCGTGGTTTTTGCATGATTTTCTTGCGCTTGGTTTCTTTCTTTGCTAATTTTCTCAGAAGAAGATAATTTATCTTGAACAGTCGCCCCCTTCTCATTGGTCATTCTAAACTCCTTGTAGAAATCTGGTTCTAATTGAGGTGACTTGAATCTTCATTCAGCTGTTAGGGTTGGAACATTTATTCTTATGGTCCTAAAATGTTGCTTTGAGTCCGATGCTACTCCCCTCTCAATTTTCTCCAAGTCTTAGAAACTTGTCTACGGGCCTACATTCTTCTCATTGGCTTTGGAAAAGTTCATTACTCATCTTTAATCCCATTCATCCCTTGCTGTATCCCTTTGGTTTTTTAAAATTAAAAATTTTGACCAGAGATTTTTTTTCCTCAAAGAAGGTTAGAAATAAAACAGAGGAATTTGTCATACAGCCAAAAGTATTCCTTCGTCACAAGTAGGTACCTTGTTGAGTCAAGTTGATCCTTACCAGTGGCGCATATATGCAATAGTGCACTCCATTCTGTTGTTTCCACCTAGGAGACCCTTCGTCCAAAATCTGTAGCTATTAACTGATGCAGGCATTCAGTTTCATTTTCTCTGGGAGATCATAAAAAGTTACTGTAATATTGGCTGTCCCTGAATTGTTTCAGATGATATAATGATATATTGTCTGTTATAATGTTAGTTCCTGAAGGCATACCCTGTTGGAGATCATAAGAAGAGGATACATTGTCTTGATCTCATGTTAGTTCCTGAAAAAACTTACCCAGTTGGGGTTCATAAGAAGTTACTGTGATATCAGCAATCCCAGAAATGTTTTAGTTGATATATTGTCTGATCTCATGTTTGTTTCTGAAGACATCCCCACTTGGAACCTGGAACCTGGAAAACCTGGAACCTTGAACCTTTTAGATGGTGGGAGGGAGGGTTTTCCAGCTCTTTTCCATGTATGTCATGCACAATGAGGGGAGGAGGGAATGAATGCCTGCTTTTTGCTGTAGCTAAATTCATGAACGCCTTTAATTTTTGTTGGTTGATGTGGACCTTTAACATCATTTCCCATGTGGGTTATATGCATGGTGGACTGGTGAAGGGTTCTTTCCAGTACATTGTATTTGAATTTTATGATAGGACAAGTTAGCTCAAGTTGTCTTTTCATTCCCCTTAATTATCTTTTTTTCTTCCTTCCTCTTTTGGTTAAGATATTTCTTCCTTGTGCAATCCAACAGCAGAAACCAGCCGACTTATCTGTTACTGTTTGTTTTGCAGAACTACTCATCAATCATTAGCCTTCATCCAGAGATCATTGATGGGAGACCGGGGACACTGGTGATCGAGTCATTTGTGGTAGACGTGCCTGATGGGAATACAGTGGATGAAACTTGCTACTTCGTTCAGGCCCTGATCAAGTGTAATCTCAAGTCATTAGCAGATGTATCAGAGCGACTGGCGGTGCAGGACCGAACAGAACCAATAGGTCGAATCTGAATAGGTGGCGGTTGTCGGTTGGCAATTTGGCATGGGGTGGTGGAGGCTCCAATCGCCATGGATGAAGCTTCCGATGCTTTTGGATCTTGGAAGCTTTGGAAACAGACTGGTTGCAGATTTTCTTCCACTGCAGGGAGACCTTACTCCCTATTCTGCTTTTGTTTCATTCTCGTTTTTCGTTTTAAAATGATAATGGGATTTCCTGTCTCTTTAGTACAGCAAGAACCACCTCTTGCTTCCGAAGCTACCTTTGCATTTAGTCCCCCTCTCACCCCACAACCTCCCTCCCCCCAAAAAAAGGTAAAAAAGAAAAGTAGGTTCCCCTCTGATTTTCCTGGAGTTTTGGCCATGGTGTATTGACCAATGGTTGTATATATCTCTATTGCAAGGAGTTGCTGTTTATAAATAGATTTCTATGCTCTAATTGTTTGAGAAAGAGAGAGAGTGTGTGGGGGGTAGTATTTATTGTCAGAGGTGTTCCTGCTGGTAGCTGGAGTTACACGAGCAGGCAAGAGCCAATGAGGGCCCTCTATTAGTTCAATAAATAAAGGGGAGAGAGAGAGAGGTTGCTAGTGGAGGCTACACCGTCTGAAAGGAAATGTTCTACCTTAGGTTATGTTTGGTAGTCAAGAGAAGAAAAGAAAAGAAATTTTTTTTTGTTTAAAAATTTCTCTTTTGTGATTGGTATGTCAGTCAAGGAAGATTCAATTTTTGAATTTTAAAATTCTCCATTGGAATTGTGAAGTTTTTGTTTGTTTCTAAAAAAAAGTATTGTTAAAAGCATAAGAAAACATGAGAAAATATAAGAATTGTTCTTTTTTTCTCTTCTAATAGTAATTAAATATACATATATTTTTTATTTTCCTATCAACTCATTTCTTTTCTTCTCTTGACTACCAAACATAGCCTTATTGTTATTAAGGAGAAGAAGACTTCACGTGTATGTTGTCTTCGTTTAGATATTGGAAGGGCCAAATGACTGCCTTCTCTCTTGGAACAAAAAATCCCAGTACTGTGCCCTCTCATTGATCCCCAGGCGGGTTAGTAGTATTCAGTTATGGTTAGGTTTTGAAAAAATTGGAGTTTTGAGGATAAGATTTGACGCATGGCAAACTTAGATTGTTCGTGAAATATCCAACAACTTGAGTTTGTCAAATCAATCTTACACATGGTAGAACAAAGGTATTACCATCCACCAATACTCTTAGGAGTTGCTGAACTGTTGGCATTTTCATCGAAAAAAAAAAACCGAACGGTTGGCTCCGAATCTCAACGAACAGGTGTCACTGATTCAACATGATTGACAGTGAAGAGATACCAATTATAAAATAGCTGAGCTCAGGGTGACTAAAGGCTAATGGGTGAAAAGCTACAACATGCCGCCATTTCTTAGATATCCAACGGTTAAAATTTATTGTTTCCTATATATGCAATGATCAAAATTTATTGTTTCCTCAATATGCAATGGTTACTGATTCCTAAATATGAACAGGTGTCACTGATTCAACATGATTGACAGTGAAGAGATACCAATTATAAAATAGTTGAGCTCGGGGTGACTAAAAGCTAATGGGTGAAAAGTTACAATATGCCGTCATTTCTTAGATATCCAACGGTCAAAATTTATTATTTCCTAAATATCCAATGGTCAAAATTTATTACATCACTTTTACGCATGATTGAACAAGGTGATATTCATCCACCAATTCCCTGGATGAGTTGCTGAACTGTTTGCATCAAAATCCTCTTGAACATGTGTCACCATCGTAGATGGTTAAGAGATTCTGATCATGAATAATGACTATTGTATCACATCTCAGAAGAGCTAAGATACAACAGGCAGGAGAGAATATGATTGATCGGCCAAGGAAGCTGACAGAGGATGGATAGTTGGCTTGTCATCAAGATAAGAGTGTCTATTAGGTGATGCTCACGAAGACATCTCCAAAATATACCTTTGAGAATTATCCGATCATTATTTGTGATGGATGTATAAGTCCAATATCTCATTGCGTTATTACTATTCTTTTCCAATCCAAGTTTCACTATGCTCCTTTAAGTTTTAGGGTAACATTCATATAAAAAACCAGAAGCATCATGCATGATTTGCATCATATAGTGACATAAGGATTCAAGAGATAGAAGTATGGATAAATCGTGAAGATCTTTACTCGTGGTTAATTAAGGAGAATAAAAAATGTTGGCCTTTGGAGATTTTTGACATCCTTTAATCTTATTAGTGCAACCACTTTACCCAAAAAAAAAAAAAAAAAATAATAATATCGATACCATGGCTATGATATCAGGGTATGTTAGGTAGAATATCCAACTCGGCGTGGATATGTTTCTGTTTTAATTAATCTTTTCTTCTTTTAACATAAAAAAACAAAATTAGGAGATGTCACTTATCTAAAAGGCGCAATACGTGGCACATAGGTCAATGAGGTGTTTATTTTTCTCCCAATCACTTATTGTAGAGAAATGTGATAGAGACATATAAGGAAAAACTTGTCAAGGTTGATCGTAGAGAGATCTATCTTCTGAATTGTTAAGCTCTCTGTTGTAGAAAGAGAAAGACATGCACAAAAGTATCCCTCGTATGTGGATAATATCAAGATAAGAAAGAAAGGTATGCAGTTCTTTCTATATTCGTCATTTCAATTTTGAGATGAGAGTATCGTGTTCTTGTGAATCCACTTTGTAAGATGAAAAATATCTTGTTATCCAAGGACTTTTTAATGGTAGTTGTGGATGAAGAGAGTTAAAAGTTATATATTTTTGGAAGAAGACCCCCCACACCGCCAGCGTTGGAAGAATTTCACACACCACACAAATGACTAAACGTTATCATTTTCATGGGACCCACATGGTCAAAAGAAAGAGAAAAAAAAAAAAGAAAAGTGAAGGGCATATAGTGATTGGCTGCATGAGATTTTTTTTCCTATAGCTCTGTTTGGTTGCAATGGGAATTTAAACGGAAGAGAAGTAGAATTTTCATACTTTAAAAAGAATTGTTTATAATTATTAAACCCATGTGATTGTATAAATTACAACTTTTTTGACCATATTTAGTAATGATATATTTTATATGTAATTTCTATTTTACATATTATAGCAAATGACTTTGGATGCAAAGTAATGTGAAATTTTATAACAAAATATTGAATGATTTTGTTACTATTACTATTATTATTATATTTGTATGTGGGTAGGAGTTATTGCTACGGTGGAGTGTTTAGTAGTTATGTAACTTAATAGGGTAAGTTAGTAGAAGTTAGAGATAAAGTATGTAAGTGGAATACGTCGGTTTGTAACTACTTTTTATCCTATTTAATAAGAACTAAAATGGAATAGAAGAAGAATGAAAAATTATACTAAATTATCTCTCTAGATTTATCTTGAGAAGAGGCAACTACCTCCCAATTAGCCAAACGTCCGGCTTTGTCTGTAAAGCAAAGAGGCAGACACCTCCTAATTAGCTAAACCCTATTTTATCTCTCCTAATTTCTCTCATCATCCCTATTTTTTCTCCAATTTCATCTACTATGTTATTTTCTTTTAATTTATTTCTCCCTCCCTTCCACGCACGTAACAAGTGAAGTTAATGTTAAAGTCACATTAGAAATGATCACATATATTTCTTTTTTAAGTATGAAAATTTCACTTCCCTTCCCTTTAATTCTCCTTACAATCAAACACAGCCTATATTTTATTTGAGGAAAAATGAATGAAAATTCTATGGGTGCCTCTCACATGAGATGTAGGGCTCACATTGACATTCTCTCTCCTATACTGACCATGTGGATATATCATTCTCTAAACTGCCATTAGGATGTTGTGCATATTGCTCCTCTTATTGGCATCATGGTCTGGCCAATCTCAGGCTTCAAGCGGTTGGTTCAAGCCAGGCCTAGGATGCAGGCCAACTTTTGACACCCCTTAGCCTTGTTTACTATACAACACAATGACACATTGGAAAATTGCGTGATTTTATAAATTAATTACCTGAAATGCTCTGGATTAACTGTACATTGCTCCCCTTAAATTGGAGACTACATACAAGCAGTGCAGCTTTTAAGTCAATGCAAGCTCTTCTTCTTGTTGCTCAGACAGCAGGACTTCCCCATTAGGAAGAAGTATCTGTTTGATTTCTTCTGCGCCAAGTGTCTCATACTCGAGCAATGCCTTAGCAAGTGCATGCAATGCCTTCTCGTGCTGAAAAATGTTAAACAACAGACAATTAGTCCTTACACATCTAGCTTCAACAAAGAATTACAAATGGGTGTTCCTACATCCCAACAAAGGTTGCAAAAAACACATTGGATACAAACCAGATCAAACCAAATGAAATTCCAATAACATTTTACTCATGTAGAAGATACTTGGGAACCTAGAACCTTCTAGGTTCCCAGTTGAGATTACTATACAACTTTGTTTTAAACCTTATCCTGTGGAAATTTATATAATTGTCAATCTTTACCATATGATAGTTGAACTGTAAGCTCCCAGCTCATGTCGGGTCATTAAGTCTGGTGTCTAATGACCTGACAGGCGGCCCAGTTGCCATTTCAATGTTTCTCAGAAAAAGCATTGGGTTGCCTAATGCCAGACTCAGTAGATAGACTGCTCAAACAGATAAGAAATGTCAAGTAGAAACAAGCTGGTGAACAGTCTACGTACCTATTATGTTGATTGTAAGGATAGTTTACGATTAGCCAACTCACATATATTATGCATTTATGCCCCCTCTAGGCATAGGTGATCTGCAACCAAGTGATCCCTTTTAGGTGTTCTACACCAAAGAACCAAAGCCTGACCATCTAACCTGCTGCATTAATCTGGAGGGACAGAAGTATAAAGAACAGTCCCATAAACAGAATATGTTGGAATCACAGAGTCCGGTAAACTTTGGCCAATGCGAACTCCTAAGTGGGTTCCATAAGGCTAAACAGATGCAATGTGTACAAGTCTGCATACATCATAGCCAAACTGCAGAGACATTCATATGTAGCGGACCTCTCCCTGTCTCAAACCATCCCAAGACCCCCGCGGCCCACAAGAAAAGGGGGAGAAAGGGAGAGAGCAAGACGGCCATGCATGTGAGATCAGCAGCAGAAGAAAGAAGAGGTGCTACTCTCCCCACCCCCGGATAAGCCCTAAGTAAAAAAAAAAAAAAAAAAACCAGAACTCCCCAGACACAAAACAAAAGAAACTAGAAGAGGGCCATGATGATCCTTAGGTTTTGGAAAGTGTGAGGGCGCTTTCTTCTTAAATACATTCTTTTCTTTTCGATGAAATGACAGCCCATACCATCTTAAGAGAAGTAGTTTTGCAGCAAAGCTTGACCAGACCTTAATTTTGAGCTGTGATGCAACAACTCAAACTTATCCCAACAGTTTCAGGCTCTGATAAACTAAGCAAATCATAAAGACAAACCTTCTTAAGTAGAGCTTTAACACGATCATATGCTTCTCTCAGGAGTTTCACAACCTGCAGAATTCAAACTATAATTTTAATAACTGTGTTGACAGTATTTACATCACCTCATAAATAAATAAATAAATAAAACAGGCAATAAAACAAGTCATGATCCAAAAGCATACTTCTGCGTCAATGCGTGATTGCATCTCTGAACCTGGTCGCTCTTTAATATAAACCGGTCCAATTGTTTCATTCATCCCACAAGTTGATACCTGTCAGAAAAGGCTGGCCCATAAATGCTGCAAAAATTATGCTACCAAAAGAGTGATATTACTATGGTTAGAGGCTCGCCTAAACATTTAAGAATACAATCAGCTACATCATGATGGCATATGCTGACAATTGTGCCTAGGTAATGTATGTAAGAACCATAAGTAGGCGTTTATGTAAAAGTAGTTTGGCCCCCTCCGCTACAGCTGGTATGTCAATGGTCACAGGCTCTGTCCTTCCTTGACCCTAGGGCCCCTTTTAGGTTAATATAAGATCTCTTGGTGGTTTCTGCGCTATATAATAGGGTCAGGTTCAATATTATTGGAGGTTTTATGCCAGGGAGATCAACCACGGAAGCTATTTATTTGCATGGGAAACTGATGAAAAGATTTAGAGCATATAAGAAAGATCTTCATATGGTCTTTATTGATTTAAAAAAAGCCTGTGATAAAGTTCCTAGAGAGTTAGTTAATTTGGCAAGTTAGAAGAAAATGTTTTGGTAAGTACGATGTTTTGGGTAAATACGTGGATATAATAGATACATATCATGATGTAGTGACTAAAAAGAACTGTGAGGGGACAAGGTAGGGATTTCACAATAACAGTTGGTTTACACCATGGTTCAGCTCTAAGCCTGCATTTGTTTACACTAATCATGGATGAGTTAACTAGAGACATTCAAGATCAGATCCTTTGGTGTCTGATTTTTGAAGATGATATTTGCTTTGGTGGATCAAAAAAATGCAGGGATAAATGCAAAGTTGGATTTATGGAAATTAACCTTGGAATCAAAAGGTTCTAAGATAAGTAAAACAAAAACATAATATATGATGTGTAACTTCAGTAACAATACTACTGAGAGCAGGGTGGTGAAAATTAACAATATGGAATTACCGCAAATTGATAACTTTGGATACCAAGGTTCAATCATTGAATAAAGGAGGAGAAATAGAAATGAAATTATACACAGAATTATAATAGGGTGGATGAAATGGAGGGATGCATCCAGAGTGTTGTGTGATCGACATATCCCTTAAACTTAAAGGGAACTTTTATAAAACAGTTATACAACAAGTTGACGTATGGGGCTGAATCTTGGGCAGTAACAAAAAAGCGTTTAAATAAATTTCATGAGGCTGAAATGAGGATGTTGCGGTAGATGAATGGTGAAACTGGAAAAGATAAAATAAATAATGAACAAATTAAAGCAAACCTAGGATTGCCCCTATTCATGATAAGTTGCAAGAAACTCGTATGAGGTGGCATGGACATGTGCAATGAAGGCCTTTAGATGCTCCATTACGGAGAAGTGATTTATTTTAACCTGAAGGGGCTAAAGGAGCTAGAGCTAGGCCTAAAATAACCATAAGAGAAGTGGTAGGGAAAGACACGTATAGCTTAGGAGTGGAATCTAGTATGGCTTTGAATAGAGGTGATTGGAGAAATAGGATCCATGTAGCCCAACCAGATTTAGTTGGGATAAGGCCGAGTTGAGTTGAGTTTTCACTATTTGGCAAAACCAAATCCAAAGTCTAACTCATTTCCATCACTACTCACGTCGACCCCTCCCCCACTAATAAACGATTAATTAATTTATAAAAAATACCTAGGAAAATAAAATGATGAATGCAACACCCCCCCTCCACCAAATGATGAAATGAATAGATAAAAGGGTACACTGATTTTCAAATACTTATTGAATTAAAGATAATGTTCCAAGGTAAGTCCATATGATTAATGACCCTCTACACTCAACTATTGAGTAATATCTCAATTACATCTGACCTATTATGATTCAAAAAACATTATCTCGACAACCCACAATATGTGGTTCAAATCCCAGTAATGAAAAACACATCAGTTTTCTTAGTACACTAAATGTTTTATAAATATAGAAGAGGTCACCATAACTCATCATACACTACATTAGATGTTTTTAGCCCTTTTCTCTCACATGTAAACAAACCCCTTTTTTTATCCATAACCACAAACACACACACACTCACTTTTGTTTCACACATTTTTAATCAAGGCAATGTACCTAGAGAGGCCAAAATGATGCAGCATCCCTAAATGCTTTGACTACCCTAACTACCACTTTTTAAGATGAATCCATGGTTGCAAGCAGAATAAAGTCCGAGGAAGTTTGAGCAACAGAAAGTCATGGGAGGTTTAAGAAACTTCAAGGGTAACAGTCAAGCTCTTAAAGGAATATCATTTCAGAATTATTTAAATTTAGCAATTAAACCTGAAATAGAAAAATGATATCAGCAAGAATATTGGACACATAATCTCTCCCTGAAAATCTTATTAAGTATGGCGAGTTATTTCAAATACTGGGATACTAGTGAGTTGTGGAGGAGTATAGAAAGTACCATATACTGCGCAAGCTCTGTTGCTGTATGAAGATCACTACTAGCTCCAGTCGTTATATGTTCCTGACCAAAGATAAGCTCTTCGGCAACTCTCCCTCCCATACAAACATCAAGACGTGCCAATAACTGCTTCTTGCTAACTGATGTCTCATCATTCGAGGGAAGTTGTGTGACCATGCCTAGTGCAGACCCCCGTGGAATTATTGTTGCCTTGTGAATGGGATGTGCACCATCGGTGCTGAATGCAACGATTGCATGACCACTCTCATGATATGCAGTGAGCTGAAAGAAATATAAATAGATGTTGTGTAACTATGTCTCATTGCTTAGTGGCAAGGTTTTAATATCAGTTTGTGTGTCCTACCATGCAGACAAGCACAACCCATTAAATCCATCATCATCATCATCATTATCAATATTATTACTATCATAAATTTTTAGAAAACCAGTGATGTTAAAGGCCCATGGAGAAACAAAAGGAGCCGAGTATCTAGGAATAATTCTGAAGCATAACAAGCCTTCTTCTAGGTGCTTGTAATCCCTCTATTAATTAGGAAGTATAGTCCACTATTTCTTAAAGTGAAAAAAGAAGTGGAGAAGGTGTACCTTCCACAGGCCACTTTGACTGCAAGACAGCAAGACAGCAGGACAACTTTTGGTTTTGTTCACGAAAAACCAAAATATTTCAGTGATACCAGTTGACATCACTATAATACTTCATGACTGCAGTTGATTTAATCATTTAAATGAAACCAGAAAAATATTTCTTAGTTTCTGCCACAGTATAAAGACTCTAAACCAAATATTTGCGATTTTCAAGTCAAATTTGTTGACATCTGATGCCATGGTTGACCGCATTCCTATAGAAAACCTGACCTTAGATTTAATTGCTGATGAATTTAGAAAACCAGTGATGTAACTACACAAATCAGAAAACTGAATTATGGGCCATAAATCAGCAAACTGAATTATGGGCCTAGCTTGGATTTTGTCATGAGTGATATGCTAACCTTTCTAGATTCTTCTGACACGAACATTGTTTTCCTCTCAGTACCCATAATAATTCTGTCCTTAGCAAATTCAAGCTGTGTTGTGGTCAACTTCTCAACACCTTCAACAGCACCTTTAATGGCTGCAATGTTCACCAGGTTTGCCAGATCTAATGCAATGGAAAAGAGAGAGAGTGAGTTTGTGTATGCATAATTCAAAAGCTTGCTCCAGATGGCAGTACACCTATGATGCTTGCATCAGCTTTCATAAATAGCATGAAATTGAAGGAAAAACGAGCATACAACAGTAATTGCAAGAGAATACAATGTTGAAGGCACACCTGCACCATTGAACCCAGGGGTACCACGTGCAATTGCTTTGATATCTACATCATCAGCCAATGGCTTGTCCTGTAAGTAGAGCTCTAATATCTCTTGCCGACCCCGTACATCAGGACTTGGAACAACAATCTATAAAGAATTTGTTTAAGTTCTGCTGTCACTAATGCATACCAAATATTTAAAGTGCAATTATATATTTATATTTTATTCTCAAAAGTAAGACCATGTATATGGCAACAGGCACTCTTCATGGTAGAGGGGAGAAGACGTCCCTGGAGGTTGTCTAATCTCCTCACAGAAGGCATATTATTAGGGTCCTACCTGAACATCCCATTTCAATGCATGCGAAGCCAATCCAACTTATACAGTGAGTTAGCCAAGCGGGATTCCATAGGCAATAATTGTACATTGGGCCTTGTACAACTGTGACCTCTTAATTCTCTCTACTGGTTGTATACTTGTGTGTGGTACTAAACATGTTTTGGCCATGCATGGCCCTGCCTCAGGACAATGTTTCCTTTTCCTACTAAAATCTTCTTCATTATCAATCTGATAACGAAAAATTTCAATAATCATCAATCTTCCATGACTATAAGTTCGCGTTCTCAATGTTCTGACAATGAAAACCAAAAATTGGGCAAAGTTTCTAGTGGCGTTCTTAGTAAGACATTTCCAAGAAGTAGCACGAGATAAACATGTAAAAATTAAGATGACAAGGATAGCAACATAAACATAAACATGGTGGAAGTTTGTAAAATTCCAATAAATAATTCTTCATATGACCTTTTGCATGGCATCCAGCAGTCAGTCTCCACTACTATTTTTATTTTTACCGCTGATGGTAGAGTTCCAGTAAATTTTTCCTTTCCTGACAGTTCCTCAGAGAGTCAAATCCTCTAGACACTCTTTGAAGCACCATTCTAGTTATCTGGAAATCTTAAAGAAACTTACATGCCTGTCGAATCTACCAGGCCTCGTTAAAGCTGGATCAAGAATATCTGGCAAGTTTGTTGCAGCCATCAATATTATTCCCTACATAATGAAATTTTACCAGTTTTAGATATTAAAGGAAAATAAAAAGGCAAAAAAATAAATGGTTAGCTTTTTTAAATGTACCTCATTCTGCTCAAAACCGTCCATCTCAACAAGCAGCTGATGCAATGTTTTCTTTGTATGGCCTTCCCATTGTTTCCGAGTGGATCCAACAGCATCTATTTCATCAATGAAAATAATGCACGGTGCCTAAGAATGGTAGTAGAATATAAACGACATAATTAGCAAGGAAATATCAGAAGTATTATAAAGCTTCGAAAGGAAAGAAATATTCACCACCCAATCCTTATTACAGGATTTCCGGATCAGCATTAGGTAAACGGGAAGTGGGAGATGCCATTCTTACCAAGACAAAGTTATATAAGAAAAGGAACCCCAAGTGTAAAAACTAATCTATGTGAGAACAGAAGAGTAAACACCTCAGGAATATTAATACGTAAACACCCCAAGGCGAAGTTAAATACAAAAACTAATAACAATAAGAACTAACCTATGTGAGAATAGTAGAGTAAATACCCCAGGGGCCAGGGATATTTATATGTAAACAAGACTTATGCTATATAGATCCAACCTGGTGTTAGAACCAAGTTTAATGGATTGGTAACTTTGCCAAGAGGCAAGAGGTAATTCAAGTGTGATTGATGGCACCATAGAATGACCAGCTCAGAAGACATATCCCATTGATGGGAATCACATTGTTCAATCATTTCTCTCCTTGAGGATAATATAATCAGGTAACTTATTTTTTCTGTGATATGATCTTCATGCATGTGAAGCCTCTGGATCCTCTGAAGCTAACATATTCCCACTACCTTCATTCGGATTTATGAGAATCGTTAAGAAACTCAGATTCTATTAGATACTTACAGATCCCAATCATGCATGCAATTAACTAATCATCACAAAGTTCGAAATATGTAAACACAAGAATTGGATAATAATTCCATACTATTAAATGAAATTTTCATATGGTTATTGAAAATTTTTTAAATATTATAAACAGAGACCATGTAAAAAGAGTTCTAGTGTTAGAAAATCAGAACAACCTTCTTCTTAGCAGATTGGAATAATGACCGCACACGCCGAGCACCAACACCAACAAACCTGGCATACAAGAAGTAGCATTACAAGAGTTTATACTACAGAAGAAGAAAGACAATTAAAACCAAAAATAACACTCCCTTTTTCTGTCCACAAAGTGTTTTCAGGAAATTTAGCTGTTATATCTCAGGATGTGTATGGTTGCTTTCCCACAGGCAACAGTAAAGGAAGACTTAAGGAAAATCTAAAGATAGGGTTGTTTTAGTTGCCTTGAGAAGATATAGGAGAGAAATAACCATTTCTGAGGAGCCCCATCCCCCAAATATTTTCCCACACTCTTCTGCGGAAAACCAGGGGAAGAGAAATTGCATGGCAACTCATATTTTCATGTATCTAGTTATAATGGCAAGAAAACAATAAAACAAATGCTTCCTTTCTTCTTCTTTTTTTTTCTTTTAGATTTCCCACATCAGCCAAACAAGCTTGGGGAGTCGCTTCTCCTTTACTTCTCCTTTTCTTTTGCCCAAGAAGGTAACAAAACACAGCCTTAAAACTTCCATAAGAAACCACATGTTCCTATTTTGTGGAAAATGAAGTATGCATTTCCAAAACAACAACTTAGCCTTTTCCAATCTAAATGGGGTAGGCTACATGGATCCAAAGAGGAAAAAAGAAAAACCACACACACACAGAGGAACATCCCACCTACAAGCGATCAGCCACATGAATCTTTGCCCTCCAAGCCACTCTTTAGCGGTCATACTAGAGTCCAGACCTAGCTTCTGCATGTCTTTCCTTAAAACCTCATCTAAGGTCATTTTAGGTCTACCCCTAGCTCTTTTAGCTCATTCCAATTAAATGCTTGGGTACTTACACCTATAGCATTGAATATAGATTAGGACTGTCGAAATTTTGGATATTTCCATTTTTCATGCTGATTGCATGAAAAGGTTCACGTGAACCAGTCACCAAGGTATGTTGCTGAGAGGAAATTAACAAGATGCGTGAAGTTAGAAGGGAAATTTATAAGCCAAAACAACCTCCACATAATTGGCTTTATGATGCAATTACACAAGAAGCAACACCTTCTACAGCCTCAAGTTCAGGCCTAGTCCAAATTCAACGAATATTCCTCCTGGCCCAATGTCATGTATCCCAGTCAGTGCCTCCTATCCAACTACTAGATGCACAAGAATCATGTCTGTCCATCCTATGGCCTAATTATCCATTAAAATATAATGTCCTTTCCTACTACCTCTAGCACCCCCTTGTTACACTTCCTCATCTAGTCATCGTTATAGAGTATCCAGTCACTCCTTGATGGGGGGTGGGCGGTGAGTGCAGTTGCAGCCTAGTTGCAGGCTTTGATTAGCCCAACTGAAAGAGGTTTCTGAGTAGAGCTTCAGGGATTAGGGTTGCCCCTATGTTGGTTTTCTTCAACCTAAATCAAAGGTTGAACGTAGGCTTGTTGGAAGAGTTTCAGCAACCCTATGTGGGTGGACTGTTTCAGAAAACAAAACAGAACAGTAAAGAAAAGATAACAGATTATTAGGGGGAGGGGAGAAGCTGCAATGGACTTCCAGAACAGAGATTGTTGCGAGAGAACCAGAGAAGAAGAATAAGAAGAAATAAAGAGGGAAAGAAGAAAGACAATAGAAGAGGGGAGGTAGAGAAATCGTAGGGAAGAAGAGGAAAGGGGGGCTTGTCTCACTGGACAAAGAGGAATCAAGAGAGAGAAGGGGGGGGGGGGG
>NC_056562.1:37238153-37248973 GCF_013358625.1 Macadamia integrifolia
GGAAGACAGCCACGCAGGGGGTTTTTCCAATCAATTCATTCTTTTTTATCAAAATTCTTCATAACTTGGGTTACAAGCCTAATTTATAGCAAATTGAAATTAAAGCTTCTTAATTAAAGTCTAAGACTGAAATAGAAATAAAATCTCCTAAAACTTAGACTAATAGAATTAGAAACAAAGGACTCAAATTGGAAACTTCTTACCTATCTAGAAACTACCTAAAATAAAAGATTGCAAATAAAATAAAATCCTAGAATTTGTTACTTATCTAGAACTACCTAAAATAAAAGATTACAAATAAAATAAAATCCTAGAATATTCTAAGGACTCAAATTGGAAATTTCTACTTGCCTGATAGCTACCCCAAAATAACCCAAAACAAAAGATTACATATCTTTTCCAAATAAAATAAATATTCTAAATATACTGCTGATCAACTACCAAACTTGGATCCAGTTCTTGGTCCGGGATCTTGAACGGGTTTGGGTCGATCCATCGTAGTGCTGCAACATCACTCTTGCACCAGAACTTGTTGACCTTTGTTCATATATTTTACCCATTTTCATTTATCATAAGTTCTCTTGGCTTCTTTGGTTTTGTCCATCAAAATATCCACATTATAAGCTGAGCTAATTTGGTCATTATTCAGGAAAGTAATATAAAAAAGGTTGTAAAATGCTTAAGAACAGATGCAAGTACTCGATATTTTTGCATGCATGTATTAGTGTAGGGAAAGAGAGAATTAATGAGGTTCACTGTCACAGAATGGGTTAACCATCATCAAAACCAATTGCCCTGTAGTATGCTCATCCGTATGCAACTAGTAAAACTATTGCATCACTTATAGTTATTTTCATAATGTATTAAAAGAGGTTGATGTTCATGAGATGCATTTTCCCTCCTTCGATTCCAGAACATAAGGCTTCATTTTTATTAAAAGATAGGTAAAACTTAAATAGACTTCCAAGACGAACTTACATTTCCTCAAACTCAGAACCAGCTCTATAGAAAAATGGTACCCCCGCTTCCCCAGCGATAGCCTTCAAAGATCCAGATGCAACAAATGAATATTAGTTAGAATCCAGCACAAAGACATACTGACAGGCAACAGCTGACAAAATGTCATAGAAATCAACATATGCAGGAAAATTAATAAACCTCCAATCTAAGTTCATTATAATGAAAATAAACCTCTTAGTTCCAGAAAAATTTAGAGTCATCCAATCCAATTTCAGACATGCAAGGACATGCACCAAACCCACCATAAAAATCTACACATGAAAATTGTGATATATGCATTTAAAACACAACAGAATAAAACTTTCTCACATGTCCACCAAACAAATAGATGCCGACTGCACTAATAACTTGAAACCGTTATCAAGACAAGAGGGAAAGTAGAATAAAGAAAGGGATTATGAAATAGAGCAAGGGATTAGGAAACAAAAGTTAACAAAAAGCACCAGCAGATGACAGCTGTGGAAAGAAAGGTAGCTACAACACAAACCACAACATCATAGCAACAGAATTATACTTATCACTATACACTTTAACATTAGCCATAAAGACTTATCTTTGTTAGAATCTACTTCAATAACTGAATTCGAGTAAATGTGACTTCCCCCAAAAAAAATTCTGACGTAGAGAACAACCAATCTCAATGGAAACCAGAGTACCCACCAAAGTAACCTTTCCTATAGCCGTCGGTATATTATTCAATTCACAGCCCTGACACTAGTGGACAGAGATCCAAGGTTGGACCTCTTGCTTGATCTCATAAATAAGAAACAAAACTCCAGGGAACAGAAAGGATAATATTTTTCAAAAGAATTTGACAAAACAGCAAAAAGGGTATTAGCAGCACCATCATGTCTATACCTACCAGAGAGAGTGAAAGAGGGATGTGACGAAGTTCTGTCCTTACAAGACATGTCAAACATATTGAGAATGAAATTTCAGATATTGAATCAATCCTATTTACAGCAGCATCTTTATGTAGAACCTTATCAGAAGGATAAGGTTTATGGGAATTGAGGCTATGGTTGAGGTCTGTAACAAACCCAGAACCTGAAACCAGTACCTGCAAGTAGGGAGGAGAGAGAAGAAAGAAGAAGGGAAAAAGAAGAAGATGAGGAAAATACGTTTTCATGATAGAACCAGCTTAGAGATCTATTGTGCGCATAATTTATAACCTGGTAAACACAATACAATTGTACTCTGGAAAGGGAGCTACTTAGAATAAACAACTGACAATATAATCCTAACTTAAAGTAAACCAAATATACCATGACACATAAAAGATGTACCCCACGGTACACTCTAACAAGGTCAAACAGAGGAGGTTTAAAGGCTGATCAATGGTACAGCCATACAAAGTAAAGATAATGATTTGCTGGTCTGAGATTTCTAGAAAGAATTCACTTAGGAGTGTAAGAAACCAAGTAAAAGGCTCAGGTTTGCAAGCTCATGGGAAATTGGTCATATAGCAAGGAAATGCTCGTTGAATATGGATTCTATGAAGGTGGAAAAGGAAAACAACATTTGCGGAAGAAAAGTTCCATAGGACAAATGACATTTCTCATTCTAGTCAACTATCAGAAGGGATATTAGGTTTTCTTCAAAATGTTGAAATATGAAAAGGATACTCTGCATGGATGTAATCATGTAAGACATGCCCAACAGCCCAAGTGTAGAAATTTCATGAAGTAAAAACATAACAATACTGTTTGAGTTGTCCAAAAGGAGATGAGTTAAAATAAACGAGAACCAGAAATGAAATTACTCAAACTATTTAAGCCCCAATTAGAATCCAATGTTTCTCAGTCTCCTTGAGTAGTTATATGGGCCGACGTTTTACCCACAATGACATATCAGGATTTGTGTTTCATAATTATTCCACCTTAAGTTCTTTACAAAATTTTGGCTGTCTGTGTCTCTTCATTAAATTCAGGCAATGGCATCCACCAGGATGACTAGACCTTGAATGATTGCCAAAAATGGTTTACTAAGGAAAGAACGTCATATCCTCGATTCAGAAGGAACTAGAGAGTTGACATCCCAAACTCGAAAGAAACTAAAAGCTGCAATCCCAACGGTCTGAACTCAAATGGGAAAAGGAGGAATGTACATTCAAATAAAAACTTACTTTAGCAAGCAGAGTCTTCCCAGTTCCGGGTGCTCCGGTCAAAAGAATTCCCTGCAAATAAAAGCACATTAAATTCATATGATGCCTAAAAAGTAATTAGAAGAATCAAAGACCATAGGAAATGCACAAGTGCTGAGGTCATAATTAATCGACTATTCAAGAACTCAAAAAGGAATTACTTCAGAACATAACACATCAAAGGAAGAATAATAAATAAATAAATAAGTTTAGTTAACAAAGGAGTAAGGAAACCAAACTTAATATTATTCTGTGTATTAATCTCAATTTCAATAAAAGCATAAACCTAACCATCAATGGTTAGACATGAGAACCAAAGCCACCCTACCACATTGCTAAATGTAACTGGTTTTTTGGAAGGAAGGATAATGGAGCTTTCTGCTCTTAGTCCATGCCGGAGATGACAGGAATTATTCAAACTCATTTCCAGAAAAAAACATTATTGATAAAGATTGAAGATGTTGACTAACCTTAGGCAACTTTCCTCCAAGGCGAGTGAACTTTGCAGGGTTTTTCAGGTATTCCACTACTTCCTCAAGTTCTTGTTTTGCATCGTCACAACCTTTTACATCTTTAAATGTTTTTACATTCTGCAGAAAAAAAAAAACAATTAGTTGGTCAAATAAAGAGATGTCTCAATTATAAATTAGAAGGGTGTCAAGAGTGACAGCATGAAAGTTATAATTTATTTATTCACCTTTAGTAGGAGTTCAATAAGAAATATTGCAAAGCATTTGTATTACAGGGACAAGTAGCAGTATGTGCAATTAACCAGTGCAATTGATATGCATGACCAAATTCATACGAACAGAGTTTTGAATAACCAGTGCTATGACTTGCAAAGCATTCTTGCTAGTTACAAAGAGATGCTATGATGGATTGTACTCAATAATTTATACAACCAATTATGGAACCTCTAATTCAACTACTGCAATTAAACAGTAAAAAGTGCAAAAGCGAGTGAGATTGAAATTTAACAACATAAAAAACGCAAGAGATCACAAACTGCAGCAGTACATTTAATTATTTTAAACAAAGAGTATTGATTATCTACCTTTTCTGGCATAACTTCTTTGTTTAACTCCTTTGGAGCATATGAAGAACTTGAGCCAATGCCAGATGCACCTATGCCACCCAAACTGCCAATGTATTTCTGAAGTGCAGCTGCACCCATAACCCTGGCAACAAAATGTATAGTTAATAAACATTTAACAACTCAAAAATCCATATAAGTTCAAACTTCGAAAACCAGTAAAGTTAATAGTGCAAAAGTTGCAATACAACAGACTCATTTCTGCAGGGAACCCCCCTGGCTTGACCAAACTCAAATTAGTTACCAGTAACAAAACTTTAAAAGAATAATATGGTCTCCAAATGCAACAAATAGCAGAAGCAAAAAGCATAGTGAAAAAAGACAGCATTGGCACAGACTTGATGAAGTATGAGAATTTTACAGAAACATCCTACCACATCAGACCAATAACAACAGTAAATAAGATAGTTGAGATGAGCTCCTGTGCTATACGTGCTGATCGGTTTGATGATTTAGGATCAACCTGGTACAATAACACAATTAAGCTCTGGATCACAAAACTGAAATGCAGGGTACAATTCGATTTCAGCAGTTCAGGCTGCGGAAACATAAACATCTGCAATCCTAAGCCCACTATATGATTGTAAGAATGCTATAACAAGAAACAGTAATTTATTTTTTATCCCAAAAAATCAAAGATGCAATTTGTGCTTATCTATTTCTCCTTACCATCACAACATGCAATGGTTGTTTCTCCGAAATTCCGGGGTTGAGAAAGGGCTCATCCATGTTCCCTGATACACGTTGCTTCAACTCTTGCAACTACCAAGTGAAAAATCAACAATTATTGGCGGATATCCTTCAGGGAAAAATGAATAAAGCAACAAGAAAGAAAGAGAAGTGACGCTAGACAGGTAGAAGTCTACAACAGCAATGTCATAGCCGAAGAAAAATAGCAGAAACAGACATTTTTTTAAAAAACGTTACATTCAGAATCAGAAACTGATGTATCTCACTCAAGGATCTGCTCCATATGTTCATTTGTTCTACCTCTTCTTGAATGGTTAGAGGCTAAATCCCTACTCCACTTTCCACAGGTAGAGGAGATAAAGATGTATTTATATTGCTAGGTAATCAATGATATCTAAAAGCAATGAATCACAATCTTGAGATCTAAGCAACAAAAATTAAACCATAAAAATGGGATGAATTCTCTGAATCTTAAAACTACGAAGTACAAACATCTCACTGATCCTGCAAAGCTAGCAATTCATGAGGAAAGTTGGCGAAAACAACCAAACACCTGGGGGAGGATAGAGAGAGAGAAGAGTTACTTGGTGGTTAAGATTTTTGTACAGAAGGGATATAGAAATATGCAAAATCAAACAAATAATAGTAGGTATTGGCTAAAAAGAAACCAGTGATTGACAGACAAAACTTCTAGTTCTAAGTGAATGGATACTATATTATAGCAGCAGATACATTTTTGGCCTATATTACAACCAAACATGTGGCACATATTGGACCAACAAGAAGTAAAACATCTCACAGTGATCAACTACATATGCAAACTAAACCTGAAGAATGAAGCAACACCAACGCAAAATCAATTACCAATGTAGGAAGGCTAGACGGCTTTCCAGATTCCTCATCTGGAAGATATTCTACTATAGCATTGGTGACCACCAGAGCTCGAAGAAATTCTGCTACTCCTCTGCTATCTACTGCATGATCCCTTTGTTCAAAACGTTGAATTACAGACTCAGGACTGCTAAGAAAAATGATAATGCTAACATCAGAAGCTTTTAAACATGAATCATAGACATAAAAATCTAACAAAACCCACTTTTATCTCAGCATACAATACTTTTTTTTTGGCTACTCTCCTGACAACATCTCCTTTTTCAAATACCTCGTCTAAAAAAGTGACCTTAATAATCTGCGAGACCAGAACCATCTAACTACGACCTACCACTTAGTGCACCTTTCACTGCAGTCAACAGTATATGGTGAAGTTATATGGCAAAAAACAACAAAAAGCGCTGGTCCTTTCTACAGCAAACATCCCTGGCATTACATTTTCCACAGGTAGATGCAGTACCACAACATGGTACATCAACACGTTCAAAACTCAGTAGTTATGATCAAATGCAAGAATGAAAGAAGTAGCAAACTCGTGAGCTGCGACGAGTGAAGGAAAAATAAATCAACAAAATAACATTAATGAAGAAAAGTATAGTTGCGGGGTAAACCTGTGCTTATTGAGCTCAACTAACAGAGCACTCTGCTTTGCCGCGTCTTTTGGATTGGCATTAGCTTCAGCAAGAAGCCTTTCCAAACGCTTCTCCTGTCGCCAAAACGGCCACCAATTCAACCATTCCGAGGACGCAATCTTTTCCAATCCCTTCCTTCCTGAGGCCAATAATCCAACCAAGAACACCATCAATGGTAATTTTCTGTCCGTTTTTTCTTTCTCCAGTGGACTGCCAGAATCCGGTTCTTTTTCCACTTCAGTGCTCATTTGCCCAGCTGTCTCAGCATCCACGACTGAGACCTGCTTCATTCTTGATTCCTCACTACCAAATTTCTCCGACAAATCTCCATTCTGAAAATTTTCGCTATCTAAAATCCAGCCGTTCTTGGATAAATCCGATCCAGAGCTGAAATTTGCATTTTCCGGTTGCAATGCACGGAGAATTAAAGGACGGTGTCGGTGAAATCGGGATTTCCAGTTACGAGATGTAGACGAGGAAAATGAAAGAGAAGTCCAAGAAATAGATTCATGGAAATTAATAGTAGACAGATGAGGAGGTTTTGGATAATAGAAATGCGAACATGAAGGTCTGCAGAGAAGAGAAGCTTGCAGAGCAGTCATGGCGGATAACGATGGGTTTATCTTCTCCACAACGCTCTGGAAGAAATAGATAGGGTTAGTGATGAATTAACTCTGAATTACTCTCTCTCTCTCTCTCCATCCCCTTCTGCAAGTTGGAGCTCGGCAGGATCTGGTCAGAGAAGGAAGGGGAGTGGAAAAGATTAGTAGGAAACCTTATCCCGGTTGAATTTGGCGCCGGGTATAAGGTAATCAATTCGTTGAGTCAATTAATCGCCCTCTGGATTATTTCAAAAAGTTATTTATTGAAGTAAATGATGTAAAGGTAAAAGAAATTTAGAAAGTGAACAATTTCCTATATCTATTATCTACTGAATTAAAATATACCTTTTTTGCTAATTAATGAATTAAAATAATAATTATAAAAAAAAACCAGTAAAATTACAAGATAAGTAGGTCAATCTTACAAGCTTTGGCTTACCAAAAAAAAATTATTTTACTTGTTTTATAATTTATTTTCTTATCTAAGATCCTAAGTAGATCTAGGCGTTTGCCAAAAGAAAAAAAAAAAAAAAAAAGTAGATCTAATCAATTTTTTCCTTTCAAAAATTAAATGTTTTTTTTAATTCAAAGGTCTGAAAATTAAAATCCATTTTAATGTGGCATTTAATGCACTTTTTATATGAAACATCAGTGTTTATTTTCATTTGAAAAAATAATAATAATAATACTAACACACAATCTCTCTCTCTCTCTCTCTCTCCATAGTAACATGTGGACCCCCATCGTGTACAAACATGGGTCATCCCCTCCAATGATGGAATCCATTGATAGTTTTTTGTCTCCCTTATGGGTGTTTTTGTTCTTTCCATTTCTTGCCAACCAAACACACCCTAAATCTTCTTCATGCTGATCACCACCTAGATGAGTTCACACCAGTCCACCAGTGATCCATAATTGCATAGCGATCTCCACCATGGAAAGGCTAAAATTTTCAAGCAGCAAAAAACAGAAAACAGAAATAGAAAATGCTTGCCCATGATTGAACTGCATTATTCAAGCTTGGGAGGCGATAACTTCACTTTCGATAACTTCACTTTTGGACTCCATTGCTTATGGAGCTTATGGAGCTCATGGACTGGGATATATTCAGACAAAGATATTATGAATTAAGAAAGGATTAAGATGAATAAGGACAAAGATCTCTCTCTCTCTCTCTCTCTCTCTCTCTCTCATATTTTCTTCTATTCTTTTCTATCCATTTTCTTGCCAACCAAACACACCAAAAATGTCTAAATCAATGACTAATATCATCTGTTTATGCATATCCACTCCTCGGCCTCTAAGGATAAGAGTCAATTTAGCCATGTCATCAACTACAGAGACAACAGCTGATTGATTAGGCCACTCATGAACTTAAATATCTGAAAATCTCAAAGGTGAATACTGGAGAATTAACATCTAGAGAGTTGGGGGAGACACAAGAGAGGACAAAAGGGTGAATCAATCAAAATAAATGGATAGCAATCATCTAACTGCTCAGCTTGCATAGTTGACTGTTTCTGGATGACTGCTACCGCAAACAAATAAAAGAAAATTACGCAAAAACAGATACAAAGGGATCATAAAACACCCCTGCACCCTACCTCCCTCTCCCCCCCCCCCCCAAAAAAAAAAAAAAAAATAAGAAAAGTTAGTTGCCATAATGTAGCACTGTTGTTACAGATGGTTGACCACTCTGGAACTGCGTTGCACCGATGCCCATCTCTGGGGGCAAGACCGCTGGTAGCATGTAAGCGTTATTAGACAGATGGTTAGGCATAGGCTGGGGTATTGATGCAAGAGCAGGTGCCCATCCTGCCAAAGGCCGAGCACCCATGATTCCATCAGTTGCTGGAGCAAATTGGTATTGAGTTGCAGCAGGAAACACCATTTGAACTGGCTGTTGCCCCAAAACTGAGGGTGGGGTGTTGTAAATTGCAGTACCAGGAAGTGTGTAATCTCTGCTTCGGTCATTGTTGACCTGAAATCAAAATATCAATCAACACTCAATGCTTGTGGGGAATTATATACAAAGATAAAGTTAGGTAAAGGGAGACCAGAACCATATTTTGCTTTGCAGTTTGAAGACATTTTGGCTGTTGCCCCGGAAGATGCTTTTGGACAAGTAAGATGATATTTTCACATTGGTTGGAAAAATGGGCATCAGATAGCAAAGGAATGCAGTCTAACAAGGGGCCATGCATATCAGGCACACACAAGAGCACCCTATTTGATTGGTCCCAACTAGAACACCCTTGGCAAAATCTACAGAAAAAGGCAGGTGCGGTGCAGTTAAACCCAACCTGATCAGCCAGCCCGACTGGAAACTGACCCGCCGCACCAGGTTTGTGTGGACAATTAGATCCCTTACACCTAGTTCTTAACCCAGCTTCCTGCCAAAAAGAGTAGCCACCAGACCTGAAATCAACCACCTTACAGCCCAAACTCACCAATCTGATTACAGAACAGGTTAGTTCTATGTTAGGTGATTTAACTTTTACTCTAGAAAGGATGCATGGTTGTAGCCATCTGAAATGGTGTTGCTTCGCTCATGGATGCCCAATATGTAGATAGAAGATCATGAAAAAGATTAACAGGTTGCAGATGTCAGGTATCCACTACTTTGTCATTGGTTTAAAATTATAACAATAGGGATCCTGCAGCATCAATTAACATTTGGAAGAGCTCGAAAACCTTCAACCACAATTGCAGTGGGATTAATTGATTGTACCTTCACATTGAGATCAGTATGGTGGGAATACGAGAGGTGAAGTTTGCAAAAACCCCCATCATAGATGGAATGCCCTTCCAAGGCTTCCTTGGCAACTATTGCTGTCTGAACATCTGCAAAAAATTTAAAACCTTAGTACCTCCTACCTGGAATTTCATATTTATTTTTATTAGTAAATTTCAAGGACTGAAGAAAGAAAGCGAATGTGCAAAAATAATATATAATCAAAGGGCAAGTAATCTACCGAAAAAAAAAAGGGGGCAAGTAAAGACTATATAACAAAGAGAAGCAATTAAATATTAGCAGATGTCCTGCTACACAAAATGAGGTCTGATTATGCCTGTTTAGCAAGACCATAGACTATTAAGTTCGATGATCTTTGTCTCCATTGCAACAAGATATCCAGGCAAATATTTTATGTGAATGTGTCTTCCATGTATCATTATAAAAGGGTATCAAGTTTAGCTATGAATCTGAATTCTTTATATTAGTTTTACACCTTTAGCTTAAGGTGCAACAATTGGAGCTTAAATGACAATGGATAATCCAAGGAAATTTGACATATAAAGGGACAGTTACTGTAGCTTAAAAAAAATAATAATAATAAATGAAGGCGGGGTGGGGTAAAGAGAGATTTGCTAGCCCAAGAGATGCCGAGACGAGATTTCCTCACAGACTGGTTCGGATATGGCACATTAAGGGTCACGACGGGCAGAAATATATCTTCGCAATCTAAGAAATGAACCACAGAGAATTGTCCAACTGCTTTGGTTTCGTCAGATCTGTCGCACCACCTTAAGTCCCACAAAAGAGAGGCTAGTGCAATAATGAATCAATAAGACCCCTCCACCTCTAAATTTCAATTCCAGTTAGGCCCCCTCACTTGTTATTTTAAATATAAGGTGCTGAACCATTACAAAATTTACAGAATTGTCATCAATCCTATTATTTGATTTGTTTGTCACTTAAGTGAGCCCATAAGCAATCTGAACCGGGTTTTTGGAACCCCAGATTGCAT
>NC_056562.1:37248999-37250348 GCF_013358625.1 Macadamia integrifolia
AAAAAAAAAAAAGTAAACCAGAAAAAAGCAGTTAACTTTTATGAAGACAAGTGCAGAGCCACAGAGGTAAAGTCAGCAACATCCTCTTATCCAAAAACAAACGTATCAGCATCATACAGGTTGTTTGGTGAAACATTTAGGGCTTGTTAGTCAGGAGAGATCCTGAAAGAAGTAGAATATCATATAGGAGAATTATGTCTTTAATGTTTGAAGGTTACCTGGGTACTGAATCAAGGCCTGACATCCTGCATTCTTCTCAAACATGGCAATCTTTTGAACAGGTCCACATGCAGAAAACACCTGTCGAGAACGAATAAGTGTTCTATTTTGCACACATTAATATGGAATATAGAACTACAAGTAGTAATTGCGAATACCATGTATAAAATATCGACGTTCACTGCACACTGCATCTTTTCAATAGTTGCAAGAAGAACATTACTCTCAGGTTCTTGTTTTTTCCCATTGAGGCCCACAATAAACTGCATTTTCGAAGCATATATGGACAGCCATTAAGGAGCATGCTGACAGGACAGGGATAGCGGCACATTTGATTCAACAAAATGAAAGGAAAATCAAATGTTTTACAAATTCAGAATAATAGTCAACGGCCTACAAAAGAAAGTTGGTGTATCCAACACAGAAGAAAGTTCCTAAATAGAAATGCTTGAATGATTGTGACCAGCCAATCGTAGACTATGATGGTTCCCATCATGTGATTGGACTTATTTACTTGGTGGGAGATCTCTTTACGTGGGAAGCAGTAGAAGTTACGTTCTGGATCCCCCGAATGTACACAACTACTATACAGCATGTGGATCATCCTATAATCTCAAGGGGAACCATAGATACCTTATAAAATGAATATGAATCCATGAATCTCCTTTTACCACCGACTTACCTGACCACTGCTATCTATGGCAGATGGAGCAACTGGAAGGTACGGATTAGTGTAGTCCCTGAGCAAAATAAAGAATATAATTTTGAATTTCATACTAAAGAAGTTTAAGGAGAGGTAGAACATTGCAATAGAAACTAATAAACTTTTCAAACAAGAACTGAAATAACTACTTAAGCATAAAAATAAAATG
Source organism: Macadamia integrifolia (assembly GCF_013358625.1). Classification (NCBI taxonomy): domain Eukaryota; kingdom Viridiplantae; phylum Streptophyta; class Magnoliopsida; order Proteales; family Proteaceae; genus Macadamia; species Macadamia integrifolia. The sequence continues at coordinate 37,250,091 of NC_056562.1, forward strand.
AAAGAACCTCTCGAAAAATAAATGCATCATTAGAAACAAATAAAGAAAGAGATATGGCAAAAATTAATACGGTACGGTGCCTGTAAGCTCTAAATCATCAAGGTATTAAGAAGACTTCACAGTGTCCATGACTAAAAGAATGACTTCAGACTAACCTACTGCGGTGACTCTGAAATTTCACATTCAAATCCGTATGCGCAGAAAAATTTATCCGGAAGGTACATGGGCCTACATGGTCAGGAAGCAAGTAACTGCAGT
>NC_056562.1:37250448-37255664 GCF_013358625.1 Macadamia integrifolia
TTTTTTTTTTTTTTAATATATTTACAGGCAGTTGCATTAGCTTCCTCTGGGCCTAAGCACCCCTATTTTGTGATTTGGGAGTTTCGTCCTCCCCTTTTTCTTTGCCTTCTCCTTAGTTTGTAATGGTCTTTTGGCCATCACCATGGCTCGGACTGTTTCTTTGCCTTCTCCTCTTCATCCTCTTTAATATAATTTTTCACTTTTACAGTAAAAAAAAAAAGATTGATTTTCATTTCCTAAACCACGTTCGCGACTTGAAATCTCAACACATTCCTATAGGTTGAACGAAAAATCAGATGGGATGCAAATTTTGTGATTAATTCACATGTCAAACTTCAGTCCAAATAAAATGTATCAAGTAATAAAATAGAGTTTTCGAAAATCTAAGGATAAGCGGAGACTAAGTGATCAAAGTACTCTAACGTTTGACAACGTTCTCAGAAACGTGCTTCTGCGTTTTTCTGTTCCTAGAAACGGAGAAATGGGGTTAAAAGCGTTTGGTAAAAGTGTTTCGTTTCACCTGTTTTTAGAAATAGAAATTGAAATTTCTACCTATTTATGGTTCTAGAAACGCCCCAAACAAAACAAGTTGAACTTGTTTCTGCGTTTTTGGAAACTACTAAAATGGACCTCTAATTACCCTCTGTCCGATAAAAACTCCCTCATTCATAGAAGAAGCGCTGAATAGGTCCATGGGGTAGATCACCCGATCATCGGCTACCATCAACGAAATCTAGAGCTCGCTTATAGTCAACTATCTAAGGCTACCATCGACGAAATCCAGAACTCCGCAAAGATCAACCTCGATCCACTTCATCTCTAACCGTTCTGAGGATTACTAGTTCAGAGAAATCAAGAAAAACTACAATATCAACTGATCAAGAAAAATAACTTCGGCAAAGATGGAAAGAAAGATATTGAAGAAGAGACGAAGAGACGGAGATGATAATCAAAGGAGAATAAACCAGGAGACAAACCCTTCTTCGGATTAGATCATCAAACAAACAATATGTAAAATCCAAACCCTTCTTCAGATTAGATCATCAAACAAACAAAAGTAGGTAATTCATATTTGGGATTCGAAATCAGATGGAGAGAAAGAGAAATACCTGACCGAGACATATTGGGACTTAATAAACCCAAAGAGACTCGTAGATACGCTAAGAACTTTTCTCTATCTTTGCACCCTCTCCATTTCTTTTGCAAAATGCACTTCGTCATCCTCAAAATCTTCTTATAGCACCCAATCTGATCCCGCACAACCTCCGGTTCGACATCAAAGAAAACAGGCAAAACGAGTTGTCCGCTTTTGTCTCTGCATTCCTTGATCTTGACGAGTTCATCGAGACACCACCTTGAATTGGCTTAATTATTTGAAAAGATAACAACAACAATCCTCAATCCATCGATGGCTTTGAGTAGCTCTGAAGTGATATGTCTTCTCCTCTACGAAGCTCATCATCGTCTTTGAAAGTGTGGATACCTTTTGTGATTAGGGCTTTGTAGATTTGATCGGTAAAGTTGTGGCGAGTGTTTACGCCTCTGAAGCTAAGGAAGACATCGTGGTTGAAGCGAAGGGTGGAGGTGGAGGTAGAGGACGAGAAAACGGATGTCGTTAGTGCGAAAAAGGTTATGTCTCCATGCGATGTCGAAGCTCTGAAGAAATGTCTGGAGGAGAACAAGGGTGACTACGTGAAATGCCAATCTCAGGTGGAAGCTTTCAGGTCTTCATGTTCTCTAAAGAAACCAAATTCGGTCACTCAACCCTCGACCCTCGCCCAAGCTCAGACGTGGTTCCATGTCCGATCTTTAAAAGACTGTAAAAGTTATAGTTTGCTTCTAATACCTAAATAGGACAAGTAAATCATGTTCTTTTAATTGCAGACTTACATGATAATTCTCTGAAATCTATTTTGATATTTTCTGAACTGGTCTAATGGTTAGTACACAATTTAATCTTAAAATTTCTCAGCCTTGATCGTTTTCTATCCAGGTACAATTACAACTAACTCTGCAGATTGTTATACATTTGAATGTTCCCCTTTTGATGCTTATAAGAAGAGAAATCTCTTAATATACAAAATTGAGGTTTGGAGAAGAGAACTGGACTTAGATTTCATCTTTAGAATCAAACTCCTTCATGGTTTCTTCTGAACTTGGTGTTTCATTAACTTGTCTGCAGATAGCACGCCCTCTATCCATGTGACAATATTGAATGCTAAACCTTCCAATACTCTTGAGTAGCTCTCTAAGATTGCTTGCCCTACGTCCTGCAAGAAAAGATCATGTTTTAATATTGACATTTTAACATTATCAGATATACAGAATGACCAAGCTAAGCTCTGGGCACTTACCCTATTGTATTGGATTTTACTTGTGTCCAGGGTTGTCTGGGATAGTTCTGGGAACCTTTGCAGTATAAAGAATCGCACACCGGAGGAGGGGAGAATCGCACGCCGGAGGAGGGGAGAATCGCGTTGCAGGTGGGTCTTCGTCTTCTTCTTCTTCTTGTCCGGCCGAGTGAGTGAGAGGAGTGAGATGAGAGATGAGAGATGAGAGATGAGAGATGTGAGATGGGTATGGGTTTATGAGATGGAAATAAAGGAGAGGGCAATATTGTCCTCTCACAATAAGTGGGGGTATTTTGGGTATATTAGAAAAAAACTAACCAATTTTCATTCATTTCTCATGGTCGGCTAACGGCAGGGACCGATTTGAAATTTTTTGAATTTTTAGGGGGTGGTTTTGATGTTTCGAAAAGTCCAAAGGGTGACGTTGAATAACGACCGAAGTTCAGGGGGTGGCAATGCAATTTTCTCAAAAATAAAATATAAAATAAAATAAAATCCATGACTATCAACCATAATTTGAGGACCCATCTGTGGGTTGTCCTAATGATTAGGGTGAATTGGAGACTGTGTGAAGACCTTGACGATGGGTTGTTGTGTTAGTTTCCCCAAGGATTAGTCGAGGTGCGCATAAGCTGGCCCGAACACGTTTAAAAAAAAAAAAAATCAATTGGGTCCCTTGATTCGCATCGATATCAATAGAGATTGATATCGGTTTTTTGAATGATCCTATATTGGTGGATTGATATAGACTCGATATCAGTAGAGGTTGATACGATTCTTGATTAATCCCATATTGGTGGGTTCTTTATTTCTATGTTAGTTTCTCACTTCTTCTTTTGATAAAAAAAAAATAATAAAATGAAAAAAATTTTGATTTTTAAATAACACAAGGATAAATCCATTCGATCTATATCAATATGGGTCAATCTAAATCGATGACAATCTAGACTAATACCATATAATATTGATTCCTAAATCCTAACAATGTTAGCCTATGCGTGGTAATAAAATGGAAGGGTACATAATTGAATGTAAATATAAATTTTAAAAAATGATCAATCAAAAAAATTCTCTAGATATCGAATTAAAATTGCCACATTATCAATCGGCACAAGAGAATCGATATAGCTGATCCCATGACTTCTAAAGCCTGGCGTCTAAGGTTTAAAGGGACATAATTGGAATCCAGACTGGTCCCAACCCTTTTTTTTCTTTTTTGGCAACGGTCCCAGCCAGTTTCGATTCAGGATCAAATGGATAGGTCAGAAATTGCTAAAAAAAAAATATGACCTCATCTTATAAATCCAATGTGGATCGACTAATCCAGATCATTCGGATTCTGATTCAAATCATCCGATCCGATCGGGTCCCAATTCCTATAACACTCCCTGCTACTTACCATGTACCGCCAACTGTTTTAATAATTGTCTTTTGCTACTCTGTGTTTGTCCTTATCTTGTAAATGTCTCCCTTCAATCTATTACCATTTCTTACCAAAAAAATAAAATCGCAAGACCAAATAAGGGATGAGATGGCCCCAGCTGATAGTAGACTAAAGAATCAACGGTTGAGTTGATCTATGATCATTTTCTCCCAATGGTTGAGTTGATCATATAGTTTCATTGTTCCATAGTCCCTATGCAAGTAAGGAGAGCGGAAACATTGCACATTAACATGCGCTTCCATCTTTTTACTATATGGGAATAGTTCAAGAAAGAGAAGGGAAAGAAGCGGGGTAGTGGAATTGATCGACTCATTAGGTCCATAACCTGAACACTGTAGGTTTGAATCATGTCCATGCCTAATCACAGTCTCAAGTTACATAATCTTAGATGAAGAAGATGGTTCTCCCCTCTTCATCAATTGTGCTAGGCAATTGTTGTTATATGACCATATAGATGTTCATTCCTACTTGTTCACTAGCATGATTCAAGGAATCGATATCGGATCAAATGGTTTAGCCAATTTTTATTGATATTGGTATGGGCTGAACTCATTACTGGCCAATCCTGGTTTGAGAATTGGTATTGGATCAAGGGTAAACAAGGGAAAAACAATACGATCCAGTCCGATCCGTATTAGTATTCCAATACCAATCTCTAAAACCTTGCTTACTACTGATTATAGGGTCGTATAATGTGAATATCGTACAGACAATTCCTACGATGTAAGGAAAGGAAGATGACGTGTAAAATTTTCCTTTTATTCATGATGAATTATTCAAATTATGGGATTGGTTGCTGGAGCGATATAGCCACACAACCTATGCTAGGATCTAGGTTCTTTTAGCTATGGAATCACTCTATGGTCCATGGGTTCTATGATGAGGATTCGGATCTTGCCTATGTGCCCATGCCTTCAATTAATTGGACAAGCTTGTGAAGGACGCCACAGACCACAGGAGTTCGGGTTTTTCTCCTGTAATATGGAGAGAAGTTGAGGGTATTCTTGTCGAAATATGGGGAGTTGAGTAAGGGGTATTTGGGACAAATCGAATTCCATAAGGTTATAGACTTTAGGAGTTCATGGAGGGAGGTTTTCAGCTTTTACTCCGGTGCTGAGGGGTAGTTATGATATTTCGGTAGAAACTGAGGGGTATTTGGGACAAATCGAATTCCATAAAAGCCCACTATTTCAGCCCATTTCTGCAACTCTCTCTTTCTCTCTCGCTCGCTCGCTCGCTACCTTCTCTTTCTTCTTCCCATCTTCGTTTTGCAGAGACTCATAAGCCTCTTGTCTTTGTATCTCCCTTGTTTCTTGGTTGAAGCTCTCCGTTCCGTCAAAGGAGAGGAGCCATTGATCAGACATCTGAGTCGAAGCCATTGACGGAGATGCTGCTCTGTTCTTGAACGACTGATGCGTTTC
>NC_056562.1:37255684-37263433 GCF_013358625.1 Macadamia integrifolia
GAAACAACCAAATGATGAATTGTTGAACTTCGATTTCTTAAATCGATTTGTAACCGGGTTGGTTTTGATTTTTGGTCTAGTTTGAATTCGATTTTCCATACAAATGTATACAAAACTATTCAAATTTTAAATTTTTTAATGAATTTTGGAGTGTTTCGGTTTCTTACCGGTTTGGTTTCGGTTTCGGTCCGGGTTTTGAGCCGGTTTCGGTTTGGTTTCGGGTTCATCCGGTTTTCGGTGCGGTTCGGTTTGGTTTTGGGGTTACAATACTTGAAACCGAACCGAACCAATAAGGTTTCGGTTCGGTTCGGTCCGGGTTGTTATCGGTTCGGTCCGGCCGGTTTTACCGGTTCGGTTTAGGAATTGACACCCCTACTTAGGATAGAGTGCAACCAAGGAGTTCCCCCCTCCCCCCCAAAAAAGATGGTAATCTAAATATTTATATATTAAATTAAATATAATTTATTTAATCCATGACCTTGGGCCTAAAAATCTCAATCTAAATTTTTTGTAGGGCCAAAATTAAACCCCTACCCTTTAACAGGAGATGCCTTTATAAGGGCCCACATGGGCCCATGTGTCCTGATGTGTCAACTATCAATAGGAATGAGTGCCCTCCCTTCTTCTTCAGGTTGGGAGACGAGATCTGAGAGATAATGGTGGGGCTTCTATGGTATCAGATTCCGATCCCAAATGGTTGTTTGACCGGGGCAAAATGGGTTTGAATAAGCCTAACAATGACAGAAGTTGGATTATAATTGTACACATAACGCCGTGCTAAGAGAGAATTGAAAATTCAACAATTGGAGATGACAAAAAAAAGAAAAATTCATTAGATCAAATGAATATGATTTTTTTTCCTGATCCAACCATCTGGGCCGTTCAATCACAGAATCTTATGCATTATGGTCAAAGAAACTGATGGTCCTGTTTTTTACACATGTCTTGAATTTAAACGCCAAAGAGGAGTAGCTTGAGATGACGTCACCACGCCCACAGTTACACTCGAAAGACAAGTGGAGGAATTTGTTTTGTCATCAACTTCCTCTTCCTCCTCCAAATGTCCAATCTCTGAAAGACGCTTACCATCTTACCTTATTGATCACAGAGGAGCAATGGAGAGTTGCCGAAAGAGATCGATGGTGGGTTTTGTTAACTCTAATGTTTAGGGTTTGTAATACCCAGTTCGTGAATTTCTGAGGCCTTCCTTCTCCGGCAATCAGTAAGTCCGTGATTTCCTTCTTATCGAATGATCTTAATTCTTAATTTTTGGTTTTGGAATTTGGGGCTGTTCAGATCATTATGGTCTTGGTTTTCTTTGTATTTGATTTTTTCTGATTACAGACTAAAAAATATCGTTTTTTCCCCTTTTTTTCAACATTATTAGATGTTTTCTTTGATTGTAGAAATTGAATCGAAGTTAGATTTCCCGTATAGTTTCATTTGGTTCCAATTAGGGTTTGTAGTTGTTTCGATTTGAGTATTTCTGATTACAGACTCTATTTAATCGGAATTGGAACTCGAAATTCTGTAGTTTTCTGCATTGGGGAAGCGATGGACGAGAAAACGGATGTTGTTAGTGCGAAAAAGGTTATGTCTCCATGCGATGTCGAAGCTCTGAAGAAATGTCTGGAGGAGAACAAGGGTGACTACGTGAAATGCCAATCTCAGGTGGAAGCTTTCAGGTCTTCATGTTCTCTGAAGAAACCAAATTCGGTCACTCAACCCTCGCCCAAGCTCAGACGTGGTTCCATGTCCGATCTTTAAAAAACTGTAAAAGTTATAGTTTGCTTCTAATACCTAAACAGGACAAGTAAATCATGTTCTTTTAATTGCAGACTTACATGATATTTCTCTGAAATCTATTTTGATATTTTCTGAACTGGTCTAATGGTTGTTAGTACACAATTTAATCTTAAAATTTCTCAGCCTTGATCGTTTTCTATCCAGGTACAATTACAACTAACCCTGCAGATTGTTATACATTTGAATGTTCCCCTTTTGATGCTTATAAGAAGAGAAATCTCTTAATATACAAAATTGAGGTTTGGAGAAGAGAACTGGACTTAGATTTCATCTTTAGAATCAAACTCCTTCATGGTTTCCTCTGAACTTGGTGTTTCATTAACCTGTCTGCCGATAGCACGCCCTCTATCCATGTGACAATATTGAATGCTAAACCTTCCAATACTCTTGAGTAGCTCTCTAAGATTGCTTGCCCTACGTCCTGCAAGAAAAGATCGTGTTTTAATATTGACATTTTAACATAATTAGATATACAGAATGACCAAGCTGAGCTCTGGGCACTTACCCTATTGTATTGGATTTTACTTGTGTCCAAGGTTGTCTGGGATAGTTCTGGGAACCTTTGCTTTAAGCATAACAACATGCTTTCTGCTCTAATGGCTAGTAAGTAATTCTTATCCCCATCATCCCTTAAATCTTTGAACATATCCAAGTATTTTGAGTGTTTCATGCATGTTTTGCGTCTCCATGTGTACATAGAAGCTTCCACCCGGTCTGCAGTCTCTAGAGCTTCATGTTCTGAACCTATTTTTAGGTAATCAAGAAGATACTCGGGGGAAAATTTATCTGTGGTGTTCATATATTTGTAAATTGCGTCTCCGGCGCTGGCCTTTCCACTCTGGCAGCAAGAATCGACATTAGACTCTTATGCTAAAATCTGAATTTAACTGATTCTACGTGGATCTTAGGAGACTCGGAAGGCTGAGAATTGAAGATTTAGACTCTTATTTTTATTTTTTTGGCTGGGCTAACGGATTGGCAGGGTTACCTTTGGAAGCGTTGCCAAGTATGTGTCTGGAACACGCATGTCAGCAAGAATGGTATTGTTGATAGCTTTGGCCGCCTTGTGGATTTGAAATGTGCTGTTACGTTTGTGTTGCAATTGCTTTCTGGACTTATCAGAGAGGCCTCCTGGAGGGACACATGGTACTGGTAACCACCATTTATCCTCTTGCCGATGAATAATCCTCCGAAATGAAGCAGAATGAATTTCATTTGCACAAAGCTTTCCTTGCTCTGCATACCAGAATTCCTGGTCCTGGAAACTATCCAATATTTCCTGCAGAAAGGATTTCTATCATTGTTTGGCTCCAAAAACAAGTTGTTTACTGCAGCCAATTTACCAGGGAAAATCAACGTGAAATGACATTATCTTTCTTACCAAGAGCATTGTGTCCAGCTTCTGCAGTGCAGGGAGGTTCACACAAATATCTGATCTGGGTGTGCTTGACATCTGATAACAATATAGTGTCTTAGAATGAAAGAAACAGAAAGCAGTTGGTGTGCCAAAGCATGAGCTATCGGTGTCAAATTTTTACCTCGACCTCATCATCTTGATAAATGGCGCAGGCAGGTATCAATTCAACTATGTAATCGCATATGGATGAAAGACAGGCCATCTCTCTCCTCCACATGGACTTCTTATCAGGAGGCAGAGGTTCTAATCTTAAGTTCTGACCAAAAACAGTAGCTGCATATATGAACATAGAAGGTTAAAAGGTTGAAACAAAGACCTCGAGGAGAGCTCTTCATATTTTTTCCTTCTTGATGTGTATCAGAAACATACCATAGAGGTTTGTTATAGCATTTGAGATTGCAACTGCCGTGCAGACACCCTTCCCACTTCCAGACATGTCTTCCCCTAGCAAAAGCTTTGAAAACCTTTCCTTCATCATTTCCATATCTGAGGAATTCCAAATAGTATTAGTGATACATTGGGTGTACGACTAGAAAGAAGAGGATTATAACAGAATTTACAACTAACCAACCTGCATCTGTAACTTCTTGATCATTGTATTTCTTCTCTACAGCTTTGGCGTGATTCTTAATTAATGATTTGCTGAGGTTAGTCTGATTGCAGATCAGAGATTTTGAACTTGAACTTGGCCAGCATGAAGACGAGCTTTCTTCATATAAGGAATTGTCATCAGTGCGGATTGAGAAGGTTGAGGTTTCAGAGTTGGTCCGGCAGTACTTAAACGAATCACCGCTTGTTGTAGAGTACACAGGCGTATCCGTTGTTTGATCCATGGAGGGAGATGGATGATATCGCAGATCATCATAACTCTCATCAGGATTTGAGAAACAGGCCATCTAATTGCTTTGGATCTCAGTTTGTTGATCAAAATCTGCAAAGCATTTACAAACTACAATGTCTCAGCAAGCTAAGAGGAACTAAAATTCACACCATGAAGAGCAAATTATTAAGGAAAAGCTATCACTGGTTGCCTTTTAACCATACAACTCAATCTAATTTGCTGTTGAATCTGCAGGTAAGAGTTGCAGGATAAAGTAATCTCTAAAAGCTGAAGGCAGGGTTTTTGAAAACTTGAGCCAACCGTTGCAAAAGGAATAAAAGGTGAGAATCCAACTTTGTTTCCCTCACCTTTCTGTCCTCAAGATTTGAAATCCCACTGCAAAACGTGTCCAATGACCGTTTGAATCTGCTCCTTCCCAACTCCTATTGAGCCCCTTTTTCTTCTCTGCCACCTTTTTTCCCCTTTCCAGAAGCCTTCAAACGGCAGATTTCCATCCTTTCATGATCAAGGGAAGATACAAAATGGTGATGATTTGATCACTGGATTTAATTCTGGCCTTGAAATGTTGAAATGTCACAGACCCATTTGGCCACTTCCAAGCTTGCAAGCATTAGCCATGGATTTAGAGGTAAGAGACAAAGATGACTTTTGGGTATTGTGGAGGAGACTCAGCTCTTGGATGTGGTCCAAATAGAGAGTAATCTGATAGTACTTATTTCTTAATGCTTTTAACGTGTTTGAAATTTAGAATATCTCCCAGTCCAGTAAATCTCTGGAGAAATCTAGATTAATTTAAGAACGTGTGAAGACATGGCATTAGACGAGATTTCTCAGCTCAAGCTTCAATTATTTATCTGGTACATTTGTTTCACTTGACCCTGAAATTCTTTAAAAATTTCCCTTCGTTTGTTTTCTTCAATATTTATTTATATGGAATTAAAAACAAAGACGACTCAAGCCATAGACTTAGGTGTCGGAAGACTTGGAACTCATATGTCTCGGCCGGTATCTTTACAGATCGATCGTATCATACCGGATTGAACTGTTTTACCACTCAAAATATCTTTTTTTTTTTTTTTTTTTTACCGTTTTACTACCATCGATATGTTATTGGCCGATTATCAGTATTGGTCATGGCTGGTATCAATGACTTGATCTGATACCAATATGTAAAACATGACTTGATCTGATACCAATATGTAAAACATGACATAGATTTGTCCCACCAAGACCTTGTACTAGCGGGATTGGGTCATATTGGGATTGATTAAGAACCATTCAATTTTCACGGAAAACAACAAACACTAAACACTCCGTGAGAGTGGCCTTAAGGAGGTAAGAAGAGTTGAACTGAAAACTACACACTTTCTGAGATGAAGTACCCTTGCCAACTCGGCTACCCCAGGGTTTCAATACCGATGTATATCAATTGATATATTGATCCTTAAAACCGTGGGTGTGTCTTTTGCCTTGTGATAAAAAAATTTTTGTTAGCAGGATACCCAAACTACCTAGGTTACAAGGAATAGCAGAAACGATGGAGCAGCCGCAAACGGCAACGAATGTGCTCGTTTCGGATCACACTACGGTCGATTAATACGAAGCGTTCAATTACGGAATCTCCACCTCGAAGCCGACAGGTTGAAATCCTCTGCAATTCCGATCTCGTACAATTTCGTGCAATACCACCTTTAGGCGGTGACACGTGTATTGATACCAATACAATGGTCCAGATTTGCTACAACTAATAAAACATTAAATCAGTGAAGAAGCATTTAAATCAGATCTGGACCATTGCATTGGAATCAATACACGTGTCACCCCCTGAAGGTGGTATTGTACGGAATTGTACGATATCGGAATTGTAGACGATTTTTTTCCCGAAGCCGACCTTCTCTGATTTACTCCCAAATTTAGTGAATTTCCGCCGTTATGTGCGTGCTATAATCTCCATCGCTAGTGTGTGAAGTTTTCGCCTTTGTGCGTGTTTTTTTTTTTTCGGTTTGCCATGACTTGCAGTTCAGTAGATGATGGTGACAAAGCGGCGGATGACGATGGTGATGATGCATCTCGAGTGCTTTTCATTGCAGCCCTAACGACCTCTCAATGTTCTGAATCAGTTATCGCTACGGTTATCAAAGTTGCTGGGATGTCAAAAGAGAGGAAGATATCCTCTGATCTGTTTCTCCCTGGCTCTTTTTCTGACTCCTCATTCATGGGCATTCTGATCCAGGAGATGCTTCTAGGCCAGTGCATTGTTGCCATCTCAATTCTCATTGTTGGAGCTGCTGTTGGTGCCTCGACTGATCTCGGCCCAAGGCATTGGTGGGCGATGGAAGTTGGGGAGATGGAGTTTCCATTGGAGTTGAAACTAGAGGTGGTTTCATCGGCGGTGTCTTCGTCGGCAGTGGAACTAGTGATTATACCCCAGCCATCCTAGATCGGAGTGTCTAGGCCACGATTGTGCGGTACGCGGACTTTACGGAATGTGGGGCCCAGACAGGTTGTCACCCATGATTTGTGCGGTTATGTTCGCAACGCCTCCTGCTCCGTTTTATTCTACCCATGATGTGGGTCTAGTAACCGATTGTATAACTGAGTGTCCCGTATGCTATGTCTGTAGCAATTTGGCTGACTTGGTGTTGGCCATCACGTTTTGGAAGCATAAGATGTTGGTCGTTTTTGTCAGTTATTGGCTTTGACGATATACTGTGATACTTTATCTCTGGCATGCATCATGCTATTGATCATTTTGGATATACTTATTCTCGTGATAGAGGATATTATATTTACTTGGTGTTATTTATTCAGCAAGTTTGTTAGGGAATCTTTTGGTTTTAACCATTTCCTACCCTGGAAGACTATTGTCTTTGGCATGTCAAGCAGCATGGTCACATTCTATTTCTGGTCCTTCGGTATTTTGTACCTAAGCCTTGTATTTTTCATGCCTTTATCTACTTTGTATCTCTTAGTTTTAATTGAGTGAAATTGTCAAAAAAAAAAAAAATGTTAGTGTTTAATGAACTCATATTCATTTACAGAAAATGTGAATTTTGTATATAGAGTCAATGAGAACATGGTGATGGTCGGTAGTTGCATGCTTGTGGAGCCATATATAAAAGATGTGGTTGGTAGTTTGGTCGGAAGGTGAGGGCTTAGGGGGCATGTGAAAGAGTGGAATCGTCAAGAGTATAAACTTTAATTAAGAAATAATTCTCAAAATATATTTGGTCTTCCTTCTCTTGCAAATGATATAATATAAATGTGATTATTTTGAATTAAAATGATTTAGAGAAGTCGTGAGCTAGTCGTGCTTCCCAGTACTTTGTATGTTCTTAGAGATCTGTTTTGACTTAGAGAGAGGTAAGCGTGAGACTTTGAAGATCCCCATTTGAAGTACACACCGAGCAAGGAATGTTCTTGATAAGGACTGTTGCAGAGGATCAGAACCGTCGATTTGATGATCTCAGCCATCTGATCTCTTAATGTTGGATACGTGGAACCTAAAGCGTTGACTTTTAATTAATCAACCAACCCCCCCACGGCCCCACCACATTTCACATTTTGTTTATATGTATGACTTTGTGTTGCAAAAGACACGTGTTCACCAAAAAATTAGCTAAAGCACTCCACAAATTAAAAACTGCATCTTGGATAATTAAGAATTGTTTATTTAAAGGCCTCA
>NC_056562.1:37263453-37449592 GCF_013358625.1 Macadamia integrifolia
AAAAAAAAAAAAATAAAAATAAAAATAAAATTTAAAAAATAAAAATAAAATAAAAAACTAAAAAAAATAAAAATAAAATAAAAAAATTCAACCTTAAGTGTGCAAGTTCGGAAACATTTGGGATCGTCCTACACTCCTACTAGTAGGGGCAAAGACATTCAAACAACCTTTAATGGAGGGGAGAAGATGGTTAGATTAGTTTTTTTTATCATAAAACCTCCAAGTGGATTTAGCCCTTAAAGCATGAAATTCGCCTTCCACGATAGTTTGTTGGCTCTTAGTTCAATTCCTGTAGTGACATAGTGAGAATCCTTTTTTAAGCTCATCGGAAAAGATCAAGTAGGAATTTTACTTTTTGGTATTCCAGAGAGGGAGAGAGAGTGTGTGCTCTCTTGTTGTACGAGAGTCATATCTCCTTAATCTCCAAATAAGGAGATGAATCCTTATCTTAGGGGAGGGGTGGGCAGTTACCGTTGCTGCTCCAACTCTACAATAACTAGGCCTATGTAACCACTAAAAAGTGGATGAAGACCAAATTCTTAAATTTGGGATGTGAGAATTTAAATTCAAAATTTAAACTTTCAAATTCAAACCTATTCAACATGGTGGGCCCACCTTGATTCCTTGATAGACATGTTATTACCAACAATTCCTACCAGTACATCAAAGACAATGGGACCAAGATCCATATCATTATAACATCATATCAAATTTGATATTTAGAGATTCTAAAATAATGTACAACTTCTGAAAAATATATGCCAACAAGAATGTGTTGTCATAGAAGGTGAATCTAACATGGGAAGGGATATGACTCCATTGAGATATAACCATGCAATGTAGTATTTACCAATACATACATACATACATATATATATATATATATATATGACAAGTAAATTTAACCAAAAACTCCTAATTTAAGTAGATAAATTACACATTAGTTCTCCATTGAACAATATCACGTGGCACAATATAAGACATATGTAAAATTATTGTCAAGTCCCCAATACATTGAAACTTATATTACCAAGACTCCATAATTTTGGTTGGGCCAAAATAAAATGTTTGTGAAAATAATTAATTAATATATTAATTTTCGAATCATTTTAAAAAACATTTTATCAAAATGCCATCTGATCCGAATTTTGCCCAATCATTTATAGACTTTCTCTCTACTTAATATTATCTTCAAGTGGGTAGTGGATTCCATGTTGGGCATTTTTTTTGAATACGAATAAACACTGTGAATCCAATACACCGACAAATAGTCAAGGAGACATCAACCGTTGGTACACAAAAAGCTCACCATTCGTAACCGCATCGATAAGGATCCCTCAGGTCAAAGGACTGATCATACATTACCGATGAGAATTTTTTTCCATTAACCAACAGTATCCCACATGAAAAATTCTCGTATGATCCAGTTCAATGTACACACAATATTGTCATCCACTCCGACAGTGATGATATGCGGGGAATGACCAAAGTTCGTGCTTCACATCGGAAGGGAATCTAGGCCTTTGGCGATGATCTAGATGATGGCAGTGGCTCGAGAATCAACCCGGAACCCTAATCTAATTTCAAGCTTGGAAGTGGCCTGAAAACCTAACCCATCCCGAAACCCTAATCTGACCCCTGGCCAATTTCAAGCCCGAACTTATGACACTCGATTATAGCATGTTATATGCTGACGAATTGGTTCTAATCACCCTCAAATTGTGTGAGAATGATATGAACAAGGATTTCCAGAAACCCTCCAGCTGGTAAATGGGAAAAGTCCCTTCTTTGTTATTCTTGATCTTTTTCAAGCAAACAAGGAGCTCGATCTCACACCATTGGATAATGCTCGGAAATATAATTCAGACAGTATATCACACGCAAAAATCAAACCACTGAATCTCTCAGAATCAGTCATGGAAGTCAAAATAAGGATTGGTAAGGCCAATTTTGGATTTGACCCGGACCTACGAACCCATATAGAGAATACGGCTCCATGTGGGTCCCAAAAGGCATCGTATGGGCTCCATATGGTTCAGTAGCCCTTTTCCACCAAAAAAGAAAAAAACAAATATTTTTTTAGGAAGGAATCCCAAACGGTGCCATATGGGTTAGTTCCATACGGTGCTGTTTTTTTTTTCAAAAAAGGAAACAAAAAATAATAAAAAAATAAAAACACAAAAAATTGATTTTGTTAAAAAACATTTTACCTTTCTCGGAAAGTTTTGGATACGGGCCGTTCATGTTTGGACGGACCTATCATTTTTAAATAAAAATAGTAATCTTTGTGCATTTAAAACGTGACTGTTTGGAAGGTAAACACCTACGGGCCCGTGAAGCCTTGATTGCCAAACCGTGGATTTATTTTGAGAACTGTAAAGGGGTGAGGGTTGACACCTATAAATAGGGTCTCATTCTCTCACATTAAACACGGGAAAAAAATTTCCAAGGCACGGCCAAGGAAGAGAAAAAAAGAGAAAAGAGAGAGAAGAGGGAAGGATGTAAGAAAGAGTGAGGTGAAGGAATTCCTCCACCTCCCACCCTCGAGAAGAGTGCCAAAGATTGGAGAGCTTCTGAAGGCCTAGATTTCTTGAAGGAGTGGAGTAAGCAGCCAAGGTCAGTCCCATCTGAGCCAGGGATCCTCCTTAGAGCCGCCAGAGCATCAGCCGGGATCCTTCCCCTCTTGACCCGGAACAAGGGTCAAGGTCTGGTATATCTTCTAATAGAGTAGGGATAATGTAGATTCCTCAATCAAGTAGCGTGTATAGTATTGTACATTGATAGTTTAGTTATGCATGCAGATTAAGACATAAGAAAGGGGAATATTCAAAAACCAGCATCTAATAGGAAGACCGGTTCAACTCCCAACTTCGTAACTTGGCACTTTCCCTAATCTCTAGACCACACCGAGTCAATCTAGGGTTCGTCCCGATGGATCGGGCCCACATCACCGGTCCTAGGCCCTAACCCTAGCTGGCCAACTCCTAATGTTTAATTTAATTCTTAGAAGATACCTAAGGTGGATAGCCCCATGAAATAGGCCCCCCACTTGTCTTCGAGTGAGGACGCAATGGCGCAGCGGCCCGCATGATCGAGTCAAGCGGCAGGCTTCGACAACCACCCCTTGTAGAAATATGTACACTTACACTTAAACCCTAGATCACGATTCCTAGGTACATATAGTGTAACGACCATATAAATAGGATATCCAGTCCTATCCCTAGTTGTGAATAATTAATTTTGAATTTAAAAATCATGGACCATCTGGGCACAATATTATACATGCTAAATAATAAATTAATAATAAATTAAACATTCAATTAATAGAGTTTGATGAATACATATCTAAGCTCTCATTTACATCATAATAGCCAATTCCCCATAAACTTCACACCCATTTTCCCAATATGTTTATAAAAAATGAAAGGTAATAACTTGTCAGGGGATTAGATAATATTCTGAGCTGAGTCAACCTTAACAATGCATATCACCATGTTGAATAATCTCTCGAATCAAATGATACTTTCGCTCCACATGCTTGTCTTTTAGATGAGCGTTTGATTGCTTTGCTTGTGCTATGGCTCCCCTGTTGTCACTGTATAATTGAATAGGGTGTTCGATGAGCTCAGGCACCACCCCTAGGTCGGTCGAGAATTTCTCAAGCCAAACCCATTCTTTAGCTGCTTTACTAGCTTAAGCTACTCAACTTCAGTTGTGGAGTCGACCGTTGAACTTTTGTTTGGTGCTTTTCCAAATTATAGCCGCACTACCCATAATAAAACCATAGCAGAGGTGAATTATTTGTCATCTTTGTCAGTCTGAAAATTGAGTTTGTATAACCCATGACAGAAAAAGTTGTGACAACTATAGACTAGGAAGTAGTCCTTGGTCCTCCTCAAGTACTTGAGAATATATTTGACACTAGTCCAATGCTCTCGATCTGGATTAGACTGATATTGGCTTTCAGTCCCTACTGCATGACAAATATCTAGTCTATTATTTAACATGACATACATGACTCACTATTGCCAAAGCATAAGGATTTCTTCGCATAGCCTCAATGTCCTCAAGAGTTTGAGTGCACCGAGACTTGAATAAAATGACTCTTAAAAAAAAAAAAAAAAAAATTTCCCTTAGAGTCTATCATGCCAAACTAACTCAGTTTTTTTTTTTTTTTTTTTTTTTTGTATGAATGGATTATGATAAGCCTTATATTTTATTCTTACGATCTCTGCTTAATTCCAAGGATGTAACTAGCTTCACCAAGGTCTTTCATTGAGAATGTTTTGAAAACTCATACATTTACAAATTAAAGTAAGCCCACACCATTCCCAATAAATAAATTATTGTCCACACAACTTTGTATTGTACTTTTATGCTTTCTTAACTGTTTTGTAGAAGGTTGACCATATAAAGAAGTATGGGTCAGTGGACTATGTACTTCAATGGTATAACAACATATGTGTCCGGCCTTCTAAAGGTGTATCAAGGACATAGGTTTTGACAATTTCTAAGAATTGCAGGCATGCAATTGTGACCTCAACCTATACCTGATTCTGATGGAAAGGTGTTGGCCGTCTACCCAAACTTTCCATATCGCTTGAGGAGATATGACCATCACCCCATATGACTTTAGCTTGTGCACGGATTGTCTAAAACGATGGACCATATGAAAAGGATGATCCACGTGAAGACCCTCATTGGGGAATGGCCAGGCACCACCACACCTGAAGTGAGCTGGTTTTGCAAGTACTGGGAGAAGCGGACAAATAAAGTGACTGATGAGTCTTCTGCCTCTAAAGGAGATCATCTGAAGTGGAGTTTCATGATGTACATGCTGCGGAACTCCCTCTTCAATGACACCATCAACTCGGTCAGCCTAGATCTTCTAGGCTACTTGGAGGATATCGAGGAAGTGAAGAGGTACAACTGAGGAGCGATAGGTACGCCTTCCTCCTTAGGGGCATGGATGCCCTTAGCTACGAGCAAGAGACACTGCATCATATGGGCATGGAACATCCCAAAGCTTAGTTCTTATTTATGTTCATTACATTTTCTTGGATTAGATATGCCCCTTTGTGTGTACTAATTCCTCTATTATTTGTCTTTGTAGTATTTGTGCTTTGAGCACTTGCATCTCCGTGAGCCCAAGCTCTAGGATGACAGCCATGCTTCTTCCCTCGCCCTGGCAGATGGTTGGCGAAATACTGTGAGTGCCGTAAGCCTGTGTACTCAATCTTTAAGCTCAGGGAGCTAATGAACTGGCTCCCTAGGTTTGATGCAAGCTTTTATTATTTCTTGGTATTTTGATCTCATGTGATTTTGACCTATACAAGTGAGTAGGTCCCCATGGGCTTCTCTGTTGGTGCAACAGTATCTAGGGAATGCACCCTACCTCAACACCATGAGGGTGTTGTTCCTTAGGCCATCTAGGCTTGCCTGGTACTTAGACGAGAGGGTGGCTCACCAATGGGAAGCGGGTGTGTGGACACCAAATTTTTTTTACCTTTGGAAGAGCTATGCAATAATGAGATGGGAACCCCTTGTGACGCGGATGGTTCATGTATTTACTGTCGGGGTTACATCCTCACCCTAGGTATTGTACTTTTGCATCCATTTTGGCATAGGATAGTTAGAATTGAACAAAAATTTTTGATGGCTTCAACATACATACAATTGACCAAGACCACCTAACACACCATAGATCGGTCCCATATTGAGTAAAAATCCCAATTGAACCAAACTCCTTTAAGTCAACTCGAGCCAGAGATGTATTGATTCATAGCTGACACCGGATGCTTTCTAGCCGACGCTATTTTCACACTAGATAACATTGGTTAATTTTGAATTGTCAGTCAGAGTGTAAATTCTGCTAGGTACTATGACTTTGTAGGGATTCTATCAATATTTGGCCAAATGATGACCCGATTTCTTACTTTGACACCTAAGGGATGTGCTTAGACTCAATATAAAACCCTAGGACACCTACAAAACTCTAGAAAAATATGTGACAAATGTGCTAATTGCTCACACCTTGTGGGAATATACAATTCTCATAAATAGAACAAATCTCTCTCTAAACAAGGAAAGAGATCACACCCCTATATGGAAACATTCTTATACCTTCCTTGGTGCCCAAGGAGCCTCCCTACTATAAATATATGACCTTTCCCATGTTTTGTGGATCCTACATGATGCTACAAAATCCCACACAAAGTTTGCATACACTATCGACACACTTAGGGCCCGTTTGATTTTGTTTCTAGAAACGGTTTTTCCATTTTTCTGTGCTCAGAAACAGAATAACATCCCAAAAACCGTTTGATTTTTTTGTTTCGTTTCTCTTGTTTTTGGAAACAGAAATAGAAATTTATACCTATTTCTGTGTTTGGAAACAAGAATGGAGAAACAAGTTAGACTTGTTTTTTTGTTTCTAGAAACAATTGGGAGCTACAAAAATTGTGAAAAAGCCGATACTTCACTCGACCTACCCAAACCCCCAATCCATTGTTAAAACTTTTTGCTATCCAAATGTGGCGATTCCAACCCGGTTGTGCGAAGCTCACAGTTTCGGAGTGCCTTCATCCTTTTGAAGCTCATCTTCATGAAGCATACCTGCAACTCCAACGTCATGCCTTCACTCGTGAGTTGCATTCCTATAACGTCGTGCCTTCACTCATCTCTTGAACTCGATTACACTATTGAAAACATTTTGGAAAATAGAAAAATCAAACACATTTTTGCATTTCCAAAAATTGTTTCTTAGCACAGAAATGGAAAAAACCATTTCTGCCGTTTATACACAGAAATGGGAGAAACAAAAACAAACAGGCCCTTACTCATAGTTGCTGAAATTCGCTTGAGAATTGTAAGGATCTGCTTCTAAATTTCGCACCAGTTTAAGCTTGCAGTGACTACACCTGATCGTACATCCTTCCAACTATAAATGACCCTTCAGAAAGGTTGTAAGGAAGTTAGTCTTATCTCTTTCTCTTTTTATAGATCTCTATTCCAAATTTTGCATGAGTAGAGTAGGTTGCGCTTAGAGTACAGGAGATAAAAATATGGTTGAAAAATTCAACATCCAAGCCACATAGGTTGCGCTTAGAGACCATTGGAACTCTCTTCCCTAAGACAATGTCATCCGTTGGAAACTTCCTATGCAAAAGCTGCCACCCAAAAACTGATTGCCTAGGCTACAAATATTTTCCCCAAACAAGAGAAAACTAGGGAATTTTTGGATTGTGACTTCTGATCTCGTTCCAAGTAGAGAAGGAGGAAAATTCACATGAAATGGTTCCACTCCAAACACACATATCTTCCAAGTAGATCTAAGGAACCCTAATCAGGTGGGCTGTAGAGAAGGCACTCCTTAGGCTGATCGAAGTGAACTTAGGAATACTCCAATTAAAATTAGAGAAGATTTCTCATACTATTGAAGAAGAATTTTGGAGAGGGTGAAGAGCATTTCCACAAATATCAGCAATTGAGGAATGACCCAGCCAATTGTCATGCCAAAGGTTGATCGATTTACTATTCCCCACGATCCATCTCTCTTTACTAGTAACAAAAGACCACATCTTGCGAAGCCCAGGCTAGACAGAGGAAGATTTATAGGATTTCTTTGGCTTGCCTTACTGAGAAATCTTGCTCTGAAGAATTTACTCATGGTTGAGTTCCCGTGCTTAATGTTCCAAACCTACTTGCAAAGAAGGGCCTTGTTAATGTCATGCAACCTACGAATGCCTAACCCACCTTCTTCTTTAGGCTTACAAATTTGGTCCCATTTGACAGTCACTGCTTTGGAAGAGTCAACATCTCCGGTCTAGATGAAATTTCTCATCCTTGTTTTCAACATAGAAATCAACGAAGAAGGCCACCAATACACTAAGAAATTGTGGACATACATGCCTAAAATAACAGATCGAATGAGTTGCACCCAACCATTCATTGAGAGAAGTTTACCTTTCCAATCTAATAACCACTCTCTAATCTTATTTATCACAGGCATTAAATATAGCTTGGTCACCCTGCCTTTAAATATCTCAACACCTAGGTATTTTGTGAGGAAGTTACATAAAGAAATTCCAATAATTTCCGATATAGTATGCTTCTTGGTAGCTGGAATATTCCCATAAACAACTTACTTTTTTTTTATATTAAAAATTTGCCCTGAAAACTCCTGATCCTTCCTCAAAAAATCACTGAAATTTTTGACATAATTAATAGAGGCATTCATAAAAATAAATATATCATCAGCAAAAAGTAAGTAAATAGGCACTTGCTCACCTCCTGGACCTTGCAGAGATTTTATTTTCTTTCATTCTTGATTTTCTTCAACCGTCTGCATAGAACCTCTTCAGCCAGGATGAAAAGAAGGGGAGAGATTGGATCACCTTGACGAAGACCATGCTCCTCTCCCAAACCCACAAGACCTCCATTAAGTAGAATGGAAGTCCTTGATGAGGAGAGGTTTTGATAAATCCAATTCAGCCACTTATCAGAGAACCCAAGTTTCTTTAAGACCTGAATTTTGAAACTCCAAGAGATAGTATCGAATGCTTTTTGAATATCGACCTTGGCTCCCAAACCACCTCATCTAGTCACCGAGAACATATTATTCGTTAGTTCAGAGGCTAAGGCAATATTATTATGAACACCTTCCCTCTTTGAAAAGCTTCATGCTCCTCTCAGACTAGTCTTGGAAGAAGGAAAGAAATGCGAGTAGCTAATATTTTTGAGAGAACCTTACAAAAGAAGTTCCTCATACATAGAAGTCTGAATTTATCAAGAGACATGGCACCTTCCACCTTGGGAATCAGAACTAAGAAATTGTTGTTTATGCCAGTTGATATAGTTCCAGCAATGAAAACATTTCTAGCTGCATGCACAAAATCATCTAAAAATATTTCTCAACTATGGCAAAAAAAGGATCTAGGAAATCCATCTAGGCCAGGCGAGCTATCAGGATCCATGTCCCACACTACTCTCTTTATTTCAACATTCCCAGGGATTGCATCTAGACTGAGGAGGTCCACCTCATCAATCAGATTAGGAATAGACTCAAACAACTCTGTGTGGTCAGACACTGGCACCCCATTGTGAAATTCCTCATAATACTCAATCATGTGAGAAACAATGTTCTTACTGTTAGAGATCAAGGAACCATCCCCTTTTTTCATCATTCTAATATTATTTTTTGCCCCTTCTAATTTTAGAATATAGGTGGAAGAATTTTGAATTTCTATCTCCTTACTTCAACCACCTAATCCTTGACTTCTCAGCCCAAAGCTTCTTATGATTTTTCAAGGCAGATGAATAGGTAGTCTTGGCATCAGCTTCCTGCCCAAAATGGGAATCAGACATATTCAAGGTTTCTATTTCTCCTTGAATCAACTCTAACTCCTTTTTAGTTCGAACAATCTCGTCATCCAAGTTTGGGAAGGTTGCTTTGGACCAAGATTGGATGACTGGTTTGAGCCTTTTGAGCTTCTGAAATAGGACATGGATAGACAACCCACGAGAAGGCTGCTCCCAAGCATCGCGCACCATTTGAAGAAATGAAAAATCCTCCCTCCAAAATTTATAAAATCTGAATGGGAAATTTGGAGACTTAGGATAAGCTTCAAAGGTGACCAGAATAGGGGAGTGATCAGAAAAACTTTTTGTAGCACAAATTGGGCATAGTCTTGGAAACGACTGAGCCACGCCTCATTACAAAAACCTCTATCAAGAACCACAGCTACATTCCCTCTTTTTTTTATTATTTGACCAGGTAAAATTAGCTCCATGGGATTGCAGCTGGATCAGCCCACAATAATCAACCATTTCATCACACTTTGCATCTGATCCCAAGTTGAAATTGCATGGGCCTCTTTTTTCGTGGGATGCCAAGGTGCCGTTAAAATCTCCTACTACTAGCCAATGGTCAACCATGACTACTATTGTGGCAAATTCAGAAACAAATCTCTACTGGTAGCTTTAAAACAACTTGCGTGGATAACTGAGACAATGACTTTCTTGACTCAACATATACAAAAATTTGCTGCTCAGAATAAAAAATAATATAGGGTTTAAGAATTACCTCTCTTCCAAAGCAACCAAAGATTAGCAACCTTGCCCATGTGGGAGTTTTTTTTCTCTAGAAAATCATATGTATTAAAATTTGGGAAAATAAACAAAATGGAAAAAGAATGAAGCACAGACGATTACACACACCAAAAAGTGCTCAATAAGAAGCTACAGAGGACAAGCCCAAATACCCCACCTTCGGCATTGCCATCAGTAGGGAACTGGACCGAAACCCGCTGAAGCCAGAAAAAAATAATATGACCTTAGATCCAAGTAGCAGGGATGTTTAGAGGTGTCCATATCCAAATCCACTAAATCATTGCTGCCCAAGTAGTGATGGGATCATAAATGTTATATTTTGCCACTGACTTAGCAAGGAAATTCGCAATCGAATTTGCTTCCCTATAACAATGAGTGATTTTCCATTCAATTGAGGCTAGGAATGGAATCAACCCACTCCACCGCTGATGACAAATCCATGGCACCACTCCTCTTGAGATCAATAAGACCACAATGGCCAAGTCACACTCCACCCACAAGCTTTGAATTCCTATGGCTTTTGCCTATTCCAAGCCTTCTATTACTACTAGAAATTCCGCTTCAAAATTGGTCTTAACACCAATCATCACTCTGAAATGACCTTTAATCTCAGAGTTTCTATTACGAAACACACCTCCTATACCCGGCTTGCCAGGATTTCCCAGCAAACAACCATCTGTGTTCTCTTTTATCCAATCATCCATAGGAGCACACCAGAAAATTTCAAAAGCTTCACGAGGCCGTCGATTTGAGATCTGAAGCCCAATCCTCCTAGCACACAGAAGATCTGAAATTGATTAGAATGCCCCTAAAATGCAATAAGATTGAAGACTTATTTCATTTCGAACCTACTCAGAGACTTGCTTAACTGATCGTTGGATCCCGTCATGCAATATTGAGTTTCTCTCCAGCCAAACAGAAAATGGAATTAGAATAAATCCTGACGGCCACACCCTCTTGAAGGAAATTAATTTCCCATTCAACTTCCACTAAGACAACAAACTCTCCACATCCAAAAAATAGGCCAATTCAACCCAAAGTAGTCGCAGAATTTCCTCCAAACAATAGAAGAGAAATGACATTGGAAAAAAATATGATGAAAAGTTTCCCAATTGCACGACATAAAGTGCATTTGTAAGCAAGAGAAATACCTTTCTTTTTAACCTTTTCACCAGTTGGAATTTTTTCTTTCATCAGTCTCCACCCAAAAAGAGCTTGGTGAGGCTGATTCGTCCTCTAAATAATCGAATGCCACACAATAGAAGGAGAGGGCTGGATAATCACCTCCCAAACCGACTTAATCGAGAAAATTCCCGAAGAAGACAGACACCATTGGCAAACATCATCATCATTCGTAGGAAATATATACATTTTTGCCATAGAAAAACAGTTCGAAAGGAATACAGAATTAGCATTTGGAAAATTCCATCTACCATTAGTGATAAAATCAATGACCCGTGAGGAAAACCTGGAAAAAGAGTCTTCTGCCATCCTTGGCGAAGCTACTAGAGAGGAGTTCCCCAGCCATTATCGAACCAAAAATTAATCTTCTTCCCATTTCCCACTATCCATTGAATATTATTAGAGACAATATTCCAAACTTTTTTCAAACCCGGCCAAATGGAGGACTTTTTATAACCACCCTTAAGTAATCTGTTCTTATTAAAAAAATGGCCTCAAAATTTTTTTTCCATTAAAGTACCATCAGTCCTAATTGGCCACACCAGCTTGCATAGGCACACAACATTCACATCTCTCAGTCTTCGAATTGCCAAACCACCCTCCTGCTTAGGTTTAAACACATCCTCCCATTTAACAACAATTTTCTTTCGCACTTCCATATCCCTTGACCAAATAAAATATGGACCCATCGTTCCACCAATTTCACAACTGATTCAGGACACCAATATGCTGTAAAGCTATAAATAGTAATACTAGAAATTACAGATTTCACCAACTCCACACGACCCGCCATAGATAAAAGCTTACTTTTCCACCCTGCCAGCCTATCCTTGATCTTATCAACCAAAGGGAGCATGTGGGACTTAGTAACTCGACCCTTAAAAATTTCCACACCTAAGTATTTTGTTGGAAGAGAACCAGCTTGAATAACCAGGCATTCACTGATAAACTGCTTCCTATGAGGGGCCACCTTCCCAAAGAAAACATTATTTTTGTCCAAGTTTATTTTCTGACCAGAGAAATCCTGATACTTAGAGATGAAACTTTGTAGGTTTCTCTCATAGCGAGCTGATGCATTCATGAAAATGAAAATATCATCAACAAATAAAAGATGAGATGGGATAGAAATAGCTCCTGGACCTAAGAGAGGTTTTAATTTTCTTTCAGACACAAGGCCCTTCAATCCTCTATAGGGCACTTCTTCAGACACAATAAAAAGAAGAGGAGATATAGGGTTACCCTGCCTCAGACATCGACCAGCACCAAAATATCCAACTGGAACACCATTAACCAGAACCGACATTCTGGAAGAGATAAAGAGCTAATAAATCCACTGCACCCACTTAGAAAAGAAACCAAATTTACTAAGAGTCATGAAAAGGAATTCCCAGAAGAGAGAATCGTAAGCCTTTTGAATGTCCAACTTGATCCCCATACCACCATCCCTCATAGCATTGGACATCAAATTGGCAAGTTCTAAGGCCAAGCTGAAGTTAGCAAAAATGATCTTCCCTTTCTGAAATGCCCCTGCTCTTCTGACACCAACCTAGGGAGAAAAATAGAAAGCCTGGAGGCAATGACCTTGGATAGGACTTTAGAAAAGAAATTTGCCATGCCTATATGCCAGAATTTATCCAGCGAGCAAGCCCTTGCAATTTTAGGAATGAAAGTAATGAAACAATTATTCACCCCATTAGGAATACAACCCTTTAAGAAAAAACTCTTGACTGCTCTGCAAAAATCCTATTCAATTATGTCCCAGCACCATTTGAAGAAGTTTCCTAGGAAACCATCAAGACCAGGAGAGCTATCTGGGTCCAGCTCCCAAACTGCTATCTTGATCTCCTCCATTGCTAGAATTGGATCAAGAGTGGCATTATCCCTATCATCCAGCACACTAGGAATATAGTCCAGCAGGTCATTATGATCATAAACTGGTTAAGCACTATGGGACTCCTCATAGTACTCAGTACTATAGGCTGAAACTTCCTGAGGATTCGAAAGCCAAGAGCCATACCCAACTTGATGGAGCTAATCTGATTTCTCGCACGTCTCATCTTGACTGAGAGATAGAAAAATTTTGAGTTTCTATCTCCATTCTTCATCCATCGAATTTTAGCTTTCTCCGCCCAAAGCTTCTCCTGCATTGGGAAGCTTTTCAAAGAATCATTTTTGCATTCGCTTCCTTATTAAAAAGGTCATCAAACATCCCTAAAGCCTCAATTTGAGATTGAAACATCCTCAAATTTTTATCCGTCTCTTCATTCAAATTCGGGAAAACCACCTTAGCCCAGGTACGTAACTTTTTTTTTTTTTTTTTTTTTTTTTTTTTAATTTAATCTTTTTTTTTTTTTTTTTTTTTTTTTTTTTATTAAAAGAGAATAAATGAAAACAAAGAGAAATACAACAGGGCAGGCCGATCCCACTAAACCCACTTGCAACCTCCACCTTCGGCTTGGCCATCAGCAGAGGGAACAAGCAAAGGGCTTAGCCAAATCGAAAACGGTGCCTGTCCAACGCATCAGAAGCTAACTCATCAACTACATGTCTCGGGAACTCCACTGAGAATTCTGAAGTACAAGATTTAGATGCTTTCCTAGCCAGAAAATCAGCGACTACATTAGCTTCACGAAAACAGTGAGTGATCTTCCATTGCACCAACTCCAAAAAGGAAATAACAGATCTCCATTTCTGCAGGGCAAACCATGGAATCTCCCTTCTATGAACTGCTGAGACCACGGACGCTGAGTCTGACTCAATCCAAACACCCCTAGCATGATAGTGTCTAGCTAGCAGAATACCCTCCAAGACTGCCTCAAATTCAGCTTCATATATTTGTTTGACTCCCAGAAAAATGCTAAAAGAGTCGATTACCTTGCCTTTATCATCCCGTAAGACACCACCCGCACCTGCATTACCTGGGTTACCAAGCGAACTTCCATCCACATTGATCTTCATCCACGCCCTGGAAGGCTTACACCAGTGAACCTCAAGAGGTGAAGGGGAAGGTGGATTTCTAATACTTAAACCTATCTTCCTGCAGGTCATCAAGTCTGAAATCGAACGAACTTCTTCACTTGATCCGTCACAGCAAAGCTGAACCTCTTGCCTAATACTTTGAAAGACATACCGCCCTGCCCTTTCTTTATTTTCCTGCCTTCTTTTATTTCTTTCCCACCAAATATGGTTGATAGTGATGATCAAGCCCAACTTCCATGGCTTCTTTAGCTGAATCACTTGAGATTTTCTCTTCCACCACTGGAACAATGCTTGAATGCTTGGATGATTTACCCACGCCACTCCAAAAAAATCTAAAAAACTCTTCCATATTGATATGGAGAATGAACAGTGTAAAAAAATATGAACCATACTTTCTTCAGCCTTTCCACACAGATTGCATCTGGATGGGAGATAAACACCTTTTTGGCAAACCAGGTCGTCCGTTGGGATTCTACCATGCACCACTCTCCATCCAAAAATGGAGTGTCTTGGGGGAAGATTCTTCTGCCAAATCAAAGAAGACCAGTTCACTTTCAAGGATTTCACTCTAACAGCCTCCCAAGCCGACCTTGAGGAGAAATACCCTGAAGGAACTAGCGACCACACCCTGAAATCCTCCATCTGCAAACTCGGAATGTCAATCCTTTTAATCTGTCCAAAAATTTCATTAAGCATAGGAGATACTACCTCAGGTAAACGCCATTCTCCATTTATGACAAACTCACCCACCTTTGCTGACGTAGAGAGAGTATGGTCACTATCCAGCGAAAGAAGTTCCATAATGGATTTTGGACCCCACCATTTATCCTTCCAGAAATTTGCAAGCTGACCGTTCCCTATGATCCAGCGCTCCTTGTCATCCACAAAGGACCACATTTTCCTGAGACCTGCAAAAATAGTGGAGGTGTTGCAATTTTTGAAGGATCTTCCATCCTTCTTTAGGAATCGAGCTCTGAGAAAGGTTAACGCTGCTGTCTTCCCCGTTTTGATCCTCCAAATCAATTTGCACAGCATTGCTTTATTGGAATCTCGCAGTCTCCTAAGACCCAGCCCTCCCTCATCCTTGGGCTTACACATAGAGTCCCACTTCACTGTGACAGCCTTAACCGTATCTACATCACCTGTCCAAATAAAATTTCGCATCCATTTCTCCATCATCGCCACAAGAGATGCAGGCCACCAATAAACAGAGAAGCTATGAGTCGGCATCCCCGAAAGCACCGATTTAACCAATTCCACCCTTCCTGCCATTGACAACAATTTCCCTTTCCAACCCGCCAGTCTCCCCTTAACCTTATCCATAATCGGCAACAAAGTTTCTTTTTTAATTCTTCCCTTGAAGATTTCCACACCTAGATACCTTGTAGGGAAGGAACACATGGGAATGCCTAAAGTTTCAGATATTCGATGCTTCCTGGAAGGTGATATTTTTCCCAAAAAAAAGTTTACTTTTTTCTAAGCTGATGCCCTGCCCAGAAAACTCTTGGTACTTTAGAAGAAATTCTTTAAGAGTCCTCACATACCTCATAGAAGCATTGGAGAAGATGAATATGTCATCTGCAAATAGAATATGGGCAGGAGTTTTGACACCGCGAGGCCCATGAATTGGCTTCAGTTGATTAATCTCAATCAGATGCTTTAAACCTCGCGATAGCACTTCCTCCGCAATAATAAAAAGCATGGGAGATATTGGGTCCCCTTGCCTCAGCCCTCTCTCCACACCAAAATAACCCTGTGGACCTCCATTAATCAAAATCGATATCTTAGAGGATATCAAAATTTGGTTCAGCCATGTTATCCACTTCTCTGTGAATCCAAAGCGCCGCAGCACCTGAAACATAAAGGACCACGAAAGAGTATCATATGCTTTCTTGATGTCAATTTTTAATCCCAGACCTCCCCCTCTCATAGAAGCAAACATCATATTGGCCAGTTCTGAGGCCACACTAATGTTGTCATGGATTAACTTTCCTTTTTGAAATGCCCCCTGCTCTTCAGATATCATCCTAGGGAGCAAATTAGCAAGCCTCATTGCCATAATTTTGGAAAGAATTTTACAATAAAAATTCCCCATACACAGTGGCCGGAATTTATCGATAGAAGATGCTCCCTCCTCCTTAGGAATAAGAACCAAAAAATTGTTGTTCACACCATTGGGCAATTGGCTAGAACTAAAGAAATACTTAACTGCATTACACACCTCTAACTCGACAATATTCCAGCATCTTCTAAAGAAAGCTCCAGAGAATCCATCCGGACCAGGAGAGCTATCTGGGTCCAGTTCCCAAACAGCTCTTTTGATTTCTTCATTCCCTGGTAAGACATCAAGCACATAGTGATCACCTTGATGAAGAACCATAGGTATAGATTCAAGAAGCTCCACATGCTCCACTAAAGGCACAGCTTTGTAAAATTGCTCATATGACTGAACTGTATAATTCCCTATCTGGTCTTTACCTTCCACCAAAGTCCCATCAGGAGTTTTGAGGCTTCTTATAGAGTTTCTGAGTCTTCTCATTTTAACAGAAAAATGAAAAAACCTAGAATTGCGATCCCCTTGCTTCATCCATCTAACTTTGGCTTTTTCGGCCCAAAGTTTTTCATGGTTTTCCATTGCTTTTATTAGAGAGGTCTTCGCATCCGCTTCTAACCCAAACAAATGATCATCCATGCCATTTATTTCAATAGTCTGTTGCACCTGCGCTAGCTTATCCTTGGCTTCCTCAAGGGCTTTATTGAAATTCGGGAAAGCCTCTCTCCCCCACTTACGGAGCACACCCTTCAGCCTTTTGAGTTTCAGCATGAGAACCAATATCGGATTCCCTGAGACCCACTCTTCCCATGATGTGGCAACTACCTGCTCAAAATCTCCATGTTCCATCCAGAACTTATGGAACCTAAAGGGGCAATTAATGGGCCGTTGAGATAATATTGAGGTGAACAATAATGGAGAATGATCCGAAGCAATTCTAGGGAGGACTCGTTGGCCACAATCCTGGAAAAAGTCAATCCATTCTTCATTACAAAAACATCTATCCAGAACCGCCGAAACATTACCACGACGTCTATTGTTAGACCAGGTGAATTTCCTTCCCGATGATGGCACTTGGGCCATCCCACAAGCATCCACCAGAGCACCAAACTCAGCAGCTGAACCCATACTAAAATTCCCTGGCCCCCTTTTTTCATGGGAGAACAAAGTCGCATTAAAATCCCCAAGTATAGCCCAAGGGAGAAGAGGCTGGGGGAGATCAGCCACTAGCTTCAACCACAGATCCCTTCTTCTTACTCTAAAGCTGCTGGCATGAATGAAAGAAATCTGCAACCATTTCGATTCCCACTTAATAATAATCGAAATGTGCTGCTCAGACTCAGAGACAACAGCTGGAGTGTTCAAATTTCTCTTCCATAAAATCCACAAATTAGAGGGCTTCCCTACTCTACAATTGTAGATGAAAGAACTATTGAATCCCAATTTATTAAAAAATAAATCTGGAAAAGCACTTACCTCAATCATCGGCTCTGCTATACATATAATGTCCGGAGCTCTATCCTCAATAAAATGTCGTAAGGCATTCCTGCCTGCCGCCTTCTTAATCCCTCTGATATTCCAAAACAGGATCTTCATAAAATCACCCATGGAGCACAGTCTCACGGTCAGACCTTGACGCCTGCCCCGTCACTGCGATTGTCTTCCCTTTTCTACTTTCTTCCTCTGCCCGGCATATGGCATTATCCAATTCCGCAATCTCTTGGTGTTGAATAATCATCTTGCCTCCCAAGTACTGAGATGACGCCATGCTAGAGACCACATGAACCTCCTCGCCCCAGTTTTGAGTTCTCCCACTCTTGCCACCTCTGACTTGGGTTCTTCCTCAACGAGCGGCGGTATACGACACTCTATTCTTGCGAGGACGTAATTTACGCTGTACCTTCTCACTCCCCGTATTTTCTGGCACACCTACCATGATCGGACCAGCAGCCTTATTCATATTTTCTTCCTCAGAAGCCTGCGTTTCCTTCTCAGAGGAAGAGAAATCAGATTCAGCTGGGTCTGATCCATATCCATATCCACCTTCACCAAGTGGATTATCCACCATAAACAGATCATGGGCATTTGTAGTAGGAGCGTGAGATATTGGGAGGAATATCTCCAAATCACCTTGATTCCTATCCATACTACCGTCCAAAATTGTAGTGGAATCTCCCATTGGAAGATCTCCATTATTTATGGTATTTTCCTTAATCAAAAGAGGCTGAATATATCCTTCCAAATTAGCCCTTTCCATGTCACAAGAAACATCAGGATTTGTCGCCGTTGAGATCTGCCCATCCTCTGTCCGGCCACCACCTCCTTTGTCCAAATTCACAGCAGCATCTCCCCTTAAGACTTCATCGGACCTCTCCTTATCTTTCTTCTCCCTGCATTGGTTGATAGAGTGACCCAGTTTTTTACAAAAAAAAACATCTGTCAATCTCGTCTTCATACAAGATTCTCTGTTTAAACCAGAATAAAGTGTTCGTTCTCGGTTGCTTTCTCTCCACCTGGATCTCCTCCACACGAGAACCCCCAATTTCCACCTCTACAAGGATACGTGCATAGCTACCCATAGTAGCGTTCCTCGTCCGACGGTCTATCTCCACAGGGCGGCCAGAGGCCTTTGCCATTGATAATAAAATTCGCTCATGCCAATATTCCATAGGCAATTCAGGATAGCGAATCCAAACTAATTTAGTTTGGGTATGGTCATCATGAATACTAAATTCTGGGCGCCAACGCTGAAATCGAATGACTTGTCCCTTCACCTTAACTGGACCTCGTTTCCACATCGATGACATGTCCCCTTCAATTTCAAATCGGAGAAGAATGAAGCCTTTCCCTAAGGGAGCAAGAGTTACACTACCTTTTAGATTCCAGGCCTCCTTGGCAGCACTTCGCACATCATTCATTGAAATATAATGGAAATTGACTCTCCCAATCAGCGCAAAGTCGAAACTTTGCAGCTTCTCCTCATATGCTTCCTGAGGGATAACTACCTTAGTGAGGGGCCCTGCATGAATCGGATCTGGAAGGTTCTCGATGTTCGGAAGGGTTCTCTTCGTCACCGTAGCATAGGATTTCTCCCTCTGGACAATCCCGCCATCCCTGAATACAGGTAAAGCGTCGATGGTAGCCTCCACCTGAAACTGCTTCTCAGTCCCCTTCGCTATGTTTCTGGAAGATCCTGTTTCAGTCTCATGCTGTACGCTAGGGGCCTCCCCAGGATCCTGGAGGGAATGAAGCCTATGTTCAACCGACCAAAAATCAGTGATTTTTTTTTGTTTACCTCTATCCGGTGGCCGATCCCCATGGGATCCCAGAATTCCCTCCGCCTCAGAACTACACTCTCCTTCGTCGTTCATCTCTCAAAACGCACCAAAGATCCCAAAATTTTTCTGTTCGTCGGACGCCGGACCTGCTCGTCGGACGCCGGACCTGCTCGTCGGACGCCGGACCTGCTCTGCTCTCGTTTTGATCTGTCGGATCTGCTCCGTGAGAACCAGATCTGCTGCTGTCTGAAGTTCGGACCTGATCTGCTGCTCTGCTGTCTGAAGTTCGGATAAGAACTTCCACCGCTGTCTGAATTTCTGATCTGGTTGATCTGATCTACTCTGCTCTGCTTGGTTCGTCGCTCACACTTTGCTCGCCGAAGAGGAGAACCTATCGCGTTCGCCCTTCGCCAGAGAGGAGAAGCCTTGGGTTCTCGGTGAGCAACGATGGTGAAGATGAAGTACAGTCGCCTGGTTCTTCTCGGTGAGCAGCAACAGTGAAGGAAGAGGTGCGGACAGGAGAGGGCTGGCTTCACTCAGATCTGCTCGCTCCACTCCTTCAGACTCCTTCAGAGTTCCGACCTGCTCGCTCGTTCTCAGATCTGCTCGTTCTCCGACCTGCTCGTTCTCCGACCTGCTCCTTCAGACTCCTTCCCTCTTGACTCTCTTCTTTCCTTTCCCTTCTTTTCTTTCCTTTCTTTCTTCCTTCTAAAATAAAAATAGGAGACCCCCAACGCTCTTACTGCAGACCTTCTCTACCATGGAAATAAAACCTTTGTCCTCTATCCAAAAAGAATGAAATTGAAATGGAAAATTTCCAGGCTTTGGAATAGAATTCGACATCACCAACATAGGGGAATGATCAGAAGCAAAGCATAATAAATTTCTCTGCAAAATATTATGAAATAAATCCAGCAACTTCTCATTGTAAAAGCAACAATCCAAAACTTCCGCCACATGCCCTCGCCATCTATTATTAGTCCATGTGAACTTCTTCCCCTGAGTGGGGGCATCGATAAGCATACAACCATCCACAAAAGCCTGAAAACTAGTAGTCGACCCCAAATTGAATCTCCTAGGACCTCGCTTCTCATGCAAAGCTAAAGTGGCATTAAAATCCCCAATTACCGACCAAGGGTTCGACGCCATAGGCATTGAACACAACTCGGCCCACAGCTCCTTGCGGCTAGCTCTAAAACTACTAGCATGAATAAAAGAGACACCCTCCTTATGCCCTGCCCAATCCACCGTAACTGAGATTTGTTTATCAGAGGATGCAACAACCAACGGCCTATTTATTCCCCTCTTCCACATTATCCATAAGTCCGGCACCTTATCCTGCCGCTTATTATGAATAAAACCCTATCATACCCAAGTTTACTAAAAAAGTAAGGACGGGAAGCTACTGACCTGAACCATCGGTTCCGCCAAACACAATATATCTGGAGACGACTCCTTTAAAAAATTACATAAGGCCCTTCTTCCAGAGATCTTCTTGCAACACATGGACATTCCAATATAGGCAACGCATAATCACTTCTTTGAGTCACCATTTTTAACAGGCTTATTTTCCTGACCGCCCTTCTTCTTTCGACGGGTAGTATTAACGGCCGCACAATTCTTCTCCCTCAATTGGATATACTTATCCACTGCCATAACCTCAGAGAAAGAGAGCGCAACTCGTGCCCCTGAAATCTCCATCACCAGCATGCTATCCATCACTGCATCAACTAGACCTGTGGTTCTAGTAGAACCTACACCACAATGGCCACCTCTCACGCCCCTACCCAACTCCTATAGTGCCACTTGTCTGCGAGGGCGCAGAATGGAAGGCCTCCCGACATCAGCATCAACCCCTTCATGCACACCTCCCTAGGCCAGTCGATCCCTCTCAGCCACGCGTAGACCAACATCCACATCATCCGCAGGGTCAGGTCTGCCAGATTCCATGTCCGACCCAATCAATCCATCCGACTTAGAAGATGACTCCACCTCAGAATCCGACTCATCCATGACTGTATTTCCCTCCAAACAAGGAAAAATATCAATAGGATTTTAATCCTTATTGTGAGATGAAGTTTCCAATCTGCGCAGGATTGAAAACAAAAGAGTCTAGGATGACCTCAATTTCTCCCTCCTTTTCAGCGCCTTGACTGGTAACCGTTGCCATATTTTTGGTAAGGGAATCATGGGGATTAGGTTCTATTTTGGGTGCCCTTCCAAGTTGTGAGTTGACTTGTAGGGAGTCGACTGTGTCTTCCACATAAACAGCTCCTGGGATAGCAGCCGATCGGTCCAATGCAGATTGTTTCTCATCTGCCAATTTTTATTTTTTTTTTTTATTTTTTTTTTTTTACTATTTTTTTATTTTTATAATCACCCACTTTGTGACCCAGTTTCTTGCAGTAACCGCACCAACTAATATCATCTTCATACAACACACGCTGCATGAAACCAAAAACCTTCAAAGTGCCAAGTTCTATA
This sequence comes from Macadamia integrifolia, assembly GCF_013358625.1. Lineage (NCBI taxonomy): Eukaryota > Viridiplantae > Streptophyta > Magnoliopsida > Proteales > Proteaceae > Macadamia > Macadamia integrifolia. The sequence continues at coordinate 37,285,540 of NC_056562.1, forward strand.
TGTTCTACTTGAACCTCCTCTATTCGTGATGCCATTTCAGAGATGTCCATTTCAATTAGCACCCTGGCATAGTGACCCATCAGTCCTTGCTTGGTGTGTCAATCCAAAGAAACCGGTCTCCTGACCGCTTTTGCAATTGAGAGAAGCACATTCTCGTGTACTCCAAGGGAAGATCAGGGAAATGGATCCAAATCAGTTTGGACCAAGTTTGTTTCACATGGATGTTAAAATTAGGTTTCCACTGATGGAAACGAATTAATTGAGAACCTATTTTCATAGGACTTCTTCTCCATATTGCTGCATTATCCCCTTCACAGTGGAATTGGAAGATGATGTATCCCTTCTCAAGGGGGTGCATAACAACACCCTGACTGAGGTTCCATTTTTCTGCAGCTTCCTATTGCATAGCATCTAAGGAAATTTATTTGAAATCAACTCTTCCAATTAGAGCGAAATGAAAGGTCTACCTCTTGGATTCATAATCTTGTTGAGGGATTATAATCCTCCTAAAATCACCTGCCTGAATCTGTTTAGGGAGGGAATCAATTGCAGGCCATGAGTCGTTCCCAACAACTTTTGCCTAGGATAGTTTGGGCCTCTGCACATCTGAACCATCACCACCGACTACCTCAACAGCCTGCAGTATATGCCCCCTGTCCGGATCTTCCCGAGCCCTACCATCATCCTCCCCTTCATCACCGATCTCCCTACTTTTAGACAAAGCTTGTGCACCAGCCACCATCCTCCTCCTCGACCAAACATAACCTCAATGTCTTTGTTTATGGTTTTCTGTCGTCCGAAAAAATAGAAACCCCCATGTGGGAGTTGCAAATCAAATCAGCCTCGAATCTCATCTTATCAAAGAATCGAACCGGGAAGATCACAGGATCAATCATTGGCTTTGCCAGGCATAAAATATCTGGGTTTTTCTCCCCAAGAATGTTTCTCAAGGCCATGCGAGCTACAACCTTCTTGAAACCCCTGACGTTCCAATATAGAACCTTCATGAAATATTCTTGGATCTGGTGATACGTTTAGACTTTCTAGTCTGCTCTGATGCAACAACTGATTTATTTTTCCTGGGTCTGGTGCCTCCCACCTCCATTATTTCAGCCTCATTAGCCAATCCATCAGCTAGTGAGATTTCCTCATGGTGAATAACCACCGCTGTGCCTTGAAGAGTTGAGCGCAAGAAAGTAGAGACAACAAAGTCTTCTTCTTCCTGAATATTCCCTGAACCAGTGCTTGAAGAGAACTGAGAAGATTCATCAGTGGATCAGATCATGAGCGGGTGACCCCTTTCCATCCTGGTTCGAACCAAACCCATGAGAAGATAAAGGTGAATTTCTTGGCATGGTAGGTTCATCACGTTACTGGGTAGCACGATCTCAATAGATCCTAACGCTCCCTGATTTGGTAACCCATTTAAATTCAAATTTCAAATATCTCCCATTATGGTAGGACTCTTAGTGATTAGCTGATTTCGAAAAACTCCCAAATTTGCTTCCTGAAGTGGGGCAAATGATATGGAAGAATCCATCCTTCCCATGTGAGCTCCACCACCATCACCACTGTCGTGGATAGCACCCCCACCATCATCACGGCCATGAGCAGCACCGCCACTACCTGGAGCATTGGATACTCCTATATCATCGGCCCTGAATGAGCAGAAGTTCCAGTCGCACTACCCCCTCCATGAACTTTGTCACCGCTCCCATTATTGTCTTCATCAGCAAAACTAGCTCCTGGAATGCCTTCAGAGTGATTCTAAGCCCTGGAACTCAAAACTTTTTTCTCCTTGTAGGAATTGTCTGTATGACCCGACTTCTTACAAAAACCACAAACACTGATGTTGTCTTCGTAAACAAATAGCTTAGTTAACCCAAAAAAAAAAAAATTTGGGATCCTGGGATTCGTCGTTCCACATGAATTTCCTCGATACGCTTCCTTCCCAATTCCATCTCCACTTGAACTCGAGCAAAACTACCCATGGTGACATTCCTGGTGCGTCTGCCAATTGCTACAAGGCGTCCAATCACTTTTTCCAGGGTGAGAAGAATTTTTCTCATGCCAATATTCAAGAGGCAGGTCAGGGAACCGAATCAAACCATCTTGGTGAAGGCATGCTTGTCATGAATACTAAAATCTTGACGCCATCTCTGAAATCTGATTATTTATCCTTCAACTCTAATGGTGTTTCTTCTCCAAATGATAGCCATACCTAATTGCATCTCAAATTGGAACAAGATAAAGCCCTTCCCCATGGGGGCAAATATTACTCTCCCCTTCAGATTTTGTGCTTCCCTGGCCTCCTTTCTAATAGCATCCATTGAGACAAACCTGAAATTTGTCCTGCCAATGAGCGCAAAGCAAAACTTTCCAATCTCTCTTCATATGCCTCGGGAGGAATGATAATCTTGGTTAAAGAACCTGCATTGATTGGATCTGGCAATTCATCCACATCAGGAAAACCTCCTCCTACAACCGTTGAATAGGATACCTTGGGAAGTTGATGCACTCCCTGAAGTTCCTCCTCTTCTTCAATGGGAGTTTTTGTTGGGAATACCACTCTCCACATTGGTTTTGATGATAACAAACAAGTGTGTGTGCAACTAATGATTTTTATACCAAGTCTAATGTGAAGGATCGAGACACAAGGCTGCTTGACCTTTAACGCAAGAATATGGAGCTGTAGAAGAATTAGAAGTATATTAAAGCTCTAGATAGAGTTGCATGGAGAAGTCAAGAAGCATGGAAATAAGCAAGTGATCGAACACTTTCTTGAAAATCTTTAGATTAGGTTGTAATAATAGCACACACAAGCACACACTACACTTGTGCATGTATGTGTTAGAAAGACCCTAGGTGCAACCCAAGTGATTGGTCTCACGTTCATAATTACCAGACAGTCAAAAACACAAAACAGAGGCCATCTGGTACTTATCGGATTGAACCGGAAGCTATCGGATCGGCTCTGTGAGCTAAAACTTTTCTAACCTGGCCATCAGAGGCCATCTGATACCTACTGGTTATTCCAAAAGTTCTTCCGGTTAGCCGGATTGGTTCCAGATGTAAAGAACATCTCAGAGATGGCCAACAGAGGCCATCATGTAACTACTGGATTGAACTGGTAACTACTGGATGCCCTCTGAACACCCCAACAACTATATTTTGAACCGAATGGCTATATTTTTAAACTCCAATGGCTATATTTGGGCAACGGTAATATGATCCGGTACTTACCAGATCCAATCGGTAACTACCAGATGAGATAATTTCTACCCGTTAGAAATTATACCCCTTCCTATCCGGGTGATTTTGCTACCTAAATTAAGCCTAACCTTCACCCATATAAATACCCTACTAATAATGTTATTAATTAACCATTAAAGTAAGCATTAGCAATCATAATCAAAGTGTTATTCAGTGAGAAACAATTCTTATAATATTGAGCTCACCTATTGAGATTGAACACACTTTTCAAGAACTCAAGATTGTGTGGAAGTCTCCATCACTATTCAATACCCAAAGGTAGACTACTAAAAGGTGTAGCTTATTCTATTTCATTTCATATTCATTGCACGCACCGCACGAGTAACTCAAAAAAGCTTTATTCCACTTTATTTTCTCTTTTATACTAGTCTAGACTGTACATAGGCTAGTGTAGGATTCTCTTGTTCTAATAAGATTGTAAAAGTGCCTCTCTACCTATAAAGGAGATTGTATAAAAGGTTTTCTTCCCTACCTACTGTACTGAAAGGGAGAACTAGTAGAATACCTTACAAGAGGATCTTGTAGGGACTGGACTAGACTCAGGTTGAGTCAACCCACTATAAATCTTGGTGCAGTGTGATTGTGACAATTTTATTCTACGTTATTTTTAATTCATAATCACACTTGGAAATATGATTTATTCGAAAAGATTTTAATTTCCACTAGTATAACCTATTCATCCCCTCTAGTTTATTTCAATTTTTTCAAGACTTGAAGATGATAGTGACCGCAGGTAGTCAGTAATTAGGGGTTGACGTACCCGATCCAGCAAAGAATGCCCATCAGGATCGTGAATGGCACCCTCCACATCACTCTCTCCTCCCATCTCCTCAGCCGTCCCAAGTTCAAGATCCGTTCTCCTTGTATATTACATCTTTCTTCCATTCAATTGTTCAATATGTTGCATGCATATTTAGTCATGTTTGTACCAATGACCCCCAAACCCATGTTCAACTTCATATATGTTATGTTCAATGAGATGAATGCTAGGGCTAGCTTCGTCATTATCCGCATGTTTGCTTTACTTTCGTATACTAACCATGCAAAACAACCTTATACGATATGTGTATTTGAACCTACCACTTTAAAATTTTGCCAGTTTTATTTTCAATGCATGTGAGGTTATATTGTTTGTACTTATTAGATGGCCCATTCAATAATTTGTGTGCATACCTAGGGTAGAAGTCCATTTTTTATCAGGTGGACTAAGGTGCCTAACCTCTTCCATAGACCGCACAATCTGACACGAACCCTAACCCTTTGTTACACAGTTTGGATGGAGTCACTTTTTCATTTTCAATTTTAATTTCAATTAGCAATGGGTTCTAGACCCTAATCTTGGCGGGGATTCTTGTTTAATAGAGAGACCGATGGTTGCCCCCCATTGAAGGCCCGGTTCCTCACAGTGGTAACTCAATTGGGGAATTGATGTCAAAATTTATACCAAACCTATTAGATCATACTATAGACACCTAATTTTCCTCGTTTGACAATGATGAATTATAGGCAAAAACATGTACTCTTTCTTTTGTAAAGAAATCGAATTTTCGGCATAAATTTAGTCTATCCTAGCTAATTCCAATTATCACGACCTAAAGTAGTTATGCAAGAATTTACAGAGTACGATTGAGTGTATGATCGGCTAGGAGTTCAGCCTGATATTGTTAAATGAAGAGGGGGGTGATTGAAAGAGGTCATTGATAACTTTTGCAAGAATACGACAATCGAGCCTAGCATGTGCTCGATTCCCGTACCATTGGATAGTACTCAGAAATATGGTACTGATGATATCTTGCACGAAAAGAATGGATACCCAGATGTGTCATATTATCTACCCAAACTTTGAACCCATTAAACCCGACCAAATCCAAACCAAACCAAACCCAAACCAACCAAACCTGAACCAAACCAAATCTATCAAATCCTACCTTCCCCTCAGCTACTAGGACTTAGTTGTCTAAGTCAACAACCACCCAAGCTACTAGGTAATCGCCCACCCTAGGTCTCCCATGAATCTTTGGGAATTGCCTTACATGGAGATAGTATACGATCTCCATGTAAGCCTTACCATCTCCCTTTAAGTGTTACTATCTCCATATATGTGTAAGCCTTACCATCTTTCTTTAAGCATTACCATCTTCATGTAAGCCTTACCATCTTCTGTTAAGCTTCAACAGATCTTAATCCTTTAGATTTGCTTCCACAAAGATGGTAAGCTTACCATTTCTCTATAAGGATTTTCACAGATATTTAGATTTTCCTATAAATAGTGACTAAGGTCATTGTGTGGGAAGAGGAAAAAACTTCCCGAGAGATCCCTATTTCAAAAACCCTTGCCCCCAAATATATATATATATATATATATAAAGAGAGAGAGAGAGAGAGAGAGAGAATGCAAAATTCTTGGAAATTTCAGAGCTAACCATCCAAAGCTAGCTGAATTCGACGTCTTAATACAGAAGGATCTAGCTTTCGACGTCCTAGTATGGAAGCCTTGATCTAGTTTTGGAAGCCCATGTCATCCATTTCAGGTTAAGTATGGAAGCCCTGCCCATATTTCCACAACTGATTCCTGTTTTAGGAATATGGCATGGTAGCTCCGCCCCTATTCCCAAAGTAGATTCCTATTATAGAGATATAATGCAGAAGTGCTGCCCAAATTCCCAAAGCCAAAATCCATTTCTAAACCATAGCATGGAAGTCCTGTATGATTTCTTGCCCGAATGTCGGAAGTTTTAATTTCTCCAAGAAAGTGAGAAGAAAGTCAAATCTTTGTCCCTGAGTTTGGGGGGAATTACTAAAAATCTTGTTATTGTCATCAGTTGTTGTCATGTAAATATTAGATAGTAATTTCACTTGTGTTTTTTTTTTTGGTAGAAGATTATTTCACTGAAGAGAAAAAATTACAGAGGGAATACATCTTAAAAAAAAACGAAAAACAGGACACAGCGGGAACTGCTAGAGCACTAACCACTTCCACCTTCGGCATGGCCATCAACAGAAGAGGCTAGCCTTACTCTAACCGAATCTATAACTATACCGGCCCATAATGTCATTCTCTAAACACTCTATAATATGCCTTGGGAATGAGACTGATGATTCAGACATCCCCGATCTGGAAGCCTTCTTTCCTAGGAAATCCGTAATAGGGTTAGCTTCGCAGAAGCAGTGTGAGATCTTCCAAGAGACAGAGTCCAAGAAAGAAAGGGCAAACTGCCATCGTTGAAGAATGAACCACGAAACGTGATTTCTCTAGACTGCTGCTATTGCAGCTGCCAAATCTGATTCTATCTAAAGACCTTTAGCACCCAGATCTTTGGCCATTAGAATAGCTTCTATTACCACTTCAAACTCTGCCTCATAAATCATCATGTTACCCAAGAACAAGCTGAAAGAGTTCCTGACATGTCCAGTATTGTCACGAACAACCCCACCTATGCCAGCCCTACCTGGATTAACCAATAAGCTGCCATCCACGATGACCTTTATCCAGTTCTCCTAAGGCTTGCACTAGTACACTTCCAGAGGGGGTTGGACCCTTGAGGTTTCCACTTCCAGGCCCAGACTTCTGCAACAAATTATATCTCTTGGGATGTAACCTCCCCCTTCAATTTCCCGACACATAGACTCAGTTTCTGATGGCAATATTCATAAATATATTGGGCATTTCGATACTCATTTGAATGTCTTCTCCTATTGCATTCCCACCAAATATTCACAGCTATAATTGAGAAACCCAACATCCATGGAGTTCTGAGGTTAAGGATTCTAGCCTTGCCCTTCCACCACATTAAAAGACTATCCATCGATTGGTGGGCCTTCTAGCTCATGTCAAAGCATTCCACGAACCTTTCCCATAGCACCTTCGCAAAGGGGCATCCTAGGAAAATGTGGTCAGCAATATCTTCAGCCTTCTTGTAGAGAATGCACCTGGAGGCCAGCTGGATCCCTTTCTGACTAAGCTGCTCTTCAGTAGGAAGTATTCCATATGCTAATCTCCATCCCATAGTAGAGTATCTAGGCAGAAGATCCTTTCTCCAAATCAGATTCCACCAGGGCACTATATTACCAGACCATCTGATACCTTCCCACGCCAAGCCTGTGGAGAAATCTCCAAATGGCACCTGAGACCAGCAACAGTGATTGTCTGCTCCCCCAGGGCAAATCTTCACCCTCTACATAAGATCAAAAATCCTCTTGAGTTCCACTGATTGCACCTCAGGGAAGGACCACGCACAATTGCGAATAAAGTCATAGACCTTAGCATTGAAACACAGGTAATGGGTATCCATCAACTAGATCTCCTTTAGCACAGACTTGGGTCCCCACCACTTGTCCTTCCAAAATTTTGTGAGTGTACCATTCCTGATAATCCATTTTTCATTGTCTGCCACGAAGTCCCACACCTTCTTGATACCCAAAGCAATAGAAGAGGAGCTGCCACCTCTTCTCAAAGTTCCATCCTTCTTAACCAGTCGAGCCTTAAGAAATAGACTTGTTTTAGATTTATCATGCTTAATCCTCCAGGCTAACCTACACAGCATAGCCTTTTTGGTATCTCTTAATCTCCTAATACCCAACCCTTCTTCCTCCTTGGGCTTACACAGGTTCTCCCATTTAAAAATTATTTTTTTACCTATATCCACCTTCCCCGTCCAGATGAAGTTTCTCATCCACCTCTCTATGGTTGCTAGAAGGGCTGAAGGCCACCAATATATCGTAAAGCTATGGTTTGGAATAGCTGCAATGACTGATCTGACAAGCTCGGTCCTCCCTACCATAGATAAAAGTTTACCTTTCCAGTCCGCCAAACGCTCCTTTACCTTATCTAGAACAGGTAATAACTTTCTCCTTATTTATTCTCCCTTTAAAAATATCAACTCCTAAGTAGCGAGTAGGGAAGTTGCAAATCTGAATCCTAAGGGTATTGGCAATTAACTTCTTTCGTGCTGGAGCAATCTTACCCATGAAGAGCTTGCTTTTATTGAAATTGATACACTGCTCAAAGAATTTGTAATACTTCAATAAAAATGCTTTTAAATTATGAACACACCTCATGGATGCATTGGTGAAAATGAAAATGTCATCAGCGAACAGCATATGCCCTGGGCTTTGCACATCTCTGGGGCCATGGATCACCTGGAGATCCTTTCACTGGACCAGGTTTGACAACATAGGAGATATAGGATCTCCTTGCCTCAGACCCCACTCCACTCTGAAGAATCCTTGAGGGTTGCCATTCACTAGAACTGAGATTTTTGTTGAAATCAGGAATTGGTGCAACCAGTTGATCCACTTTTCTGAAAACCCAAATCTGCTCAAGACTTCAAAAAGAAAACTCCATGAGACTATATCATACGCCTTTCTTATGTCTATTTTAAGACCTAGGCCTCCACCTCTCGTTGCCGAGAACATTAAGTTCGCTAGCTCAGAAGCCACACTGATGTTGTTGTGGATCATCTTTCCTTTCTGAAAGGCACTTTGCTCTTCTGATATCAGTCTAGGGAGGATGATTTCCAACCGCAACACCATCACTTTGGCTTTACAGAAGAAGTTGCTTATGCAAAGGGGCCAAAATTTATCAAGAGAGCTAGCCCCTTCCACCTTGGGAATCAAAACTAACAGGTTGTTGTTTACCCCTTTAGGCATAGAACTGGTATTGAAAAATTGCTGGGCAGCATTACACACTTCCCTTTCCACAATAGCCCAACACTGGAAAAAGAAAGCACTTGAAAAATTGCCGAGACCTGGCGAGCAGTCTGGGCCAAGCTCCCAAACTGCTCCTAATTTCATTGTTCCCAGGAATAGAGTCCAATCTAAAGCAGTCAGCCTGGTGAAGCACCCTCGGAATATTATCCAATAACGCAGTGTGGACCACTACAGGCAACGCCCTGTGAAAGTTTTCATAAAAATCAGCTATAAAATCCCCCATCTGATTTTTCCCTTCCACCTAAGTCCCATCAGGCTTCTTTAAACATCTGATCTGATTTTTATTCCTTCTCATCTTAGCTGACAGGTGAAAAAATTTAGAGTTACGATCACCAAATTTTAACCATCTGATCCTAGCCTTTTCCGTCCATATTTTTTCATGATTTTCAAGGGCTTTGACCATTGCTTTCTTTGCATAAGCTTCCAAGGCAAAGAGCTAGTCTGTCATCCCGTTTCTCTCAATTTGATTATGTACCTGATCCAAGTTCTTCTGCGCTTCCTCAATAGCTTTTATCCAGGTGAGGAAATGAGGATCTCGCCTAGGTCTTTAAGATCCCTTTCAAATGTTTCAACTTGCTTATAAGAACAAAGATAGGAGAACTAGAAATCCAGACACCCCAGGAGTCAGACACCACCCTATCGAATTCTTTGTGGTCCATCCAAAATTTATGAAAACGAAAAGCACTATTAGGAGGGTGCTAGCTTCCCTGGGAGACCATCAACAGAGGGGTATGGTCAGAGGCAACCTGACCAGCTGAGAGCAGTCCTGAAATCTGGCCAACCATTGCTCATTATAGAAGCATCTATCAAGCACTGTAGAGACATTTCCACTCTTCTGATTGTTGCTCCAACTGAATTTCCTTCCAATCGAAGGGAGCTGAGTCATAAAGTAGGAATCCACCATTGCATTGTATTCTGTCGCCGACTCCAAACTGAATCTCCCAGGACCCCTCTAATTTAACTTGTGTTCGCATGATACAAATCCCATCTCTGTATGCATTATTTTATGTTTTCACCACATAAAATAATGACTTCCTTTTATCATTTTATGCAGTACTTTATACATTTGTACGTTAAATGATAGTCTACTTCAACATTCCATGTGTCATCATATGTGGTCCTCACATAAGATAACAGTCATAATCATCATTAATAAGGCATTGCACATGTATGCAAATAAGTTGATTGCATTTTCTATTATTTTATGTAACTTATCATTTTTTGCGATTTCAATATATATTATGTATTATTTCATTGATGTCTTGATAGGTTTTTGCAATTATTTCGTGTAATAGTATACATGTGTCACATTATCTCATGTGATAATGATTTTATCTGGCTTAATTAGGCTATTAAAATTCTCGAGGGAGAATATTCGAATCCAAGCATCTGGTAGAAAGACCAAAAATTCCTGGTGAGGTGGGTGACTAAGACCTTCCCACACTCGTAACCTGACACAGACCCCTATCTCTGGAACATACCAAAATATGAAGTCAAATTTGGGGGTTCCATCATTTCACAGGAATCCAACCCCTACTTGAGCTTGATCCCTTGATCTGAATTGAGCACCACAACAGGGTGCTAGGCCTTGAATCCTAGATGGTGACTTCAAAAATCATCCTTTCCCCATCCCCCATAATCTCTAGACATGTTTGGAGGCATCACCCTACAAGGCAGACAGGTGAAAGGAAATAAGTGGAAAAATGACAAAAGGAAACATTTCACAAGAACCCAAAGGGAATGAAGAAGAAAAAGGGGGGGGGGGAGGGGAACTTCTACCTCTCTCTCTCTCTCTCTCTCTCTCTCTCTCTCTACCCAATCCCATCTATCCCCCTTACAGTTGCGACTCCACTGGGGACCGTCAAATTTTCTATACTAGAGGCTTACAATGAGCGTCAAAATTTTCTCCCCCTTGTCATTGTTGTGTGCAAATATTTTTGTATATTTCTTGCTAACTGCATTATGCATTGTGTTCGAAGTGAAATCACTTGAAGAGGGTACTCTCTGTCATGCCCGCACCCTCAGGGAGGTCAGTGCATGATACTAAGTACTCTAAGATCAAATGATGCCCACTTCCTACATAAGAGTGCTCGAAGTGAAATTGGTTGACGAGGACGGTCGTCGATAGTTCAAAACCCTCAAGGGTAGTAGAACATATCTTGACATTCTAATATCAACTAATAGCCACTTTCTATACTACACTAGTGCACACAATCACTCATAGATATACATACCCCTATGGTTAGCTGACTAAACCTATGTAATGTTATAGACAATTACCTTAGAAGCCACACCCCTTAATACAGTACCATCTGGTATATCAAAGGAACCACGTACCCATAATTCACTTTCTGCAATAGGTATATTGGTTCTGTCAAGGGTGGCCTTGTTCTATCCTATAGCCTTACCCATTACATTACATCATGTAGGAACTAGATAATTGAACAACTAGGGTATGCCACAAATTGACTCAACAATTGTTTTTGGTTTAAGTTCGAATCCCTCTAGCCTGTTTCATCTGGAATGAGATTTTCCCTGTATATGGTTAAACCTGATATGTTGTTTGGTAATTGAGAATTAGGAGATGCAACTATATTGGTTTTGGTTCACGCAACTGTGCCTATAGGGTGATACCTGCTTCACCACATTATATTAGCACGTGTTCCAAACCGATAATGTTCCACCTAACCAATCTAAGAGTTGGGAATGATTAGGTATTTTCATGTTATGGGGAGAAACAAAGTACCTACATGAAATTGGCTACAAGGTTATTTTTGCATGAACCAACTTGTTTGTTTTACCACATCATAGTTTGTCTAACTTGGGCCCTCCTAATGAAAAAAAGAAAATGAAAACAAAAAGAGGGAGTATACATTATGATTATCAACTTAGTGGTGGACCTAAGTAAGACACTTATTATTTTGGGGAACAATTTTGTTTGTGCATCATTAAAAAAAAAAAAAAAAAAAAAAAAAAAAAAAGGTCTATGAAAAAAAATTAGTTTTTTGGTTAGGCATGATTCCTTGTCAAAAAATGGTCCACTATCTATGTGGACCTGTCAAGAAAACCGTTTGGTCCAAGTCAGCCCTGGACGATCCTTACCAACTGTGGAACTTATTGTTCAACTCACTTCATCAAGTTCATATTGTCCAATATCGTCTGAACAATCGTTGAGTATGGATCCAGTTATTGGGAGGAAAATTCGATTGCATATTTTTTTGCTAAATCGGCGGCAAACTACAATACTTCCATTCCCATTGTTTCTTGGCCAGCAATGGTAACAATAGATCTAAAAATGGATGTGATAAGACATCCTCGTTACCGTATGGTTTAAGTTTTCTTGTTCTGGCTCTAGGGGGTTTTTGGTTCTTTTTCCCTGCTAATTGCAATGCTGAAGGTGGGGAATTTGAACTATCTCTCTTTAATATTTTTTGAGCACTTTTGTGCTTGTATTTAGTTGCTCTTCCATTTTTCCTCTGTATATTTTTTCTTTTAAATTTTAATACAAATGGTATTCCAGCGAAAAAAATAAACCAGATACCCAAGAGAAAGGAAGAATAGATATGATGCAATTAGAACTGGAAGAATTGCGTCATTTATTTAACCAGTTCACTAGTGCAAAGTAGCTGCAGCAATAGACTGAACCGATTTCAACTCTAGGAGAAGAGGAGCGGACCAAGATGGGGTCTTGTGCACCTTGCACAATACCGAGGTTTGTGGTTGATGATGATGAAGAAGAAATCCAACCAGATCTTGGAACTAAACCCTCTGGAATTGAAAGGGAAAGAAAGATGAGGGAAAAATTAGAAAGACTTGAAAAACTACTGCAGAGGGTAAAGCTATAGAAGCTCAGGCCACAGAAATTGATGAGATGGTCCATTTTCCAAGGGCTTGAATTTTAGAGAAATTTAAATGGAACCCTAATAAATATGATGGTAAGGGTGACACAAAGGCGCACTTGAAGGTCTTCATTAGCATTTCTAGATCATGGGGATTTACTAAAAAACAAATTGGGCAAGTATTTGGACTCTTTCAAGCCTAGCACTTCATTGGTTCACTCAGTTAGACCCTTCCCAGACTCAGAATTGGTCAACAATCATAAAAGCATTCTCTAAGTAGTACTCTTACAACACTGAACTAGATATAACTCAACGAGAGTTAGAAACTGTTCGACAAGCACCGGGTGAGGGTTTCACTGAGTTTCTCCTAAAGATTTGAGATAAAGCAGGCATGATGGCATCTCGACCAACTGAACAAGAGCAGGTTGAAATGATATTAGAAAACTTATCTCATCCATACTACGATGTGTTGTACAACCAACATATTGAGACTTCAGCTTTATTGGCAACTAGAAAGAGGGTTGAAAACCGTATATTTAGAGAATCACAACATTGTGGTACTTCTCAAGGTCATCCAGAACAAGGCAAAAACCCAAGGCAAGACTAGTACCAAGTTCAAGGGCTAAATTGGGTGGACCAGAATCAACAACCTATCATAGCTCAAGCCACAACATCTCCTCCAACTGTAATACAACCTGGCTCATCATCACGACAAGCTTCGAAGTCTCAACGGCAATTCAAAGATATTGGCAAAGCTAGATCTCTAATATATGCTAAATTGTAGAGGGAAGGAATTTTGGGCATAGTTCATCCTCAACCAATCAAAATCCCTTACCAGATTGGTATGATCAAGAACAATTCTATGACGATCACACCCTAGAAGGGCTCCCCACTGATGAGTGCATCGCACTCGGGCATGCTAAATAGGATCTTCTGGAAGATGGAAGGCTTGAACTGAACAATTGAGCAGTAACTAGAAGTGTTAATGACTTTAAACAATTGGAAAAGGAAGTAGAGCATAAGAAGCACATCAGGAGCATCAATAAAAGAATGCTAGGTTTAGAGAGAGACCGTCATTGAGAGAGATTTTTATTTCCAATTCAAAATGTAGGAATCATATTTATACCAATAAAGTTCTACTTTCATTTCAACTTCATTTTTGTCTTCTTTCACTCTTTCATCGTGATTAAGAGTGTCAAAGTCTTCATAATAAAGTTCTTAAGATTTCCATACATTTGATCCCTTTCCAACGAGCATAGAGTATAGAGGGAATCCTTATCTTGGTAAATCTTCCAAGGGAGGCCATCTTTGGCAGCCAATTATCCAAATAAAAAGAGAAATCAGGGCAGCGTACTCCGTTAGTCTACCTGTTGAGCCTTACCCTTTTCTTTGAAAAGCCTATCTTTGCCCTCCAATAACTTATCATCCTGAAACACTTCTGTTTCGTACATGCTCCTTATCTTCTAGGGTCTGATTATGATATCATGTCACTGAGGTAACCATGGAGCAATCCCCTAGACAAAGAAAAGGAAATATGGAATTCCAAGTTGGAATAATACCCAAATTCGGGCCATCTCCAAAGAAAGAGTTCAGAAAAAATAAAAAATAAAAATAAAAACAAAAAAGAGAAGGTATGATAACCCAAAATTGGGGTCTTTTTTTTTTTCCGCTAAAGGATGATTTTTATTGAAATGAAAGAGAAAGGAAGATTACATCAACAAGCAACCAAAGCCCAACCTCCCCTACTCCCCTCCTTCGGCATTGCCATCAGCAAGGAGAGGGAGAGGGAGAGGTGAAAAATTAGCAAAATTTATAATTAGGTCTTCCATTAGCATCTCTGCTAAGAAGCTCCACAACATGACCTGGGAAATTTACATTAGATCCAAAGATCCCAGTCTTGGCCGCATCTCTTGCTAAGAAATCCGTAATGGAATTTCCCTCTCTGGAAATGTGAGATATTTTCCAATTAATCCCATCCAAGTATGGTTTTAGGAAGGCCCATCATTGAGCTGCAAGCCAGGGGATCTTTCGTTGCTGCACCAGCATCACAATCGAAGAAGAGTCAGACTCAACCCAGAGCTGGTTAAAGCCCAAGTCTCTAGCACGAATTAGATCTTCCATAAGCCCTTCCATCTCAGCGTGAAACACCTTTGTAACCCCCATGAAGATTTTTATGATCCCAGAACTCTTCCCAGACAGTCTCTAAAAACTCCGCCGGCACCTGCACGTCCTGGATTTCCCATCGAGCTACCGTCAAAATTTAATTTGACCTAGTTTACCTAAGCCTTACACCAATGTACCTCTAAAAATGGTCTGACTGGAATTCTGTGCCTCATTAGCCCCAATTTCCTACAGCACATCATATCAGCCATGGATCTAATCACTCCTTTAGTACATAGTTTGCATCTTTTTAACTCCTCAATAATAGAAAGGCACACATATCTGGTGTGCCTCCGACCTTCATCATGCCTCCTTAGGTTTCTTTCTCTCTAGATACTCTCTGCCACAATAACAATCCCTATCACCTAGGCTTCCTTAAAGGCCTGATTTAGTGCTCTTTTCCACCATTGGAAAAGCATAGGAGTGGATAATGGAGGTGACCATCCAATATTAAAGCATCTACAGAAGAAGGACCAAACTTCATTCGCGAAAGGGCAATGAAGAAAAAGATGGTCCAGGGATTCTTCATCCACACCACATAAATTGCATTTAGAGGCTAGAGCGATGCCTTTTCTCCTCACCACCTCATCTAAGGGCAACTTTTCGTGGATCGACCGCTATCCAAAAATAGACATTCTGGGCTGCACCTTTTTACACCAAACCAAGGATTCCCAAGGAACCTTAGGATTACAAGTCCTAATCTCCTCCCAAGTTGTCTTGACCGAGAAAGATCCGTCCACTGAGCACTTCCAGAAAACCTTATCATCACAATCATACATAGGGATTCTAATATTTTTAATCAAATTAAAAATATCATTCATCTTAGCTGATTGAACAGAAGGAAACTTCCATTGGAAATTTTTAATAAATCTATCTGTCTTTCCCATAAAAATCGGATCATCACTAGCCCCCACCTCAATTAGATCCTAGACAGAGGAGCCATTTACCCATTTATTTTTCCAGAAATTTATTTTCTTGCCATTCCTTACCATCCAACGCTTATTATCTGTGATAATTCTCCAAACCTTCATAATACCAGGCCAGATGGAGGACTCCCTATATCCAACCCTGGGAGAGCCATTTTTCTTCAAGAAGCGTGCCCTTAAAAAAATTAAAAACAACCGATTCATCATGTTTTATTCTCCAAGCCAGGTTATAGAGCATGGATTTATTCATATCCCTCAACCTTCACAGCCCCATGCCACCTTCCTCCTTTGGCCTCTAGCACATGTCCCATTTAACGGTGATTTTTTTGAAGAATCGACCTCCCCTGTCCATATGAAATTATGCATCCATTCTCTCCATGGTAGTGATCATGGAGGAGGGCCACTAATAAACACCAAAGCTATGGTTAGGCATCCCCAAAATAACCGAGTGAACAAGCTCCACTCTCCCAGCCATAGAGAGTAAATTTCCTTTCCACCCCACTAGACGACCCTTAACCTTGTTTAGAATCAGAAGAAAGGACTCCTTTTTGACCCTACCTTTGAAAATTTCAACACCCAAGTACCGGTTAGGGAAGTTGCACACAGGGATGATAAAACATCAACCATAGCCTATTTACGCTGGGAAGGAACCGAACCTAGGAACAACTTACTCTTTTCAAGGTTGATTCGCTAACTAGAAAATTCTTCATATTTCGAAAGAAAAATCTTTAGATTCTTCACATACCTGATAGAGGCATCAGAGAAAATAAAGATGTCATCCACGAAAAGGCTATGGGCTAGAGTAACTACACCACGCGGACCAGACAAGGATTTCATTTTCTTCTTAGCAACCAAATCAACCAACCCTCTACAAAGCACCTCCTTAGTAATGATAAACAACATGGGGGATATCGGATCACCCTGCCGCAGACCCCTTTCCACAACAAAGTAACCCACCGACCCTCCATTCAGAAGGACCAAATTTTTTGCAGAATGCAGTAATTGATATATCCATGAAATCCATCTGTGGGAGAAAACAAACTTGAGCATGACATGGAACAAGAAGTTCCAAAAAATGGTATCGTACGCCTTTTGGATATCGATCTTCAGCCCTATACTCCCCCGTGCGTAGAGGTGAACATCATATTTGCCAATTTCGAGGCCAAACTAATATTGGACTGGATGATCTTCCCTTTCTGGAAGGTGCCCTGCTCCTCAGAGATGACTCTCGACAACACCATGGACAATCTCAAAGCCATAATTTTTGAAATAATTTTACATAAAAAATTCCCCATACATAAAGGGCGGAATTTGTCCTAGGAGTTTGCACCCTCCACTTTCGGGATCAACACAAAAAAATTGTTATTGATCCTGTAAGGCTTATTTCTAAAAAAGAAAATAACAGCCTTATAAAAATCAACCTTAATAAATTTCCCAACATACTTGATAAAATGAGCCAGGGAATCCATCCGGACCAGGGGCGCTTTCAGGGTCAAGCTCCCAAATTGCTGCTTCAATTTCAAGGTTCAATGGAACCTCATCAAAGAGGAGCCTATCATCTTCCTCTAGGGTAGTAGGGATACAAACCAGCAGCTCCAAATGCTCATGTAAGGGAACGGTCTTATGAAAAGACTCATAAAAGGTTGTCACGTGCGCTTTAATCTAGTCTTTATCAAAGATCACCACACCATCATCCTTTCTGAGCACCTAAATTGAATTTTTAATTCTCTTCATTTTTGCAGAAATATGGAAGAATTTAGAGCACCTATCTCCCTGCAGCCTCCACTTGATGCGAGCTTTTTTAGCCCATAATTTCTCATAATTTTCCTACACCTTAAGATGCCTGGTTTTTGCATCTGCTTCTAGAGCAAAAAGGATATCAGACATCCCATTAACTTCAATTTCACGTTTAACCTCGTCCAGGGCCTTCTTAGCATCTTCTAATTCCACATTAAAATTAGGGAAACTTCTTTTAGCCCAGGAATGCAGCACCCCTTTCAACCTTTTAACCTTCTGCACAAAGACAACTATAAGGGAGCCCCTAATGTCATTAGCCCACAATTCCCTTATAGTGTGCAAAAAGTCTTCATGCTCCGTCCAGAATCTTTGGAATTTGAATGGATAATTTCTAGGTCTCTTAGACGCCTCAGAAACAACCAAAATTGGAGAGTGATCAGATGCTACCCTTTGGAGCACCAACTGATGCGCTTCTTGAAAATTGGATATCTAAGCATCGTTGCAAAAGCTACGGTCTAGCATTGCAGCAACATTCCCCCCTTCTTCTATTATTGGACCAAGTAAAATTTTTGACCTTGGGAGGGGATTTGCATCATTGAGCACGCATCCACCATCACCCCGAAATCTGCCATAGATCCCTTATTGAAAGCCCCTGGTCCTCTCTTTTCACGAGAAAATATGATCGCATTGAAGTCCGCAACTATCATCCAAGGCACGTTAGCGCCAGGGTATGCAGCCACCAACTCATCCCACAGCTCTCCCCTAGCTGCTCGAAAGTAATCTGCATGAACAAGAGAGATGAAAACACTGGTTTGCATCCATCGAATAGACATAATGATCTGTTGTTTTGAAGAAGCCCAAATCATAGGTTTAGAAACACCCTTGCGCCAAACCACCCAGAGATTTGGGGCTCTACCATCTCTATCATTGTGGATAAATTATGATTCGAACCCCTATTTTCTAAAGAATAAAGATGGAAAGTCCTTCACCTTCATCATAGGCTCCACCACACAAAATATCTGGCCTTTTATCCCTTAAGAGATTACACAAAGCCAACCTTGCAGCGGCCTTCTTCATCCCTCTAATATTCCAAAAGAGGGCCTTCTTTTATAACTTTTTTGATATGCAATATGGTAAGACTTCCTCAGAGTCTGTCCCATATTTTCCACCTATTTTCCCTTCTCCTGTCTCCCAGCCCTTTTTTTCAATTTCTTCGTTTTCGAAGAGAGCTCTGTCAATCTGCTCCACATCATCATGATTCACCACTACAACACCCCCTTCAATCTTCAAAGGATTGAACGAGGAAAAAACATTGTCATACCACTCCACCTGATTGTCATTTCTTCTTTGACCCCGGTGAGAAAAGCCACCTCCCTTAGCTAAGGCCATCTATTTTCACCCTCTGCGTCTACCCGTGCACCTAGCCACAGCCCAAACTCTTGCTCCATTGTGAGGAACAATCCCCTCTCTGGCACCCAGGTTCTCTGGACCACATTCTGACCCATCAAAGGATCCATTCACTGATCCACCATCTATCTAGGTCCATCGACCTATCCTCTGACTCACCACCCTGGTCCGAATCAAACTTCTCCCCATCGTTATCCTCTTCAACAATCTGACTTGGAGAAATCCCAGTACTACTTGGAATATTCCCTTCCATATTCTCATTATCTCCCAATGGAATGACAATATCAAAACTACCATTAATGTTGGTAGAATTTGAAAACCTTCCAAGATCATTTGGGGAAGAATTTGAATTGGCTGATCTAATTATAGAATGTAATCCTTCCTTTGGATGGGAAGAAATCATGCCCGAGTTGGACGCGTTCACCGGAGCACTCCCCTCTCGACGCACAACATTCTGATCACCCCCATTCTTGGCATAGACCGCACTAGGGATGGATCCCTTGGGGTGCTTCTCCTCCCTAGCTTCAAAAATTTTCTGATCTCTATAGGAATGCACCAAGTGCCCCACCTTCTTGCAAAAGCCGCATTTGGTCAAGCCATTCTCATAGATTTACACTTACTTGAACCAAAAAATCTTGTTTGTACCTGGTTGCCGTCTTTCCATTTTCAACACAAAATTGGGGTCATTTCTAAATTGAGATAAAAAAAAAAAAAGTTTGATTCCAAGAATCAAAATCCAGTGATCCTAAGAAAAATTAGAAGCTGGGGGAAAAATTTTCATTTACCAATTTGACATGTGAAAAGAGGTCATCAAAGATCAGATTAGGCCCTTGAAGCATTTAGATCTTTTTCCATCCTTTGGAACACAATCCTAAACCCCATTACAACCTTCTGAAGTCCTCCTGGATTGACTAATTATAAAGATTCTCATTGACAGCTTTAAGCTCATCCGGATATGATGAAACTTAATTTATCAGGGCTTTGGCATCAAGTCATTAGTCCAAACTATGATTGGTCTGATCCTCATTTGAGGTGCGTAGGCAACTTAGTCAATAAAATGCTAAAGTGCAATCCCATTACCCAACATTCAATATTCATATCTCTGTATCAATCTTGAACTACATTTGACCTTATCCCTACTCTGGGGTACATAGGCATCTTGATGAAAAAATAATCAAGTTCAGTCTTCTCACTCTCACTCTAATAGTTTTTCACATTATATCCATCATATTCCTCTTTGTCTTAATTTCTCTCTCTACAATAGTCTCTCAGAAGAATCAATGATGCAGGAAAGAACAGAAAGAAGTTCATAATCAAAGAGATTTACTGCTCGTGACAGTATATTCTTTATGACTGCTAACTCCTATGGATATAAAAAAAAAAATGCATAGATATTCAATTGTGTGCTAACCATTTTATTACAATATGTGTTGTACAAGTGCAGAAGCGGGAAAATTGAGTATCTCTGGAAAACATTTTAAAATTTACATAGGATTCCATTCAACCCTATAATTTTCATAGAATTATGTTTCCCTAAGCATTTTCTTCCATCCTGAACTTGTGATTATCGCCATGCTCGTGTATTTCTAATTATCTCGATCTGAAGACCACCAACGTACACATGTACTTTCAATCATTCCGATCTCTTGATCCCCAACGTACCTGTGTACTTTCAATCATTCCAATCTTGTGATACCCAAAGTACCCGTGTACTTTCAATTATCTCGATCTCGTGATCACCATCGTACCGATGTACTTTCAATTATCCCGATCTCATGATCACCATCATACTCATGTAGTCCCAATCATTTCAATCTCTTGATAACCACCTTGCTTGTGTATTCGATCTCTTGATCACCATTGTACTCATGTACCCTTAATCATCTTGAGCTCTTGATCACTATTGTACTTGTGTACCCTCAATCATCTCAATCCCAATCACCATTGTACTTTTGTACTTCTGATCACTCCAAACTCTTAATCTTCTCTGTGCCCAAGCAAACATCAATCTCGTAATCATGTAAACTTCAGAATATATGTGCCTCAGCTTTGCACTTGCAATCCTAAAACAAATTACTATGTTCACAAGTAAATAGTGATGGAGAAAATGTTTCCCATAAATTCTTAGTGAAGCATCAATGGAAGCATCAATGTTATACATAGGATGGGACCATTCCCTATGTCAAGACTCCAAATTCACTCTCTAGGTTTAACGATGTAGGTTTGATCCCCTACAAATGTTTCTCTAGATCAATCTTGCCTTTATTTGTTTAGGATATGTTTTCTCTAAACATCTGGACAGATTCAAGAAAGATCCCTTTAGATGTACCAAGACGCGTGATAAATACGTGATCTCTATATAAGAACAATAAGAATGTCAAAATACGTGGTAAAAGCTTTATTTCTGCATCAAATAAATCAGTTAGGCCACACAGTGCCAATTTTAGAGAGAAACAATGAATCGGGTCATAAGGTACCAACATTGTCCATCAAGCAAAAAGGCGATGCAAAGATGTCATTTCCGTAATAAAGCCAAAGAGTGCCGATTTCAATGCTGAAATGCCATGATAAGAATGTCATTTCCGCAACAAATCTGAGATGTAATAATAAGAATGTCATTTCCACAATAGCGCCAGAAAATGTCAATTATAGTGCCTAGATGTCATTCCCACAACAAAGCCAGAAAGTGCTGATTTCAGTGCCAAGATACGGCAATAAGAGCAGCATTTCGGCAACGGCGCCATAAAGTGCCAATTTCATTTCCGAGATGCCATAATAAGAATGTCATTTTCCCAACAGTGTCATAAGTATAATTTCAGTGCCAAAATGCCATGAAAAGGGAGTCGTTTCTGCAATAGCGCCAGAAAGTGTCGATTTCATTACCAAGATAATATAATAAGAATGCCATCTCCACAAAAGCACCAAAAGGTGCCGATTTCAAACCGAGACCAGAGCATCATTTCCACAACAACATTGGAAAGTATTAATCTCAATGTTGATTATCTTGTTAAGATATTAGTTTGATCAGAAGTATCAAAGAATGTCACAAGAAGTCATTTCATTTAGTCATGTTTGTATCAATGACCCCCAAACCCATGTTCAACTTCACATATGTTATGTTCCATGAGATGAATACTAGAGATAGCTTCATTGTTGTCAGCATGTTTGCTTTACTTTTCGTATACTAACCATGCAGAATAATTGTATACGAGTATGTGTATCAACTTCATAGGCTGTGTTGAGCTCGGCTGGTGTTTTTCTTTTTTGAGGTTGGGTTAAGTTAGGTTTCTCATTCTGCTAATGGCAATGCCTAAGGGATGAAATAATGGCTGGGGAAGCGAGTGAGAAATCTGGAACTTGGCAAGAACTGAAGGATGGCTGGTCTCCAGATCGTGGAAGACAACCTTTGATTACGGATTATCTGAGGCCTGTGACACTAGGAAGGAAGGAGCCGGTGGCAATCGATGAGCCTGTGGAGTAGGCTGATGGTAATCTAGCCAGGGAGGAGGCGGGGCTGTCGAAAGACACAAATAGAGAGAGGGGGAGGCGATCATACTCTGATGTAGTGGGGATGGTTTTGCCAGATGTGGAAAACTTACCTGATCCAATTCATGCCGGAGCTCACAACAAAATTGTCGTGCCTCAAGATGCCTATGAGGAAAGAATTTTGTGGTACAGATTTTCTTTGATAGGTAGGGTTAATTTTAGGTACCTATCATTGGATGACATAATGAATTAGGCAAAGAAATCCTGGAGTCTTTAAGGTGGTGTTCAGATGGCACCCATGGGGAAAGGTTATATTCTTTTCCAATTTGAAAGGGAGGGAGATATGACTGCAATGTGGAGAAGAACCCTTACAAGAGTTCGAGGTCAGATAATTAGATTCCAACAATGGAAACCCAACTTTGATGTTCATGCCAAAAATGCCACGACCAAGCTGGTTAGGATCAGATTCCCTATCTTGCCGCTAGAATAATGGCATGAAAAAATTTTACTGACCATGGCCAAGACGGCAGGGAGACCTATGGCATTGGACAGGTGCACTCAAACTACTGCTATGGGAACCTTCACGAGAGTCCAAGTAGAGGTGGAACTAGGTGCAAGCAGAATAGAAGAAATTCAAGTAGAAAGGAGGCAACCTGGAATAGGGGAGATATTCTGGTTTAAACAGATTATTGTTTATGAGGATGGTCTGCCCAGGTGTGGATTCTGCAAATATGTCCATGAATGTAGAGCAAGGAAAGAAGCAAAAGAAAGGGAGGAGAAGCTGCGCAAGGCCTCCATCCTAGGGGCAGTCTTCGCTAAGGATGATGGTGGTGCTCGGCCTGCCGGCCGACGGGAGGAGAGGACGCCGGTGAATGACATGTCAATGGCTAGGATTTCTTCCCATACGAGGAATGGAGTACCTTCCTTATCTCCATCGCATATTTTAAGAAGGTCTAGTGGGAATTCCTTGTCTCCAATATTGAAATCGTTATTCCATTAGAAGAGCAGGCGAATATAGAAAGGAATATTCCAGTGGATATTGCAAAAGATACGGCTGTTGAAGGGGAAAATGCCTCAACTGAATATGGATCGGAAACAGATGGTGGAGCAAGTTATGGGTCAGTGGATGGGTCAGATGACAGTTTGGAGACTGCTCAGGAGCTGGCGCAGAATACTTCTTCCATGGACAGCGAGTTTGTTGCCGATACACTTCTTGAGGGTGAGAAGGAAGGAATGGGAAATAAAACTGCTACTCACTCGGGTAATGGAAGAGGGGGCCTTTCTTAGGTTCAAGGTTCTCATCATGGGAGTGGGTGCGCTCAACCAGTTCAGTGGTATGAGAATGTCATCTCCACATTTAATCCTTTACAACTGACTGATGGTATGGTGGTGGTGAACCATAATGAAGTGGAGGTGATTGATAGGGCTCTCTACGAGAGAGAGGGAATGGAGGATGAGCATGGGAGACAAGCAAAAGGTAAAAAGGTGGCCAATACGGGGCAGCCTTTGTGAAAGTCTGGTCGTATTGCTCTAGTAAAAAAATTTTAAATGAAAGCCCTCTATTGGAATATTAGAGGGATGGAGAAAGCAGTTGCGAAGTTGGCTTTGGGAAATATTTTAAGGAAGAAATCACGGGACATCCTGTGCATTTCTGAACCAATGGTGTCTATTGAGGATTTTCCCAAGATGTTCTTTAATAAGATGGGATTTGATTCTGATTTTATTCACAATGAAAGAACAAGCAATGTTTCAAATTTATGGCTCATGTGGCATCGAGGGATAGAGAGTCCTATGGTGCTCGCAAGCTTTGAGCAGTTTATTTCTGTGTCTTTTACATGGATCCAGGATAGAATTGTTCTATCTGTGGTGCACGCGAAATGTCTGAGAGTAGAACGAAGGGCATTGTGGGCTGATTTGGCTGCCGCTCACCTTGGGATTAATGTCCCTTGGATGGTTATGGGAGACTTTAATGCCACACTTCTCTCTACTGAAAACGAGTGGGCCTGGGTCCTTTAGTCTGGGTTCTACGGCTGATTTTGGAGCTATGGTGGATACATGTGCGTTGATCCAAGTTCCATCCCAGGGGTGGAAATTCACCTAGTCCAATAATAGGAGGTGAGGAAATGTGGTTGCGGTCTTGGATAGGATTTTCCACAATGAGGCTTGGCTTTCTTTGTTTCAAGAATGCCACCAGTTCGCGTTGCAAAGGGTGGCCTCTGACCACACTCCAATACTGGTCTTGTCTGAGGCTGCGGAGAGACCGAGAAATTGCCCTTTCAGGTTTCAAAGATTTTGGACTAGTCATGAAGACTTTCTTGGTGAAGTGAAGAGGTCCTAGGATGAAGGCATGGCAGGGTCACCTATGTATGTGGTTTCTCATAAATTAAAAAGATTGAAAGGGCTCTTGCGGTCCTAGCCAAAAGCTCAATTCCCAAACTTCAATATGGAGCTGGAGGAGGCAAAAACAAGGGTTGGAGGAGATTCAGCAAGAAATCGAGAGGTATGGGTTGAATGATTCAATGTTTGCAAACAAATCAGATGCAAAAACCAGGTACTTGAAGGCCTTACAAAATTATGAAAAATTATGGGATGAAAAGGCTCGTTCTAGGTGGAGACAGCAAGGTGATAGAAGTTCAAATTTTTTTTGATATATCTATTAAGATGAGGTGAATGAAAAATTCCATCAGGATCCTGAAGAAGGAAGATGGAGTGCACATATCTGATAGGGCGCAGAATGAGGATTACGTGGTAGGATTCTACGAGCGTTTTCATAAAGGTGCCCCTCTAGTCAAGCACTTGGATTTATTGCACTGCATTCCAAATGTTTTGGGGAAAAATAATAGGGAGTAGTTAGACGGGATGCCCTCAGAGACTGAAATCAAAGGTGCTATTTGGGAGTTGGACCCTGAAAGTGCCCCTAGGCCAGATGGATCCCCCGGTGCCTTTTACAAGGTATGGTGGGAGATTATATCTGTTGATATGTGCAATGCGGTAAGGTGGTTCTTTAGGACTGGATTTATGCCTTACGGAATCAACAACAATTTTTTGGTCAACTCCTAAGGTGGAGGGCGCGTTCTCTCTGGATAAGTTTAGACCGCTCTGCATGGGAAATTTCCTGTGTAAAATTATATCCAAAGTGTTGGCTCTGAGATTGTCAAAGATGCTCCCAGAAATAATTTTTGAAGAGCAATGAGCTTTCTAGAAAGGGAAGGTTATCCACTCCAACGTTGCATTGGCATTGGAATTAGCCAACATGATGTTCGCATCAACTAGAGGAGGAGGTATGGGATTAAAAATTGATACCCAGAAGATGTATGACACCATATCATGGAATTTTATTTTCTATGTTTTGAGAAAGTTTGGGTTCTCTGAAAAGTGGATTACTTGGATATATCAGCTTCTTATGTCTGCTAAAATTTCTGCTCTGCTCAATGGTGGCCCAGTTGGCTTCTTTGATTTGGGGAGAGGGCTCAGACAAGTGGATCCAATATCGCCTATGTTGTTCATTATAGCTGAGGAGATGTTGTTGTGCAGAGGCCTCTCTGAGCTTGTGGCTAGAATGAAAATTAAAGCCTTGGTGGGTCAGCATCGTGTTGCTACTTCGACACATATTTTATTCGCAGATATGTGTTCATATTCTCTAACGCCTCTATCAGGTATGTTAAACACTTAAACAACTTTCTCTCTAGATACTAGAGCTTCTCAGGTTAGAAGATTAATTTAGATAAGAGTAAGCTGTTCCTGGGACCAATCTCGGTTCATAGAAAATAGGCCATTGTAGAGGAGCTGAGCATCCTTATATGTAATTTCCCTACTCGGTACTTGGGTGTTGAGATCTTTAAGGGAAAAGTTA
This sequence comes from Macadamia integrifolia, assembly GCF_013358625.1. NCBI lineage: Eukaryota > Viridiplantae > Streptophyta > Magnoliopsida > Proteales > Proteaceae > Macadamia > Macadamia integrifolia. The sequence continues at coordinate 37,311,930 of NC_056562.1, forward strand.
AGAAGGAATCCCTATTTACAGTCCTGGATAGGGTCAAAGGGCGTCTTGCAGGATTGAAAGGAAAAATTTTATCTATGGCTGGAAGGGTGGAGTCGGTCTAGTCTATCATTTTGGGAATGCCAAATCATAGTTTCACTGTGTATTGGTGGCCCTGGTCCCTTATTGCGGTGATGGAGTGATGGATGAAAACCATCATCTGGACTGGCGAAATTGACACTGCAAAAAGTATATCTGTGAAATGGGATGTATGCTGTAGGCCTAAGGAGGAAGGCGGTTTGGTCTTGCGTAGGCTCAGAGATATCAATAAAGCTATGCTTTGCAACATGGTGTGGAGAGTGAAACATGAGAACTCTATGTCTTTCAGATTTCTGAAGGCTAGATTCTTGAGGCGTGATGGCTCCTTTAAAAAAGGGTACATGTCTTCTTCTATTTGGCCAGGCTTTAGAAAGATGTGACACTTTATTTCATCTAAGGAGAGATGGTTGATTGGAACTGGGAAAAACATTAAATTCTGGTCAGACAGATGGCTGGGCAAGAAAACTATCCAAGAGCATATAGAAATGGATGAAACTACTAGTTTTCAATATGAAGGGAGGGTGAGTGACTTCATTGACAATTTCCAGTGGCAACTGCTGGCTGTTTGATCCTCTGCGCTGAAAGAAATGTTTTAGAAGGTGAGGAATATAAAGATTCCAACTTATGACTATGAAGATATGTGTCTGTGGTCTCTAACTCTAGATGGGGCCTTTAGATTCAATTCTGGTTGGGAGGAGATTAGGACTCGAAATCCTAAGGTCCCTTGGGCATCCCTGATCTGGTGCAAAAAATTACATCCAAGGATGTTGGTTTTTGGGTGGAGAATGGCTCAGGGTAAGCTCCCTATAGATGAGGCGGTTTAGAAAAGGGGGATAACACTGGCCTCAAGGTGCTGCTTGTGTGGTAGGGAAGCTGAGTCAATGGATCACATCATCCTATTTTGTGCTTTCTCGGTGGAAATTTGGAATTTTTTATGTGGTTGCTTCAATGTTGGGTGGAAGAATCCAGGGTCATTGGCTGACTTATTCCAATGGTGGAAAAGGAAATACAAGACTGTGTTCTGCAAAGAAGCATGGGATCTAGGTATGGTTATAGTGGCGGACCATATTTGGCATGAAAGAAATAGCAGAAGGTATGATGGAAAATTGAGGCCGGCCCATTTCGTGCAGGAAATGATTTTAGAGGACATTAGAGCCTTAAACTCCAGTACCAAAGGAGAAGTGAAGACCGTTGCCGATGTCATTTGCTGTCGAAAGTAGGGGTTAAGGATCCAGAATGCCCCTAATCAACATATTTTAGAGGTATTTTGGTGCAGACCACAGATAAATTGGGTGAAGCTAAATATTGAAGGCAGCTCATTGGGCAATCTAGGGCGTGCAGGGGTGGGCTGAATTTTTTGAGACCATAGGGGAAGAATTCTGGAAACCTACAAAATTTCCATGGGAGTGACTGGTGTGTTCTAGGCTGAGGTGGAAGGGCTAATGACTGGGCTATTGCGCGCTCGAGAATTGGGAATAAATTTCCTATGGGTGGAGACAGACTCTAGTGCGGTCACGATATCCATTCAGCAAAAGAGGATCCCCTAGTTTGCACTTTAGAGATGGATTTTCCTCCAACCTTACTTGGAGGCGATTTCATGGAAGATTTCACCTAACTTTAGAGAGGCAAACTCGGCAGCTAACTTTCTTGCTCGTGATGTAGCAAAAACTGGGGCTTCTTGCTATAATATTGCTTTTCCTAATCATGTTTTGGAGATGATTATGAGGATGCTGAAGGAAGACCAAACTTTAGATTTTGATTGACGCTACTCCTCCCCTGCTGATGGCAATGCTGAAGGTGGGGTTAGAGTAGTGGTTTCTTTGTGTCTTTTTGTCATGATTCTTGATGTTGTTTTTCTATTTTTCCTTCTTAATAATATTATCCATTTCTAGTGAAAAAAAATTGGCAATGCCTACGGTGGATTGGGGAAGTCTGCTTTCTACCCTGTTGAGTCTGAGGGGTAATCCCTAGTGTATTTTATCCTGTATTTTATTTTCTCTTTTTAATACAAATGATTCTTTAGCCAAAAAAAAAAAAAAACCTACCTCTTTAAATTTTTACCAGTTTAATTTTCAATGCATGAGAAGTTATAATGTTTGTACATATTCAAAACTTAGATGGCCCAGTCAATAATTTGTGTGTATACTTAGGGTAGAAGCCTGATTTTTATCGGGTGGACTAAGGAGCCTAACCCCTTCCTCGGACCTCAATCTAACACAAACCCCAACCTTTGGTTATATAGTTCAGATAGAGTCAATTTTCAATTTCAATTTCAATTAGCAATGGGTCCTAGACCCTAATCTAGGTGGCGACTGTTGTTTAATAGAGGGACCGATAGTTTCCCCTTATCGAGGGCCTGGTTCTTCGCAGTGGTAACTCTATTGGGGAATTGATGCCAAACTTCATACCAAACCTATTAGCTCATACACGAGTGCTTTGTTTACAAATTGATTGTTTGAACCTTCTAGACAAAGAACATGCTTGCTAGGGTTTTTATTGTAACTAACAAGCATCATGCATTACACTTTCACACACTTGCACTACACTATGCATGGATCAAGGTAATGGCCTTGGCCGTCGCCACTATGTGATAGGAGAACACTTACTAAGTATATATAAATAGTGAACATCGATAATGACACCAAAGAGGACAAACAAGTCCCCACTAATGACAAATCATTATGGAGCCAGAAGAGGAAGACAATACCAGAGATTTTGAGATACTGTTTTCGAGATTAATTCATACTATGACCCTTGCAACAGACAAGAGTTCATTGCACTTGTCGAGGAACAAAATGCATTGAAGGTTGACAACCAATGCCTCAAAGAAGAAATCCACAGGATCATTTACAATTGCGAGGATTGGAAGGTTGTTTACCTTCTTCGGATAAAAAATATCCATGAACAAGTATCCAACATTAAGTCAATGGTTTTCCGCATGGTGGCTGGTGACCTAGACACATCCATGGATCATTTCCTCATGCAACGAGATGACCTCCCTCTAGTAGTACACAAAGAACTGATCCTAAAGGTATTGCAACAACTGAAATGAACGACCTTACTAGCTTCAGCCTTGGCCGGAGATATCAAAATAGGAAGGCACGTCCCAAGAGCTAAACCTCCAAGTTAGCCTAGCATTGGCTTGATTTACACCACCAATGACTTGTAGATCAATGATCTAATTGTAGGATTCGACAAAGAGTAATTGAGAGATATTTTGGTGTTTTGAAGATACACTTTCCCATTCTCAAGACGATGCCTCCATATCAGTTTAGAACACAAGTTGAAATGGTAATTGCTTGAGCAACTTTTGTAGCCAATAAAAATTTTATTAGGAAACAACAAGCAAATGATTGGTAGTTTGGAAAGTATGTTGTGAAGACTCAAGTATCATTGATAATGACCATAACAATGAGGAAACTACAGAGGGCTTCGGCTTGCCGTCCTTAGTTACTACTCAATGACAACATGCATAGGGACATTTTTTTTGATAAAGGTCAGCAAAGTATATTATAAAAAAAAATAAAAGCTTACAAAGCTAAATAAACAGAACAAATTAGATGAAACGAAATCTTAGCTCATGTTGGGAATCTCACTCTAGATCAAAAGTGATGAATGTAGGAGCCATATCCTAGGTAGTTGAATATTGTTGACAAAATATTGCTGATATGATGGAACAAGATGCAACAAATTGATGGGGACCCATGTTTTCATGAGTTGTAAGGATTAAATCCCATTTTCAAGTAGGGCTTTGAGTTAGGTTAGGTTGGGTTGAGCAATTAAAGAGTAGAGAAGAAGTCGTAAGTAAAAAGAATAACATGTTTACCAAAAAAAAAATGATAATAATAATAGGCCAAGAAGAGTAAGCACGCATTTTTAAAAATAAGAATATAAATACCGTGCCAAACACAATCCCCATTCTAAAATAAAAAATGAATTCCAACTTAAAGGTGTTCCAAATGACGTTCTCATTCTAGGTTGAGAATGCATTCCCAGAATGATAATTAAATGAATTCCAACTTAAAGTCATAGTTAATGAACACTGAAGCAACGTAAAATTTTGAAAAAAGATGGTATGGTTTAGACATATACTCAGAATGATAATTAAACTAAAAATTGCAGAATTTATTCAAGAGCAACATGAAATAATACATATTGAGTTTTAATATCCAAAGCACATTGCACTGTCCATCTGAACTGATTTATATGCTTCTATCATAAATCAGAACTTGATAGAAATGACTACATAGAAGCACCTGAAAATGAGTGCACAACAATCGGGCTTCTCACAGTATGAGTGCCATCAGACCACTGTAGTGATGCAGCTACCATAGACGTCTGTGTGTCCAATTTACTTCCAGAAACAGTCACTACAAATGATTTATCCTCGTTCAACGATTTGAAAGAAAGAACACTAGGCTCAACGCTGATTTTGATGTTAGAATGGGAAGTGATGACTGATGTCTTGTAGGTGGAGTTTGCTGAACCAACATTCTTAACTGTCCTTGTAAAATTAATTGCAAAAGGCTTATCATGTTGTTGAAGATGAGCTGTCATTGATGGATAATTGAGATCCAATGGCGTTCCTTTAGTGCCTTGAGGACAACTGCTGTTATCTCCTGATACAATTCTAACCCTTTTGGTATCCCAGCCTATATTGCAGAGGAATTTGATGTAGTCATCATTTAGGATTTCGTATACCAGACCAGGATTTATAGCTTTCACTGGATTGATATGGCCCGCACCGTAAGCAAATTCAGCATCCGGGTTCCTGGTGGCATTCATTGGCCTAGCTATAGATTGAAAAGGAAAATAAAATTGGATTAAATGAAAGCAAATAATTTTACAAGGATATATAGGTTGAAGGAGGGTATTACCAGTGGTCATGAGTGCAGATTTGATGGCAGAAGGTGACCAATTGGGATGAAAAGATTTAACATAAGCGGCAGCACCTGTAGCATGAGGGCACGACATGGAGGTCCCAGATAATATACTGAACTTCACTTTCCTTTCATCAATAGGAGTACCCGACGGTGAACCTAAAAGTGAAAATGCGGCCAAGATATCTACCCCTGGGGCGCTTATATCTGGCTGTAATATATTCGAGAAGACAATGTGATATGAAAGATAATGACAAAATGAATGAAGGGAAAAATATATATTTTTTGTTTTCAGGTGGAGAGAGAAAGAGAGAGAGAGAGAGAGAGAGAGAGAGAGAGAAACCTTGAGAATATCTGGTGTAACTCCATTTGGCCCACGGGAAGAGAATGAAGCAACAGTTGGGGCAGATGAATCATTTTCTGCCTCACTCTTCAAGATGTTTGCTGTAGGGTTTCTGTAGATTATAAAGTTTGAAAGAATATAAAATTAGTACAAAGACAAGTTAATCTACTATATCATTAGAAATTAGCCCTAAAAAAATATTTCCAATGAAATAAGATGATGATGTGTAGAACATTGAATTCATTCTCAGCTCCTTCAGCATCATGAAACAACAACCAATTTATTGATCATTTGAAGCTCAATGATTATTGTGAACTTACTTTGTGGAATTTATGTAAGTCTTGACCTGCTCTGCAGTTTGGGTGTTTAAATGTGTTGCAGGTAAAGGATATGTAAAAGAAAAGTCATTATATTCATCAGCTGACATTACTGTCCCTAGAGCACCAGCGCTCTTTGCTTCTTCTCCTTTAGTTAACTGATCACACAGCAAAATCTTTCCCTTTACCAAATCACTATCAAAGCAGATACAACCTCTGAAACACAAAAGGCAATTGTCTTCACTCGTAATTTGTCATCTAGTTAAGAAAATGGAAGAAGCTAATAGTTAACGAAGGGGGCACTTCATTACCGAGCCAATCTTTCATCACAGTCTGCTGATGCAACATCTTTTCCATATACCAATGGATGCTTTGTTCCATTCGAAGTAAAAGAATTTATGGAACTACCCTGAAATTGAAAAAATTAGTACTTAATTGATGGCATTTTGAACTTGGAGATAATGCAGTTTTCTGCTGCTTTATATGTACAACTAGCTTAGTAAAGCTGATGGAAATTGTTCCTTAAGCATGATTCTAATTCACAATATCCGAAGTGAATAAAAAATCTGCATAATAGGGCAATAAATCACTTAAAATCACTTTTTGAGACAATTTTCTGGTGCTGTGTTTGATATGCATGTTTGGTCGATAATGCATTCCAATAATTCATACCAAACGTAGCCTTAATTTAAAAAAAAAATCCACTATAGAATTATATTTTTTATTTTTAATGCAAGCTGACACATATTAAAGAAAATATTATTTACATTGTGATAACTAATACAATATTAGATAGTGAGGTTAGACAGATATTGTTGGATATTCACTGAGTTTAATTTCTAAGAATTAAAGAAAAATCAGTTCAGTTGTTGCTAGTGTCGTAAGTAAGACAATCTTCTTCCCCTTCCCCAGTTATCCATCATAGGAAAAAAAAAAAATGAGAAAAAAGATTAATCAAGACTGCATAATGCTTCTTACCTTAAGGACCTTTCCATCTCCTAGGACAACCTTATCAATGATATGGCGGTCTGTATTGCTTGCCGCGACAGATAGTATCCAAGGTGCAACACTTGTGGTTGTTTGCCTAACCGGACCACTATTTCCGGCAGATTGTGATGTGAGGATGTCCTTCTGCATGGCATGGAATGCCCCGATTGCTATGGACTCTGAATCAAAGTCAATGTAAGTTGACCCTACTATCGAGATCGAGATGATATCTACTCCATCCGCAATGGCATCATCAAAAGCAGCAAGGATATCACTGTCAGTGCAACCATTTGGACTACAAACTTTGTAAGCTGCAATCCTTGCTGATGGTACACCTCCCCGTGCATTCCCTTGGGCTACTCCGTAAAAGCTCGCATTAGATACTAAGTTGCCAGCAATTGTAGAGGCAGTATGTGTCCCATGTCCTTCTATATCTCTCACTGAATTTTCCCCAGAATAAAATCTCGCACCAATGAGCTTGCTGTAAAAGATTCATGGATAATTGTTGAGATTAATCTATCACATCACTGCATATGATATAAATGGAACTAATAGAAATGATATCAGGCTGAGAGAATTACTTGTTGCATGTAAAATTATTGCCTCCTTTACAAACACCCTTCCATTTCTTAGGAGGAGGGCCAAATCCTTCGTCATCAAAACTTTCAGATTCTGGCCATATTCCAGAGTCAAGAACACCAACAATCACATCACTCTCGGACTTGGGTATTCTTTTCACAGCCGTGGACAAACCAATGAAGTCCCAAGACCTAGTTGTGTGAAGTTGGAGAGTCCTACTAGGAAAAACAGATACTACACCTTCCTTGCCTAACATGACACCAAAGATATTATGATCATATATGTTGTCTTAAAACTGAAGCATAATTTAGAAATTAAAGAAATTGAGTTACTAACTGGCAAGCTTTTGTTTCTCTTGTTCATTGAGTTTTACTGCAAATCCATTAAAACTTCTTCGATAGCTTCGCACAAAGTTGTCAGCTATATAGCTGCACAAAGAGAGTGATATCATTGGTAAGAATTTAGAAACTTTTACATTAGATTATTTCAATGTAACCAACCGTGGTTATATAGAATTATAATCATCCTATGTGGCACATATATAAGACAAAAATATTATCATGTATCACACAGAAGATCATTATGACATAGACATGACTGTTACAGTATATGGGTTGCCCCTTACTGTACGAAGTCAACATTCCCACAACAAGGAAAATCATCATAGAAACAATCTCATTGTAACCAACTGTAAATACCAAACGTGACCAATTTTACATCTGTTGATGCTTTTTGAATTTAATTATTCAAAAATTTAAAGAAATAAAAGAGAACATATTTGAGAATTGAAATAAATTGATTATCCACAGATGTAATTAAAAAAATGCAGATGGAGTGTAATAAATAAGAAACAAGAGTGTTCTCTGACTAATAGAACTAATTACCTATCCTCAAGAACTTCCTCGAGCATGCTAAGGTGCTGAGATGTAAGTGAATATTCTTCACCTTTAGAAATGGCACCCATGTACACAATATAGACCTGCATGGCCATCAACAATATAAACATGATCAATACAATAAGATAGAACCAAGAATATGGCTTAAGAACCATTAACCCAGAAACATGCAAGGATGTATAGAAAGAGAAAGAGAGAGAGAGAGAGAGAGAGATTACTTGCCTTTCTATCTTCTCCAACAGCATCACAACTAATGCTTAGAGCAACAATAAGAAGAACCAGTAGCAGCAAGGGATGAGAAAATGAAGAAGCATGGAAGAAGTTAGCCATTGTTGAATTCCCAAGGCCTAGTGTGGCTACTAAAAATATATTCATAAGTGGGTAGTGGGAAAGAATCCTAATTAATAATTGATTTTAATTTGATTTACTTTCCTATCAAATGTTGAAGCACATATAGAAATACAACTAATCATGTTAATTGATACGTAAAGCATGAGTGAATCACCATGAATCTGCTCACTGCCAACTCTACTTATTTTCTTGAATGAAAATAGTAAGTATTAACCCTTTGTTTCTTTATTTTCTTCCTTAAACTTGTAAGAATCTTTCTCATTCTCCAATGAAACGGGGCTATAGAACTTTACCTTAAACATGTCAACGAACGGGTTCTCTCTCTCTCTCTCTCACTGGTGTTGGAGACAATCCGGTTTCTTAAATGAAACAAATTTTTTATTTTGGATGAATGAAAAATTTTGTATAAATATTAAATGAAATATTAAACTTCAGGGCAACAACATTTTACCAATATGGATTGAAACTTAGAGATTCATGTCAATACCATAAAAAAAAGTGTAAGAGATCAATCTCTTGCATATTTCGATTACAATTTTCGACCTCAAATGTGTAGGTGCGAAAACAATTAGGATCGTCGTACTTATAAGGTCAAAGACATTCAAACAATGATTAATGGAGGGGATAAGATGGTTAGGTTAGTTTTACTATCACAATACCTCCAAGTGGATTTAGCTCTTTAAGCGTGAAATTCAACTTCCACGATAGCTTATTGGCTCTCGTTTAATTCCTGTAGTGACAGAGTGAGAATCCCTTCTTTAAGCTCACCAGAAAAGATTAAGTAGAAATTTTACTTCTTGGTATGAGAGGGAGAGAGAGTATGTGTTCTCTTATTGTTTGAAAGTCATATCTCCTTAATCTCAAAATAAGGAGATCAATCATTATCTTAAGGAAGGGGTGGGAAATTACTATAACTTCTCCGGCTCTATAATGATTAGGCCTACGTAACCACTAAAAAGTGATTGAGGATCAAATTCTTAAAATTTGGAATGTGAGAATTTAAATTCAAAATTTAAACTTTCACATTCAAACCTACTCAGCATGGTGGCCCACCTTGATACCTTGATGGACATGCTATTACCAACAATTCCTACTTGTACATCAAATACAATAGGATCAAGATCCATATCATCACAACATCATATCAAATCTTATATTTATAGATTCTAAAATAACGTACAACTTCTCAAAAATACATGCCGACTAAAATGTGTTGTCGTACAAGGTAAATCTAACACGTGAAGGGATACCCCATTGGGATATGACTCATCATGCACATTAGTATTTACCTATACCATACTATCATACAATCATAATATCATACTATCTTACTATCATACTATTATACTATTATATAAGTGCATGTACTCATGCTCTGTGGCTAATATTTTTTTAGACTATTTTATCCTTCTTTTTTATTTAAATACCTTAACTTCTTTATTATCACTTTTTTCCATCTTTTTAAAATTTTTCTTTTCTTTTGGTACCATTTTTTTTATTTTTAATAATTTTTTTAATTTTCTTATAATTAAATGTCCTCAACTCATATTCAAACCTAGATTCTTTAATCTCACCCTCATCCACGTTTGGAAGGGAAATATTCTGAGAAACAATCATAATATTCCCTGAGGAGATACCATTCATGGGAGATATCTCCTTATCTTGAATGTTAGGATTATCTAATATTGCCTGATGTGATTTGGATGGTAAGGAATCCAAAACAATTTGAATATGTTGCTGCCAAAAATCCCGTATGAGTAGATTCTGCACAAGCACAGACGGTAGAGGCCCGGAGCTTTGTCCGGGGTTAGTCCTCCAACGCTCAAGTTAGGGATCGGCCGCACAGTTTTTGTTAAGGAATAATGGTGAGGGTATTGATGCTTACCTCCTTCCTTCCTCTCGGGCCCTCTTATATATCTCTTCGGGTTTAGGGTTTTCCCTCTTAGAGTCCTTCTCGGGTCCATCTTCTTCCCTCTTAGAGTCCCACTCGAATACGTCCATCCTTTTGGTGGGGAATATTCCCTTCACATAGGTAACGTGGTAGTCCTTGGAATCCCTATCTGGTGGGCGACACGTGTCCCGGGGGTGACACGTGTCCTTTCCCCACTTGGAGATCGATTTGGCTGTATCAGGAGCCCCCTTACTCCCGCTAGGAGTCTCGTCTTGTGGGAGTAATCAAATTTTTTGCAATCATAACTCTTTTCTTCCTCACTTCCACTCTTTTTTTTTTTCCCCTTCGGCCTTCGCTTTGCTCGCGACCGAGGCCTGCGGTCAGCCGAGGTAAAGACCTTCGGCCGACTCGGCTCGGCCTTACCCAGGCCACCGACCAAGGTGGGGATCTTCGGCCAGGTCCATTCGGCTCGGCCTTGCTCTGAGCCCCCAGCCGAGGTGAGGGGACCTTCGGTCAGGTCCATTCGACTTTGGCCTTGCTCTGAGCCCCCAGCTGAGGTGAGGACCGTCGGTCAGGTCCGTTCGGCTTTGGCCTTGCTCCCAACCAAGAGGGGGACCCTCGTTTAGGTCCGTTCGGCTTTGGCCAAACTCCCAAACGAGATGGGGACCTTCGGTCAGGTCCGTTCGGCTTTGGTCGAACTCCCAACCGAGAGGGGGACCCTCGGTCAGGTCCGTTCGGCTTTGGCCGAACTCCCAACCAAGAGGGGGACCCAACCGAGAGGGGGACCTTCGGTCAGGTCAATTCGGCTTTGGCCGAACTCCCAATCGAGAGGGGGACCTTCGATCAGGTTCGTTCAGCTTTGGCTGAACTCCTAACCGAGAGGGGGACCCTTGGTCAGGTCCGTTCAACTTTGGCCGAACTCCCAACCGAGAGGGGGACCCTCGGTCAGGTTCGTTCGGCTTTGGCCAAACTCCCAACCGAGAGGGGAACCCTCGATCAGGTCCGTTCGGCTTTGGCCGAACTCCCAACCGAGAGGGGGACCCTTGGTCAGGTCCGTTCGGCTTTGGCCAAACTCCCAACCGAGAGGGGGACCTTCAGTCAGGTCCGTTTGGCTTTTCCGAACTCCCAACCGAGAGGGGGACCCTCGGTCAGGTCCATTCGGCTTTGGTCGAACTCCCAACCGAGAGGGGGACCTTCGATCAGGTCCGTTCGGCTTTGGCTGAACTCCCAATCCGAGGCGAGGACCCTCGATCAGGTCCGTTTGGCTTTGGCCGAACTCCCAACCGAGAGGGGGACCTTCTGTCTGGTCCGTTCGAGCGCAAACCTCGAGGGTTCGTACTCTCGGTGGAGCCATTAATGTTCGGGTAGTCGTACCGCCTTTCTCCCCATCTATATAGTGTGGGGGGCCATTTGTGGGGCACTTTTCTTTTTTCCTTTGGAGAGCTTACCTTCGGTCTCGGTATTCCTTTCGAAGAGCTCATCCTCGTCTTGATTTCCCTTAGTTTAGCAACACCCAAAAGTAAGTTAATGTCTTGTTCGTCGGGCTACAACCCATCGTCCTCCGAGAGGACGAAGTCAAACCGTAGGCATCGGAGTCCATGGGAGGTCCGAGGGATGTCCTCGGATTCCACCAACTCCCCCTCTTCCCACTACTCATCGTCTGCGGCCTCACCGTCTGGGTCTGAGGGTGGCTCAAATGGTGCTGGATTTAGGGAGAGGGTGCTTGATTCCCGAGCTTAGACCCAGGAGCCCTTAGAAGTGGAGGCTCCCAACATCGTATCCACGATGGACGAGCCAGAACTGGAGGAGCTGAGGGCCTCCTTTGGTGTCTCGGACACTTTCGAGCTCCGGCTGCCCAGACCATCTGACAGAGCCAACTATCGGAACTCCGAGGAGCTGTGCTTGTATAAGGAGGAGTTCAAGGCCGGCCTTCGGCTGCCCCTCCACCCCTTCTTCACCCGAGTGTTTCGACACTATGGGGTATGTCCGACCCAACTGACGTCGAACGGGTGGGGACAGGTGCTCAGCTTCGTCGTCTTCTTCGTAAGGCACCAGAGGCCTCTCTCCCTCCCCCTCTTCATTAACTGCTTCCTCCTTTAGGCCTACAAGGGGCTTTCGGGTTGGTATTACTTTTGCCCCTGGAAGGACCTTCGGCTTCTAAAGGGTTATCAGACGTCCATCCATGGGTGGAAGGAGAATTTTTTCTTTGTGAGATCGTCCGAGGGGGTGCCCTTGTACTGTTTGGGATATCCCGAACCTTAGGGAGGTGAACTCTGCCCCTGCCCTATTCAGGGTAGACGCGGAGTCATTGGCGATGGCGAGGCGATAAGAAGACTGTCCTCTAGTCGAGACCGACTGCCTCAAGTCCGACGCCATACTATTCAGATTCGGGCTTAGCCCGGGTGAGTTAGGCTAGCCTCAGTTTTCTTCCTTCGAGTGTCGGTGCTTTATACTGACTCCCATCGTTTCTTTTTACAGTGCAAGTCTCCAGGGCCGAGGCTAGGGTTGCCGCAGCTAAAAGGCAAGCACAAACCAAGGAGGCCAAGGCACGGGGCGCCCAACAGCAGTCGAGGCCGAAGCGGAAAGAGAAGAAGGGGCCATCCTCCGAGACCCCAAAGAAAAGATCCAAAGTCAAGGGGCCAAGCACCGAGGTAGTCCAGGCCCTTGCCGCTCTGGGCCATGATGGGCCTTTGCAAGACCCCTCCCCCGCCACGACCTCCAGAGGCCCGAGGGTGGCGACCGTGAGGACTGAAGTGGGGTTTGTCCCTCAGTGGTCGGTCAAGTAGGATGACACACTGGCCGTCGGGTGAGTTGCTCGTGAGCTGGTGATGAAGGGGAGTCTTCCCCGAGATGCCGCCGAGGCTCAGAGGCAAGGGACGGCGGCCATGATAATGAGTGCTTGCATCTTCATGGCCGGGGTAAGCTTAGGTCCCCTAATCCTCTTTTTTTTTTTTTTAGCATTCTGACCTTCGGTGTTTTATGTAGGCACAAAATCAAATGGGTCAACTGGCGGCTCAGGTCGAGGCTATTTGCTGAGACCTCGAGGTCGTTGAACGAGAGAAGGCCGGCCTGGAGAATGAGCGTTCGATCCTCCTTGAGAAGGTGGAGCACCTGAAGAAGGACCTCATCTTCTCGTTCCGAGAACACGATCGGAAGCTCACGGAGCTGAAGTCGCAGATGAAGGCATGAGTTCAGGAAGCCGAGGCCTGAGGGGTCGAGGAGTATCGATCCTTTGAGAACTTTCGGGAGGAAATCAAATGTGCCATCGCCCTGGGGTTCACAATGGGCACTACCGAGGTCCGAGACTAGGTCCTCAAGCATTACCCAGGGGTCTCCTTCGAGGAAAGCGGTCTCATCTTCGAGGAGGACGATGTTGAGGTGGCCCCATCAGCCACCGAGGTTGTCGATGCCAATGGCGGAGGCTGCAGCAAGGAGGGTGAGGTTCAGTTGCACCGAGAGGTCCCTCTGACTCCCAACTATGGGGGTTCGGATCAGGAGACCCTCTATGCCGAAGAAGAGGCCGCGAACCCGAAGGACGCCCCTTGAAGTCACCACGGGTCTCAGCACAGACAACCCTTTTTTGTTTTTGGTCTCAGCCTTCGGGCTTCTTGTAATCTTGGCCTTCAGGCTTTCTTATGTAACTACGGCCTTCGGGCCTTCTTATGTAACTATGGCCTTTGGGCCTTCTTATGTAATTCGTCCTTCGGGCCTTCTTCAATGAATGCATTTCTTCTCTTTTCGCTCCAACTTTTATTTTTCTTGCATTCTGTGTTCTTGAGTAAGGTGGTCTTTAGTCCGTAGCTAGGCGCAAGGAGGATGAAACCCCTCCTTGCCAGCCTTAGGGTCCGCCCTTCTACATAAGCATGGCTCGGTCCTGCTCCCTCGGCTTATCCGCGGACTCTGGACTTGAGTTATCTAGAACAAGTATCAAGTGGTTCACCAAGTGCTCCCTCAGCTCCAGCCGAAGGGTCCGTCGGACTGGCATTGATCCGAGATCTAGCCAAGGGCCGACCCTACGACAGTCGTCGCTCCCAATAGTCGGTTGCCTTTGGTCAAGTTCCTTTGGCTCTAGGCCTGGGTCCCATTCCGATGGTGGGACCCTCAGTCAAGTCGGCCCGACCTTGGCCCATGCCTCAGCCGAGGAGTGGATGCTTGCCCTGCAAGGCTTGTTCTTTGCCTGAGCCCCCTAACCGAGGTGAACACCATTGGCCAACTCGGCTCGGCCTTTGCCCGAGACCCCGACCGAGGTGATGACCTTTGGCCAGTTTGGCTTGGCCTTTGCCCGAGACCCCGACCGAGGTGATGACCTCCGGCCAGTTCGGCTCGGCCTGTCTGGGTGCCCGACCGAGGTGAAGACCTTCGACTGTAACCGTTCAGTAGAGTTAAGGTCATCAAACTGGAGAATTCCTCTCAATTGCCGTAAACCAGCTTTCATATTATCCATGAATAAAATCTTCCGGAGTTTAGGATGAGGAATTACAACTTAAAAGTGCATAAGAACGAAAATTGCAAAGAAGCGAAAATTGTAAAAAACTACAAAAAACAAGTGTGCGTGCTTGCTACTTTACTACTGATGGAATTTTCTTAAGTTCTGAGAGTTCCACGATCGGGGTACCCTTCCTCCCCCCGTAGTCTCCAGGTGATAGGACCCTGGTCGTATTAGCCTTGAGACTCTGTATGGACCTTCCCAATTTGGATCTAGCTTCCCTTGATGTCTCGGGTCCGACACTTCAGCCCTTCTGAGGACGAGGTCACCCTTCCTGAACTCGTTCTTTCGAACTTTGGTGTTGTAGTGCCTCGCAACCCTCTGTTGGTAAGCGGCAATCCTTTCTTGCGAAGTGTCTCTGATTTCTGCCAAGAGGTCTAAATTCGCTCGAAGACCTCCATCATTTTCGTCTTCATTGTAGTATCGAATCCGATGGGTAATGGCCCCTATCTCCACTGGAAGTACAGCTTCAGTGCCGTATGTTAAAAGGAAGGGTGTTTCTCTGGTGGCTAATCTCTCAGTAGTGCGGTAAGCCCAGAGAATGTGGTGCAACTCGTCTGCCCAGAGTCCTTTGGCGTCATCTAGTCTCTTTTTTATTCCTTGAAGTAGTGTACGGTTGGTTACCTCTGTCTGCCCATTGGTCAGTGGATAACCAACAGAGGTTTTCCTGTGGTCGATGCTGAAGGCCTCACAGAATGAGCTGAAGGTCGGATTGGCGAACTGAGTTCCATTGTCCGTCACCACAACCCGGGGATTCCAAATCTATAGACTACCGCCCTTTGGAAGAAGTCCCTTACGTTCTTTTCGGTTATCGTCGCTAGGGCTTCAGCTTCTACCCACTTCGTGAAGTAGTCGACTGCCACCACGACAAACTTCCTTTATCTCGTGGCCAGGGGAATGGGCCTAGGATGTCGATTCCCCACATGGCGAATGGTACTGGGCTCGATAGGGATGAGAGCTCGGTAGAGTGTAGCCTAAGCACTGGGGCGAACATCTGGCACTTGACGCACTTCCTGACTAGTGATTCCGTGTCCTTCCTCATTGTCGGCCAATACAGGCCCTGCCTTAGCACTTTATGTGCCAAGGCCCGGGCTCCTAGGTGTTGGCTGTATATCCCTTCATGCACCTCCCGGAGTGTGTACTCGCCGTCGGCGGAATCCAGACACTTGAGGTACGGTAAGGTGAACCCTATCTTGTATAGTGTCTCGTCCTTCAGAAGGAAGCGCGCCGACCTCATTCTTATTTTTCTTGCCTCGTCCCTATTCTCTAGGAGCTTTCCTTCTTTGAGGTATTCGGTTAGGGCATCCATCCAGCTTTGGCCATTTTCACTTACAGGTAATACCTCTCAGGGTTTTTCGATGCTTGGCTATGATAGCACTTCGAAATACACCGATCATCCAAGATCTGCGAAGTCAGAGGTGGCCAGCTGTGATAGTGCATCTGCCCTAGCATTCTCTTCTCGTGACACCTGCCTTACCTCGAATTCCTTGAAGGCCGCTACCCTGTCTCGCACCGTCTTCAAGTATTCGGCCATCCTTTGTTCTTTAGCCTCGTAGTCTCCATTCACTTGTACCACGAGTTGGGAGTTGCTATACACTACCAGCTCCTTTACCATCAAAGCCCGAGCCAGATTAATTCTGGCTATTAACGCTTCGTATTCTGCTTCGTTGTTAGAGGCGTCGAAGTCGAACCGTAGGGTGTATTCTATTTTGAAACCCTCGGGGCTGACCAACATGATTCCTGCGTCGCTTCCTGTGCTGTTGGAAGCCCCATCCATGTACAATGTCCAAGCCTCTTCTCCTTGATCCTCGGTAAACTCCTGGGGGTCGTCGGGGAGTGTCGTCTCGGCTATGAAGTCTACGAGGGCCTGTGCTTTAATTGTAATTCTCAGTTTGTACTGGATGTCGAATTCTCCCAACTCTATGGCCCAGTTTACCAGGCGACCGGACATATCCGGCCGCTGCAGTATCTTCTTCAAGGGCTGGTCTGTGAGTACACATACCGTATGTGATTGAAAATATGGCCTCAGCTTTCTTGCCGCTGTCGCTAGGGCATACGCCACTTTTTCTACCTTTCTATATCTTGTTTCGGCATTTAGAAGGGTTCAGCTGACATAGTATATTGGCCGTTGTTGCCTTCTTTCTTCCTTCGTCAGTACTGCGCTTACCGCCACTTCCTATACAGCAAGGTATAGTTGCAAGGTATCCCCGGTGTTCGGCTTCGTCAGCAGCGGGGGTGCGGCCAAGTACTCCTTCAATTGTTTAAAATACTTTTCGCACTCCTCCGTCCATTCAAACTTTTTGGTCCCTTTCAGTGCTTTGAAGAAGGGAAGGCATCTATCTGCAGACCGAGACATGAATCGCCCGAGGGCGGCGACCCGACCCGTTAGATCCTGGACTTGCTTCACATTCTGGGGTGACCTCATGTCCCGAATGGCTTGTATTTTGACCGGGTTGGCCTCAATTCCTCTCTCCAAGACGATGAAGCCGAGGAACTTTCCCGAGGCTACTCTGAATGTGCACTTTGCTGGGTTCAGCTTCATGTCGTACCGTCTCAGCACCTGGAACGCATCTTCCAAGTCTTGGATGTGTCGTTCCGCCTTCAGGCTTTTTACGAGCATATCATCCACATATACCTCCATAGTTTTGCTGATCACCCCTTTGAAGATTTTATTCACCAACCTTTGATAGGTGGCCCCTGCATTTTTTAGCCCGAAAGGCATGACCTCAAAGCAGTATAGTCCACCCTCGGTTATGAAGGATGTTTTCGGGACATCGACCTCGGACATCTTGATCTGATTATACACTGAGTATGCATCCATGAAGCTCAGCGCCTCGTATCCTGCCGTGGCATCGATGAGGAGGTCTATTTTCGGCAGGAGGTACGCATCCTTCGGGTAGGCCTTATTCAGGTCGGTGAAGTCGATGCAGATCCTCCACTTTTCATTTGCCTTTGGGACCATTACGACGTTGGATATCCACTCCGGGTATTGGATCTCGCGGATGAACTGGGCCTTCAACAACTTCTCCACTTCCTCATCTATTTTCTATTGCCTTTCGGGGGCAAAAGTCCTCTTCTTCTGCTGCACCGGCTTCTTCGTTGGGCTAACATTCAGATGATGTTCTATCACCTCTTGATCTATCCCAACCATATCCGAAGCCGACCAGGCGAAGACGTCAGCGTTGTTCCGTAGGAATGAGACGAGTCTTTCTCGCTGCAACCTTGGCATGGTAGCCCCAATCTGAAATTACCGAGCGTTATCCCCCTCTTCGACTTCAACTTGCACCAAATCCTCAGCCGGCTCCCCCCGTTGATAACTGGCATCATCGCACAGATCCTCTATAGGGAGCGCCTCGCCCGCCTTTTCTTTTCCCCGTAAGGTAGTGGCGTAACACCTCCGGGATGTCTCCTGATCGCCCCGACACTCCCCGACACCATTATTGGTTGGGAATTTCATCTTGAGATGGGGTGTGGAGACGACAGCCTTTAGCAGGCTCAATCCAACCCTTCCTAGTATGGCATTGTATGCTGATGTAATGCCCACCACCACGAAGTTGATCTCCGGTGCTGGCTCTTATCGGTAACTCAATCGACCCTTCCACCTTCACTAGGATGCCGGAGAATCCCTGCAATGGGTGTTCGACCTTCTTTAACTTTCCCACGTCTAGGCCCATCTTCCAGAAAGCTTCAAGGAATAGGATATCAGCTGAACTGCCGTTATCCACTAAGATCCTCTTCACTTTGCAATCCGTTATGGTCATGGTGACAACCAGGGCATCGTCATGCAGAGTATGTACCCCTTCCAGATCATCATCTGAGAAGGAGATAACTGTCCCCGTCCTCACCTTCTTGTTTGGCCATTCCGCCATATGTACGCTTCTTGCGTAGGCCTTTGCTTTCCTGGCAGAGACTGAACTCTCTCCAGCGGCTGGGCCTCCACAGATGGTTGCTATAACTCTAATTGGGCTCTTATTCTCATCTCGGGGGCGACGCTCAGCTTCCTTGGGTGTCTGGTCCCTTCGCTGTTCTTGATTGCCTCTACGGGTAAGCCACCTCCTCTCATAGCGACCTCTGCCATCTCTCCGACGGTTATCCCTACTGTCAGTAGTCATTACCGTCTTGGGCATCCTCCTTTTTGCAGTCTACAAATCGGCCTAGATATCCCCTTCGGATCATCCCTTCTATCTCCCCCTTGAGGTGCCAACAATCTTCGGTGTCGTGGCCATGGTCTCTGTGGAAGTGGCAATATCTGTCCATATTGCGTCTCTCGGGGTGTCGCCCCATCTTTCCTGGCCACTTCATGGCCCTGGCATCAAGGGAGTCCTTTATCTGCATCAGTACCTCCGTTCGCCCCATCTTTTCTGGCCACTTCCTTGGTGGACTGGGTACTCGACCGCGCTCAGACTTTCGTCTTTTCCTTCTTCCGAGGGTTTATCATCGGCCCTTGAGAGCCTCTTTCTTACCACCTTCCTTTCAGCTTCTTCATCGGCCTGGAGGGTTTTTTCCATCTGGATGTACTTATCGCACCGAGCTCTCAGCTCGGTCAGATTCCGAGATGTATGCTTCGCCAGAGACCTTTTCAGCTCCTTATCCTTGACGCCTCCCAGCAGAGTTGTGAACTCCTCCTTCGGGTTTAGGCCTCTGATCGTGATCTTTTCTTGTTGGAAGCACTTCATGTAGTTCCGCAGTGATTCTCCTTCCTGTTGCTTGACGTTGGTCAAGTTCAACGTAGTCTTCTGAAGGGGCTGGCTGCTAGACAATCCCTTCACGAAGAAGTAGCTTAAATCGCTGAAGCTGTGGATGGACTTTGTCGGCAGACGGTTGTACTATAGCCTTGCTGCCCCTCTAAATGTCAATGGAAGGGCACGACACATAATGTTTTCCGAGACCCAATGGAACTGCATGGCGACCTTGAAGCCTTCCAGGTGATCGACGGGGTCCCCTGACCCGTTATAAGTGTCATACTTGGGTAGGCAAAAGCTGATCAGGAGCGGATCCCTCATGACCTCATCAGCTAGAGCCGTGTCATTAGTGAGGTCTGGCTCGCGGGTTCCCATCTGATTTTCTGCCACCTTCTTGATCTCATCTTTCAGTTCTAGGATCATCCGCTTCAACCCTGAGTCCTCGTGCCTCTCATTGTCTCCTCGGCGTGGATCCCCATATGGATCTCTGATGGCACGCTACGTCCTACCTCGGGGTGTGGGACTTTCCCTCACTGCTCGGTTTCGAAGGTTATGACCGGACCTTATAGATCCTGTACTGCTCCGGTCCTCGTCTCGAGCCCTCTCAGGCTAGATGTGGGGGCCTGGCGGTGCTCCGTCGGTCTTCTGAGAGACAACTTTGGAGACCTCCTTCATCGCCTCGACCATCCGGTCATACTTGTCCTGGAAGGCTTCAAATTTCTCCCTCGTCACGTATTCTTACGCTTTAAGAGGGGGCGGAGGATCACTATCTTCGCATACTGAATATCCGCCTGAGCGCGGGTACCTTATGGATACTTCCCGATCATCATTGCCCCTTTCTCCTCCTATCTCCACCGAGGGAGGAAGCCCCCCTGAAGGTTCTTCCCCCATGTTCATGTTTGACGCTGCTCTTGTCTTCCTGCGATTATAGGCTCTCCCCACCATTACTGTCGTTCCCACAGACGACACCAATCTGTTGCTGCCAAAAATCCCGTATGAGTAGATCCTGCACAAGCACAGACGGTAGAGGCCCGGAGCTTTGTCCGGGGTTAGTCCTCCGACGCTCAAGTTAGGGATCGGCCGCACAGTTTTTGTTAAGGAATAATGGTGAGGGTATTGATGCTTACCTCCTCCTTCCTCTCGGGCCCTCTTATATATCTCTTCGGGTTAGGATTTTCCCTCTTAGAGTCCTTCTCGGGTCCACCTTCTTCCCTCTTAGAGTCCCACTCGAATACGTCCATCCTTTTGGTGGGGAATATTCCCTTCACGTAGGTAACGTGGTAGTCCTTGGAATCCCTATATGGTGGGCGACACGTGTCCTGGGGGCGACACTTGTCCTTTCCCCACTGAGAGATCGATTTGGCTGTATCAGAATATTACCTTCTAAATCAACGAAATTGATTGGAAAATTGGGAGCCATTTATGGAAGGGGAATCACAATCAGCAGCTGCCACATTTGGGACTTTAGCCTCTTGCAAGTTGACTCGCCCCGAGTTGACTCCATCTTCAACATAGGCCGCCCCATGAATTTCTGAGTTGTCCATGATTGTCCATGGCAGCCTGATTTTCATCATCTTGCTTCTTGGATTGCATTCCCTAATGTTATGCCCCATCCTTTTGCAATAACCACAACATGTCAGTCCATCCTCGTGCAACACCTTCTGCCTAAAACCAAAAATTTTGGTTGTACATGGTTCCATTCTCAACTTGAACTTCTTCAATACAAGATGCAGTTTCTGTAGCATCACTCCTACAAGGACTCTCGTGAAATATCCCATCAAGCCTTGCTTGGTGTGGCAATCCAATGCTATAGGGTGACCGACAACCTTCCCGATGGAGAGAAGAACATTCTCGTGCCAATATTCCAATGAGAGATCCAGGAATCGGATCCAAACCATCTTAGTCCAAACCTACTTCTCATGACTATTAAAATCCAGTTTCCAGTGTTGGAAGCTGATTAGCTGCTCTCCTATCTTCATTGGGCTCCTCCTCCAAATAGCAGCCTTGTCTCCCTCACAATGGAACTGAAATATGATGTAGTCTTTACCAAGAGGATGCAACATTACACCCTGACTCAGATTCCATATTTTTATAGCCTCCTGTTGCGGAGCATCCAAAGAGATCAATTTGAAATTGACCCTTCTAATAAGAGCGAACGTTAAAGCTTACCTCTTGGTCTCATAGCCTCATTGAGGAATCATGATTCTCCTTATGTTACCAGCTTGGATTGGTTTTGGGAGAGAATCAATCACTGGCTAAGAAGCATTCCCCATAAATTTTGCATAAGATCTTTTAGGGCTAGATCCTCCCTCTCCCCTTGTGTTAGTCTCAGGTTGCACAGGTCCTCGATCAAGAGCCTCCCTTGCTCCGCCATCATTCTCCACCTCTCTACTGTCCTCCACCATTACCAATCAAATCAAACTAGCCGAAGTTGGTCACTCACATTCAACTCCAGGGTGGTTCATAAAAATTTGAAGCTTGTTGGATAAGTTAGTTTATGTTTTGTGGTTGTTCTATTGGTTGCAATGATTGTAAAAGTTTAGAAGTCTTTGTTGGGATGGTTGTTTAGGATTTTGATAGGAATATATCTAGTATGGAACTCTTTGATGGTTGTCATGGTTGGGATGGCCGAAGAAATATGTCTTAAAAACATTTTATCAAGATGCCACCGGATCCAAATTTTGCCCAATCACTTATAGATTTCTCTCTACTTAATATTCTCCTCAAGAGGGCAATGGATTCCATGTTGGGCATCTCTTTCGAATACGTTTGAACATTGTGAATCCAATACACCGATAAATAGCCAAGGAGACATCAACCGTTGGTGCACAAAAAGCTCACAATGTGTAATGCATCGATAAGATCCCCTCAAGTCAAAGGACTGATTGTAAACTACAAACGAAAATTTTATTTCCATTAACCAACAGTAACCTACATAAAAAATTCTCGAATGATCCAATTCAATGTAAACACAATATGTACACTTAACTTATGCCCTAGAATCACTATTCCTAAGTGCATACAATGTAACGACCACATAAATAGGATATCTAGTCCTATCTCTAGTCGTGAATAATGTTGAGTTTAAGAACTCATGGACAATTTGGGCACAATATTATAACATGCTAAATAATAAATCAAACAATTCAATTAATAGAGTTTGTTGAATACATATACAACTCTCATGTACATCATAGCCAATTCCACATAAACTTCACATCCATTTTCCCAACATGTTTTTAAAAAAAGAAAGGTAATAAACCCTTTGTCAGGGGATCAGATAACATTTTGAGCATAGTAAACCTTAACAATTGTCATATCACGATGTTGAATAATCTCTCAAATCAAATGATACTTTCGCTCCACGTGCTTATCTTTTTCATGAGCGTTTAGTTCCTTTGCTTGTGCTATGGCTCCCAACGAGCTCAGGCACCACCCCTTGGTAGGTTGAGAATTTCTTAAGCCAAACCCCTTCTTTGGCTGCTTTACTAGCTGGAAGGTACTCAGCTTCGGTTGTGGAGTCAATCGTTGAACTTTTGTTTGGTGCTTTTCCAAATTATATCTGCACCACCCATAATAAAAACTATTCCAGAGGTGAACTATCTACCATCTTTGTCAGTCTGAAAATTGAGTCTATATAGCCCATGATTGAAAAACTGGTCACAACTATAGACTAGGAAGTAATCCTTTGTCCTCCTCAAGTACTTGAGAATACATTTGACACCAATTCAATGTTCTTGATCTGGATTGGACTAATACCAGATCACAATCCTATCGCATTGCAAATATTTGGTCTATTTACATAACATGACATATGTGTGACTTACTATTGTTGAAGCATGAGGAATTCTTCTCATAACCTCAATGTGCTTAAGAGTCTGAGGGGACTGAGACTTGAATAAAATGACTCTATTTCTAAAGGAACATTTCCCTTCTTAGAATCTATCATACCAAACTTCCTGTTCTTACAATCTATCACAAGCTTAATTCCAAGGATATAACTTGCCACACCAAGGTCTTTTATTGAGAATGTTTTGGACAACCATAAATTTACAGATGAAAGTAAGTCTACATCATTACCAATAAGTAAATTATCGTCCACATAACTTTATATTTCTCTTGGACTGCTTTATATTAAACTGTTATGCTTTGTTAACTTTCTTTTGTGGAAGGTTGACCATATGAAGAAGTATGGGTCAGTGGACTACGCACTTCAATGGCATAACAATATGCGTCTGGCCTTCTAAAGGGGTATCAAGGACATGGGCCTTGAGCATTTCTCACAATTACAGGCCCGTAATTGTGACCTCAACCTATACCATATTCTGATGGAAAGGTAGTGGTCGTCTACCCAAACTTTCCATTTCATTGGAGGAGAGATGACCATCACCCCATATGACCTTAGCTTGTGCACGGGCTTGAGGTTCGATGATATGTTTATGATGGGCTGTCTAAAAGGATGGGACCCGGTGAAGAGGATGAGCCACGTGAAGACCCTTATCAGGAAATGGCTAGGCACCATCACACCGTTAGTGAGCTGATTTCGCAAGCACTGGGAGAAAAGGATAAATAGAGTGATTGGCGAGTCTTCTGCCTCTAAAATAGATCATCTGAAGTGGAGTTTCGTGATGTACATGCTAGGGAACTCCCTCTTCAACAGCATCTACTCGATCAACCTATATCTTCTAGGCTACCTGGAGGACATCGAGGAAGTGAAGAGGTACAACTAGTGAGCGATAGGAATGCCTACTTCCTTAGGATCAAGATGCCCTAGCTATGAGCAAGAGACACTGTATCGTATGGGTATGGTACATCCCAGAGCTAAGTTCTTATTTATGTTTATTATATTTGTTTGGATTAGATATGCCCCTTTGTGTCTTGTACTGATTCCTTTATTGTTTGTCTTGTAATATTAGTGCTTTGAGTACTTGCATCTTTGTAAGCCCAACCTCTAGGATGATAACCATGACTTCTTCCCTCGCCCTTGCAGATGGCTGGAGAGTAATTGTGAGCACCGCAAACCCGTGCACTCAATCTTTAAGCTTAGGGAGCTAATGAACTCGCTCCCTAGGTTTGATGTAAGCTTTTCTTGTTTCTTGCTTGCTTGTTTGTATATTTTTGTATTTGTACCGATCAAGGTTCTATTTTCCTGTGATTTTGACCTATACAAGTGAGTAGGTCCCCATGGGCTTCCCTGTTGGTGCGGCAGTATCTAGGCCTCAACACCATGAGGGTGTTGTTTCTGGGCTTGCCTAGTACTTAGGCGAGAGGGTGGCTCATCAATGGGAGGTTTCCATGATGGCTGGTGACCTAGACATATCCATGGACCATTTCCTCAACGCAACAAGATGAGCTCCCTCCAGTAGTACACAAAGAACTGATCCTAAAAGCATTGCAACAATTGAAACAAACAACCTTACTAGCTTCAGCCTTGGCCGTAGATATCAAAATAGGAAGGCACATCCCAAGAGCTAAACCTCCAAGTGAACCTAGCTTTGGCTTGATTTACATGGCCAATGACTTGGAGATCGACGAGCTAATCGCAGGATTCAAAAAAGAGTAATTGAGAGATGTTTTGGTGTCTTGAAGATAAGCTTCCCAATCTCAAGACGATGCCTCCATAGTAGTTTAAAGAAACAAGTTGAAACTGTAATTGCTTGTGTAGTCATACAAAATTTTGTCAAGAAACTAGAAGAAAATGATTGGTTGTTTGAAAAGTACGTTGTGAAGCCTCAATTATCACTGATAATAACCATGAAAATGAGGAAAATACAGAGGGCTTTGGTTTTCCGTCCTCAGTTACTACGCAGCGACAACGTGCATAGGGACAAGTTAGACAAAATATTGTTGATATGATGGAACAAGATGCAACAAATTGTGTTTTTATGAGTTGTTTATTTTTTGACCTTTAATGAATTTAGACATAAATTGTATGATTTGTTGTAGGCACAGTGGTTAGGAGCCCATAGGCGTCATCATTTGAACTAACTATGTGGAGATGGTGAATCAATTTTAGGAGAATCAAAGTACTTGGCAATGGGAGATTTTTTTTTTTTTTTTTTTTTTATTGAATTTGAAATATTCGAGTAGATGTTTTACAAGTTTTAATGTTGCGAAACATTGTCATGAACAAGTGGTGGTGGTGCACCAGTTAGCTACCAACATTAGAACTGAATGGATCTATAATCAAAATTCTAACTTCCCGGCCTTTCTCCCCCTTGTAGTTTTTTAATGATATCCTTTTCTATGATAAAAATTGAAGGCATTGTTGAGATGAAGACCCATTTAATCATTGCATTATAATATCATTTTATTTTTTCATGGTAAAATATACATGTCAGCTTGCAGGTAATTCAAATTCAGATTTTTCAAAAAAATAAAAATAAATCAATAAAATAAATCGATTAAAATGTGTTTTCCTAAGTGATAAATTATATAGGTTTTGGAAACGGTTGCCTATTGCTAAATCCTAAGGATTGAATCCCATTTTCACATAGGACATTGAGTTATTAAGTAAGGTTGGGTTGAACAATTAAAGATTAGAGAAGAAGTTGTAGGTAAAAAGAATAATGGGTTTACCAAAATAATAATAATAATAATAATAATAATAGGCCAACAAGGCAAAGAATGCATTTTCAAACATAAGAATATAAATACCATACCAAACACAATTTTCATTCTAAAATAAAAAATGCATTCGAACTTACAGGTGTTACAAAGGGCATTCTCATTATAGGTTGAGAATGCATTCCGAGAATGCAAACCAAACGCTGCCTTATTATCCAAGCATATTCTACTTTTCGTCTGATCTAATTTACATGCTTCTATCATGAATCAGACCTTGATACAAATAACTATATAAAAGCAGAGTGAACAACAATCGGACGTCTCACTGTATGAGTGCCATCGGACCACTCCAGTGATGCCGATGCCGATGCCATAGACGTCTTTGGGTCCAATTTACTTCCAGAAACAGTCACGACAAATGATTTATCCTCGTTCAACGATTTGAAAGAAAGAACACTAGGCTCAACACTAATTGTAATGTTAGAATGGGAAGTGATGATGACTGATGTCTTGTATATGGAGTTTTCTGAACCAACATTCTTAACTGTCCTTGTAAAATTAATTGCAAAAGGCTTATCTTTTTGTTGAACATAAGCTGTCATTGATGGATAATTGAGATCCAACGGCGTTCCTTTAGTGCCTTGAGGACAACTGCTATTATCTCCTGATATACTTCCAACCCTCTTGGTATCCCAGCCTATATTGTAGAGGAATTTGATGTAGTCATCATTTAGGATTTCGTATACCAGACCGGGATTTATAGCTTTCGCTGGATTGATATGGCCAGCACCATAAGCAAATTCAGCATCCGGGTTCCTGGTGGCTATAGATTGGAAAAGAATATAAGATTGGATTAAAATGAAAGCAAATAATTTTACAAGCATATATAGATTGAAGGAGGGTATTACTAGTGGTCATGAGTGCAGATTTGATAGCAGAAGGTGACCAATTGGGATGAAGAGATTTAACATAAGCGGCAGCACCGGTAGCATGAGGGCACGCCATGGAGGTCCCAGCTAATATATTGAACTTCACTTTCCTTTCATCAAGAAAGGAAACTGAACCTAAAGGTGAAAATGCGGCCAAGATATTTACCCCCGGGGCGCATATCTGGCTATAATATTTTTTGAGAAGACCATATGATCAGAAAGACAGACAAAATAAATGAAGGGAACTATATATATTGTTTCGGGGTGGAGAGAGAGAGAGAGAGAGAGAGAGACCTTGAGAATATCTGGTGTAATGGGATTTGGTCCACGGGAAGAGAATGAAACAACAGTTGGGGCAGATGAATCATTTTCTGCCTCACTCTTCAAGATATTTGCTGTAGGGTTTCTATAGATTAAAAAGTTTTGAAAGAGTATAAAATTAGGACAAAAACAAATTAATCAACAATATTATTAGAAAATAGCCCTAAAAAATTTTCAATGAAATAAGATGATGATGTGTAGAACATTGAATTCATTCTCTGCTCCTTTCAGCATCATGAAACTACCAATGGTTATTGTGAACTTACTTTGTGGAATTCATGTATGACTTGACCTCCCCTGCAGCCTGTTTTTTTATTTGTATTGCAGTTAAAGGATATGGAGAAGAATAGTCAAAATATTTATCCTCTGACATTAATACCCCTAGAGCACGAGTTTTCTTTGCTGCTTCTCCCATACTTAACTGATCACACAGCAAAACCTTTCCCTTCACCAAATCAGTATCTAAGCAGCGTTCTATTTTTTCGCTAAAAAGTCATGTATATTAAAAGAAAAAGAAGAAAAAAGAAAAAATAGTACATCAGATGAGGAAGGGAGAAATACCCAACACTCACACTAAGAAGAGAGGGAGAAGCAGAAACTCCACCTTCGGCATAGCCATCAGCAGAATTACGCAACTACCCAACTCCACCAAAAACAAAAATTCTGGAAAGAGAAGAAATTCCTAGGTGAATCTGAACCTAGGCCGACCCGATGCATCCATGTCTAATTCCATTTGAACCAGAGTTGGCCAAATTGAAATCGGCTCTGACACTTCAAAACGAGCAGCTGACTTTGACAAAAAATCCGCCACTGAATTTGCTTCCCTATAGCAATGCGTTATTTTCCATTCCACATCCTCCAAATAAGAAATACAATTTATCCATCTTTGCCGAGCTATCCATGGACTTTGCCTCTTCTGAAAAATAGTCACAACTGCAACTGAATCACATTCTATCCAGAGCCGTTTCACATTATGCTGCTTAGCTAATTCAATCCCTATCATAAGCGCTAAAAATTCAGCCTCAAAATTTGTGCGAGTTCCTAGAAATTTTCTGAAATTTGCCACTACCTCTGCCTTTTCATTGCGAAGGATTCCCCCTGCTCCAGACTTCCCTGGATTACCAATAGAGCAACCATCCGAATTGATTTTTATCCAACCTGGATTAGGAGGGCACCAGAAAATATTGAAGATTTCCCGAGGCCTTCTCCGCACTCCTGAAATACCCAATCTTCTTGCAGTGACAAGATCCGAAATTGAGATGGCTGCCCCTGAATGAACCAGCTCTTGGCAGCTAATTTCTCTCTTCACTTGTCCAAAACAATGCTCTTTTGATTTTGAGATTCCTTCGAATTTTCTTCCATTCCTCTCCAACCAAGTAAAGTAAGGGATTAAAACAAAACCCTTCAGCCACACCCCTTTAAAGATGGTCTTCTTGGCCTGATCTTTCCACCAAGCTATCAAACTTTCAACTCCTTCAAATCCAGGCCACCTAAACCCAAAACAACAACAAAATTTCTGCCACATGAAAACTGCAAAAGAGCATTCATACATTGTATGATTTATTGACTCTTCCGCTATGCCACAGAGAGTGCACTGAGATGGCAATGGAACCCCTCTCTTTTTCACATTATCATCAGTAGCGAGCTTATTTTTCAACATTCTCCATCCAAACACCGATTGGCGAGGCTGAAGATGAGAATTCCAAATCAATGAATACCACCCCACCTTAGGCGATTCCCGTCTTACTTTTTCCCAAGCCGATTTTATTGTAAAAACTCCAGATGAATTTAATTCCCAATGACAAATATCATCCAGATCTGAAATTATGATATCCTTGGCCTGATCAAAGATATTTTGAAAAAATTCAGAGCTCACCTGGGGAAAATTCCACTCATCTTGGCAAATGAAATCAGAAACCTTTGCCTGCATCGAATCAAAGATATCTAACTGCAAACCATACATCTCCTCAATAGACTTCTTTCCCAGCCAGCTATCTTTCCAAAAATTTATCCTCTGACCATTCCCAACAGTCCATTGCTCATGAGACTGTACCCACCGCCACACCTTTTTAAGACCAGGCCATATCGAAGAGGAAAGGTAGGTAGTTTTCAGCGAACCATCAATCTTCAGAAAACGAGCACGAAAGAAAACACTCATTAGAGAATTTCCATGTTTGATTTGCCATGCTAATTTGCACAGGCATGCAAAATTAACATCTCGCAACCTCCTAATGCCAAGACCGCCTTCCCTGGTAGGTTTACATACCTCATCCCACTTCACCACTATCTTCTTCTCTGTCTCCATGTCACCAGACCATATGAAGTTTCGCATCCACTTTTCTACTAATTTTATTGAGCTTCCTGGCCACCAATAAATCCCGAAATTATGAATTGGAATGCTTGAAATCACTGATTTAACCAGCTCCACCCTACCAGCCATGGAGAGAATCCGACCCTTCCATCCCGATAACCTCTTCTTGATTTTATCCATCAGCGGTAACATGTGGTCCCGTTGAACTCTCCCCTTGAAGAGCTCCACACCTAAATATTTAGTAGGCTGCCTTGCAGATTGGATTCCCATAAAAGTACTTATAAAATGTTTCCTGTGAGGGGCAACCTTTCCAAAGAACAAACTACTTTTTTCTAGATTAAATATCTGGCCAGAGAATGCCTGATATTTATCAAGAAAAGCCTTAAAATTTTTGACAAACTGAGCAGATGCATTAATGAAAATGAAAATGTCATCAGCAAACAATAAATGGGAGGGAGTTAACACACCTCGAGGCCCAGGAAGAGACTTTATCAAACCATTCTGAACCATGCTTCTAAGACCTCTACAGAGAACCTCTTCTGCCAGAATAAATAAAAAGGGAGACAAAGGATCTCCTTGTCGGAGACCTCTACCAACCCCAAAGAACCCCACCGGGCCACCGTTCACCAAAATTGATACTCTGGAGGATAGAAGAAGGTTGTGAATCCAAGAAATCCACCTAGATGAGAACCCAAATTTGCACAGAACTGCAAAGAGGAATTCCCAAGCTAGAGAGTCATCTAAGCAGCGTTCTAAACAAAGTCTGAAACACAAAAGGCAATTATCTTCACTCGTAATTTGTCATCTAGTTAAGAAGATGGAAGAAGCTAGTAGTTAACGAAGGAGGCAATTCATTACTTGAAGGAGGCAATTATCTTCACTTGTAATTTGTCATCTAGTTAAGAAGTACTTCTTTTCCATATACCAATGGATGGTTTATTCCAGTAAAAGAATTTATGGAATTACCCTGAAATCAAAAAAATAGTACTTAATTGATGGCATTATGAACTTGGAGACAATGCAGTTTCTACTGCTATCTATGAACCACTAGCTTAGTAAAGCAAATGGAAGTTATTCCTCAAGCATTATTCCAGTTCACAATATCTGTAGTGAATAAAATTTTGCATAATAGGGCAACAAATGACTTAAATTTTTTTTTTTAGATCAATTTTCTTGTGTTGTGTTTGATATGCATATTTGGTTGATAATGCATTCCAAGAATTCATACCAAACGTATCCTTAATTTCTAGGAATTAAAGAAAAATCAGTTCAGTTGTTCCAGTACCCTAAGACAATCTTCTTCCCCCTCCCCAGTTACACATCAAATTTAAAAAAAAAAAAAATGAAAAGAAAAGGTTAATCAAGACTGCATAATGCTTCTTACCTTAAGGACATTTTCATCTCCTAGGACAACCTTATCAATGATATGGCGGTCCATAGTGCTTGCCGCAACAGATAGTATCCAAGGTGCAATGCTTATGATTGTTTGCGTATCTGGACCACTATTTCCGGCAGATTGTGATGTGAGGATGCCTTTCTGCATGGCATGGAATGCCCCGATTGCTATGGTCTCTATATCAAAATCACCCACAATCGAGGTTACTATTGAGATCGAGATGATATCTACTCCATCCGCAATGGCATCATCAAAAGCAGCAAGGACATCACTTTCAGCACAACCCTTTGAACCACAAACGTTGTAAGCTGCAATCCTTGCTGATGGTACACCTCCCCGTGCATTCCCTTGGGCTATTCCATAAAAGCCCGCATTAGATACTAAGTTACCGGCAATTGTGGAGGCAATATGTGTCCCATGTCCATCTGTATCCCTCACTGAATCACTTTCATTAGAGTAAAATCTTGCACCAATGATCTTGCTATAAAAGATTCATGGATAAATGTTAGAGATTAATCTATCACATCACAGCATATCATATAGATGGATCTAATAAAAGTAATATCAAGCCAAGTGAATTACTTGTTGCATGTAAAATTATTGCCGCCTTTACAAGCACCCTCCATTTCTTAGGAGGAGGGACAAATCCTTCGACACTAAAACTTTTAGATTCTGGCCATATTCCACCATCAAGAACACCAACAATCACATCACTCTCAGCCGTGGGTATTCTTTTCACAGCCGTGGACAAACCGGTGAAGTCCCACGACCTAGTTGTGTGAAGTTGGAGAGTCTTACTAGGGAAAACAGATACTACACCTTCTTTGCCTGACATGAGAGGAAAGATATTATGATCATAGATGTTGTCTTAAAACTGAAACATAATTTAGAAATTAAAGATATGGAGTTACTAACTGGCAAGCTTTTGTTTCTCTTGTTCATTGAGTTTTACTGCAAATCCATTAAAACTTCTTTGTTAGCTTCGCACGAAGTTATCGGTTATATGGCTGCAAAAAGAGAGTGATATCATTGGTAAGAATTTGGAAACTTTTACATTAGCTTATTTCAATG
This sequence comes from Macadamia integrifolia, assembly GCF_013358625.1. NCBI lineage: Eukaryota > Viridiplantae > Streptophyta > Magnoliopsida > Proteales > Proteaceae > Macadamia > Macadamia integrifolia. Next base: position 37,344,012 of record NC_056562.1, read on the forward strand.
TAACCAATCGTGGCTATATAGAATTATAATCATCCTATGTGGCACATATATAAGACAAAAATATTATCCCATATCACACAAAAGATCATTATGACATACACATGACTGTTATAGTATATGGGTTTCCCCTTACTGTCTGAAGTCAACATTCCCACAAAAAGGAAAATCATCATAGAAACAATCTCATTGTAACCAACTGTAAAATACCAAATGTGTCCCATTTTACATCTGTTGATGGCGTTTGAATTTAATTATTCAAAAATTTAAAGAAATAAAAGAGAACATATTTGAGAATTGAAATAAATTGATTATCCACAGATGTAATTAAAAAAAATGCAGATGAAGTGTAATAAATAAGAAACAAGAGTGTTCTCTAACAAATAGAACTAATTACCTATCCTTAAGAACTTCCTCTAGCATGCTAAGGTGCTGAGATGTAAGTGAATATTCTTCACCTTTAGAAAGTGCACCCATGTACACAATATATACCTGCATGGCCATCAACAATATAAACATGATTAATACAATAAAATAGAACCAAGAATATTGCTTAAGAACCATTAACCCAGAAACATGCAAGGATGTATAGAGAAAGAGAGATTACTTGCCTTTCTATCTTCTCCAACAGCATCACAACTAATGCTTAGTGCAACAATAAGAAGAACCAGTAGCAGCAAGGGATGAGAAAATGAAGAAGCATGGAAGAAGTTAGCCATTGTTGAATTCCCAAGGCCTAGTGTGGTCACTAAAAGACAATATATTTATAAGTGGGTATTGGGAAAGAATCCTAATTAATAATTGATTTTGATTTGATTTACTTTCCTATCAAATGTTGAAGCACATATAGAAATACAACTAATCATGTCACTTGATACGTAAAGCCTGAGCAGTGAATCACTATGAATCTGCTCACTGCCAACTCTACTAATTTTCTTGAATGAAAATAGTAAGTATTAACCCTTTGTTTCTTTTTTTTTTTTTTTTTCTTAAACGTGTGTAAGAATCTTTCTCATTCTCCAATGAAACGGGGCTATAGAACCATTTTTTTTTTTTTTTTTGGGCTATAGAACTTCACCTTAAACAAGTCAATGAACGGGTTCTCTCTCTCTGGTGTTGGAGACGATCCGGTTGAAACCCTTTTTTTTTATTTTGGATGAATATTAAATGAAATATTAAAATTCAGGGCAACAACATTTCACCAATATGGATTGAAACTCAGAGATTCATGTCAACACCCTAGAAAAAGTATAAGAGATCAAGCTTTTGCATATTTTGATTTCCAAAACAATTTTCGACCTCAAGTGTGTGAATGCGGAAACAATTAGGATCGTCCTACTTATAAGGTCAAAGACATTCAAACAACCATTAATGGAGGGTATAAGACGGTTAGGTTAGTTTTACTATCACAAAACTTCCAAGTGGGTTTTGCCCTTTAAGTGTGAAATTCACCTTCCACGATAGTTTGTTGGCTCTCCATTTAATCCCTGTAGTGACAGAGTGAGAATCCCTTCTTTGAGCTCACTGGAAAAGATTAAGTAGAAATTTTACTTCTTGGTATTCCAGAGAAGGAGAGAGAGAGTGTGTGTTCTCTTGTTGTACGAGAGTCATATCTCCTTAATCTCGAAATAAGGAGATCAATCCTTATCCAAGGGAGGGGTGGCAATTATTATAATTGTTCCAACTCAATAATGATTAGGCCTATGTAACCAGTAAAAAGTGAATGAGTATCAAATTCTTAAAATTTGGAATGTGAGAATTTAAATTCAAAATTTAAACTTACATGCTCAAACCTATTCAGCATGGTGGGCCCACCTTTGATACCTCAATAGACACGTTATTTCCAACAATTCCTACTTGTGCATCAAAGACAATGGGATCAAGATCCATATCATCATAACATCATATCAAATCTTATATTTAGAGATTCTAAAATAACGTACAACTTCTCAAAAATACATACCAACTAGAATGTGTTGTCGTAGAAGGTAAATCTAACACGTGAAGGGATACTCCATTGGGATATGGCTCATCATGCATTTTAGTATTTACCTATATCATACTATCATACTATCATACTATTATAAGAGTGCATGTACTCATGTTTCGTGGCTAATTTTTTTTTGTACTATTTTATCCTTTTTTATTTAAATACCTTAACTTCTTAATTATCACTTTTTTTTCCATCTTTTTAATTTTTTTTGGTACCCTTTTTCTTATTTTTAATAATTTCATTATTTTTCTTATAATTAAATGTCCACTCATTCTCAAACTCTCACGCCCCCTTCTACCAAAAATATTTTAAATACTAGTTTCCTTATCACCCTCTTCTCACTTTTCTTTTCATTCTCTACCTCCTTCAACCAAAAATAGTTTAAACATTAGTTTCCTTATCTCTGTCTCTTTCTTTCTCTCACATTCCTTTCTCTTTCTTTATGAAAAAAAATATTTTATCTAATAATATCATTCTTTTTATTTTTTCCTTTTTCAGAATATTATCATTCTATATTTATGTTAAAAATTCTTTAAAATCTTATAATTAAAAAAGGAATATATTTTATTCAATAATATCATTCTTTTATTTTTTGGCAGAATATTTTTTTGGTTTTGCTCTCTCTTCCCCTTCTCTCTGCCGAGAACCATCTACGTCCATTTCTCTTGCAGCATCAAGCTAGACTAGATCAGCTAGACTATACATATGGTGAAATGGTAAGACTACTGATTAGTTATTTTCATCTTTGTTCAGTAGTTCCAATGATTTTCATCTCTAATATGTTATGCATTGTTTATTGGAGCCACTAATGATTGTTTAAAATGTTTTGACGTAGTGAATTTATTTAGCTTTTGGTCTAAGCACCAAAGTATTTTCACCTCTAGATTCCCTTAGATCATCTGGGAATGAAAATTTGATTGTCTAATGGATTCCTAAATGGGTTAAATTCATCAGTGAACATCAATTAGAAATCCAGTTCGCTAGGGTAGTGATCGTGAAACTCCTGGCATCAGGTATGCGATACACTAGTCTGGACATCCTATAAATGCCCCCTCCTTTGGATTTAACACACCAAGATCACAACCCCACAACCACCCTTAGGAAGTGAAGCTCTGCCCTCTCTCCTCCTCCCCTCCCCCTTTGAGTTTCTTCGGGTCTTCGGAGTGATCTTCATCAAGATCATAAATTTTGTTCGGATCTTCGAAGTGTTCTTCGGGACTTTGAAGATCTTCAATCCAAGTTTGTAGTTCAATCCATTTTTTTTTTCAAAAATAGCATGTTTTTAGCCTCCCACCTTTGAGTGTTCTTGATCTTTACCAAAAGTAGAAATCCCTCCCCCCTTGAGGTTCTTCAGGTCTACGAAGAGATCATTGTCAAGATCCGGAGTTCTGCTCGGATCTTCAAAGTGTTCTTTGGGGCTTTGGAGATCTTCAATCTATTTTTAGGTCAATCAATTTTTTCCAAAAATAGTAGTTCCTAGCGGAAGCTCTGTCTGAGTGCCCTTGGAATCTTTCCAGAAGTAGCCATTCTCAGTAGAAGCTCTGCTAGAGTACCACCTCAGCCTAGCCCTCCCATAGCTTATCCCCAGCGAAAGCTCTGTCGGAGTGCCACCTCATCCAAAGCCCAAAAATAACCTTCCCTAGCCAAAGCCCTATCCGAATCCAAATCCGTAAATAGCCTTCCCTAGCCGAAGCTCTGTCCTAATCCAAATCCGAAAGTAACCATTCCTAGCTGGAACTCTGCCCGAATATCATCACAATCAAAATCTCTCAAGAAAGGAAGTTGGAGGTTAAGACCATCTTCCCCTGAGCCAGGAGAATCTGAAAGAAAGTCTGAACCGGTACTAATCGGGGGCCTACCCCTCTTGATCCGAAACAGTGGTTAAGTTCAGGTACAGTTTCTTAACCGAATTGTTATCATGTGGACTTTATATAGACCTTGTTTTAGTGTACATAGTCGTTTAAATTTAGTCAATGTATATATGTGTGATAACTTAGCCATGCATGTGGAATAAGAATAATTATGAAAAATATTCGTTCTTAAGCATCTAGTAGGAAGACTGGTCGAACCGGGTAGATTGGATGTCTAACACCTTCCCAATTCTACAACCTGACACTTACCCTAAATCTCTAGACCAGACCAACTTTCGGGCCCTTTTCTCTGGAATTGGGCCCACCCCTAGGTCCTAGGCCCATAATCCTAAATGGCGACTTCAAACCCTTTTGTATGATCATGATCCCCGTATTGGACCATCATCAACCCCCATCTAGAATGATGAACTTTACACTCTTACGAAATAGGCCTCCACGTATCTCCGAGCAGTGATAAGACTGTGCGGGACCCACAAGCAAAGCACACATGACACACCCCTCCCTCATGAAAGAGAAGGAGAGGAGAGAAGACGGAATGGATGCAAGTCCTTCCCCCCCTCCCAAAAGGGGAAGAGAGACATCTCATCATTCTTAGGCCGCTACCCTCACAGTGGTGACTTTGCTGGGGATAAATATCAAGCTTCTGACTCTAGATGCTACCATTAAATGCAAGAACATTTTCTACCACATCTATTTGAAAACATGTTTGGCTAACCCCATGTTTGTAATTATATTCGCTAACCGCATCATGCATCATACTCGAAGTAAAATCATCTGGCAAGGGACTCCCTGTCATGCCCGCACCCTCGGGGAGGTCAGTGCATGTCATGGAGAGTACTCTGAGAGTAAATGGTAGCCGCTTCCTGTACAAGAGTGTGGGGTATTGTTAAACGGCAAGGATGTTCATGTTTGTGCCAACACCCTCAGGGAGGTCCTTGCACTTTATGACATTTTGAGATCGAATAATTTTATTTTCGCCACTTTTGCACACAATCACTCACGGTTCCACCACACCGTGGCTAGTTGCTTAATCTCGTGTGTAGTCATAAGTCATGGACAAGAAAGTCATGGTTCCACCACCCCGTGGCTAGTTGCCTATCAGTCCTATTGCATCCACTTCATACTCGCATCATGTAGGAAATAGATGGAGAATGCTAGGAATGCCACAAGCTGATTTGTAGAATTTGTTTGTGGTCTTCAAATGAAATATTCCTATGATATGTTCTAGTCATACAGAAATCCTCTCCTAAGTGGGTTTCAAATAAAAAGAGTCCTTCCTCCTCAGAAATAAAATATGGATGATTTAGTATACGTGATCCGGGCTGACTTCTGTTAAAGTCCCGTAAAATGTCGAATTATTTAAAATACTCGAGGAAACTAGGTGGAAGGTCACCTAGTGGGATAAGATTAAGGAAAGTATGACTTTATTGGCAAAGAATTTATTAATAGGGATATTCTGGTCAAGCCATTTGTATGAATCTCCCGCTTATGGCATTGAGTGGAATAGGGGCATCAACCCCTATCCACTCCCTACCACCAAGTGGACTAACTTTGGATGGATCATTGGTTGTTAATCTAGTGAATATGTGAACAAGGGGTTGGGAATTCAAGAATCCTAAAATAAACCATTTTTGGTTCAGGCACAATTCCACACCTCAAGCATTCTCTGCGGTCCCTCTGGACACGTCTAAGTAATCGGTTAACTTGCCTAAGTCCAGTATCACGTCCATCATCTCCTCGAGATTGCCTACCACCAAGTAATTACAACCCAGCTAGTATGGATCCACACCACTCTGAATCACCCAAATAGGCATGGGTCCATCCCATGGAGACCTTGCAGATAGAAATGGCTGAAGTCAAGAGAGGGATAGCTCAGATATTGCATGCACTCTAGAACCCCCCTAGAGATGATCCCAGGACTGAGCCGGCACTGGCTATAAAAGATTTGGAGTAGAATGGAGCTACAGGTTATCATGGGAACTCTTTTCGAGTTGACTCAAGAGAACTAGAGCAAGTCAGAGCAACCGGTCAAAGAGGATCTTCACCTACCCGTCCCAATGGCCAACAAGGGGCCTATTCTAGGGTTCCTCCTCTTTGGGTAGTGATTGAAGATGAAGAAGAGGAATTTGTAGTGTACGTCCAAATGGAACCTCCATAAATGGAGAGAAAGGAAAGTTAGGGAGCAATTAGAAAAATTGGAAAATATGCTTCGAGCAGGGAAAAGTTCAGAAAGCCAAACAGTGGTTTCAGATAAAATGAGTTTCTTTTTAGGGACATGGATTCTCGAGACATTCAAGTGGCAGACTGACATGTTTGATGGGTCAGGAGACCCCAAAGCTCATCTTAAAGTCTTCCTTAGCATTGCCAAGTCATGGCAACTTACAGATAACCAGATAGGGCATGCCTTCATGTTAACCGTATCAGGACCTACATTGAGGTGGCTCACACAGTTGGACTCATCCCAAACTCTGAATTGGACAACAGTGGTGAAAGCCTTCACCAAGTAGTACTCCTACAATACCTAGGTGGATGTGAAATGTTGGGAGCTTGAGACATTGAGACAGCAGCCTAGAGAAGGATTTGCCGCCTTCTTGATGAGGTTTAGGGATAAGGCCACCAAGTTGGTAGATTGGCCTTCAGGAGCAGAGCAGGTGGAGATGTTGATTGAAAACTTATCAAAGCCTTATTATGATGTCCTCTACTACCAACATCTACAAACTTTTGATGCCCTAATAGCCACCAGCACACGTGTGAAAAATAGAATCCTAAGGGAAGCTCAGTATCAAGGATCCTCCTAAGATGCAGGGAAGAAATAACCTCATTGTAGCCAGAGCTCAGAAGAATCACATGAATGCCCGCGCTTATAGGAAAATCATGAATCAAAGGGTCAGAGCCATGAGGACCCCCCAAAAGAAGAGAATCATTAGAAGAAGAATCAGAAGATCAGACTCCCGCCATTCATCCTTCCTCATCAATAGAAGAATCCTTCATACCATATTACCAACCTCCACCATACCTCCCATCTTCACCATGTTATCATCCTCTACTATATCATCAACCTTCCCCCTACCATCAAGGAGAAGGAATTTCCTCATCCTATCACCCCAAATCTTCATATCCTACCTCTCACATTACATCATCTTCATACCACCCCACTTCGTACCCCTCATCACCCTCATACCAATCCCATTCTCAAGGTTTGGTATAGAAGAAGGATGGATGGACGGGTACGATTGGAAGGATATGCTTGCACTACCAGACTCCCCATAGATGACTTCATCAACAGGGTCAGTGAATGAATTAGGGGAAGACTAGGAGGGTGATCCCACTTCTCTAATTCAGTCCATTATATCTTCAGAGGACAATCCAGAGGTAATCGAAAAGATTACAGATGATCTTTTCAGCGCAGTAACCGTATTGGCCATAGGGGAACAGATTAAAGAGCACACCTCCCTAATACTACAGTCTATACACTTTAAATACTCTGAATACTACGAGCATTTGGATGCAGGAGAATTTGATGGTTAAGAGGAATCTGATGGAGAACCAAGTGAGGGGGAAATCAATGAAGAAGAGGATGATGACGACGATGATGAGGATAAGAATGAGGATGAGAATAATGGAGATGGCTCTGATTCTCAAGAGGATGATGACTATCCAAACTGGGATGGCTACCAAGGGCCTTGGTATAATGATAATGATGATGTCAGAATGTTACTCACCAGATCACCAGATATGTTTCTCAATCTATGCTATTGGTGGTGATGACCTAATAGTTGATCCGACAGGTGGCATTCAGTCTTCCCTCTGCATAGGAGGAGATGATTCTACATCAGATTCAGAAAATGATGAGGAATTTAGAGAGTTGACACAAGTTTATATGGACTAACGGGACTCCGCATTAGAAATGGAAGAAAAGCTATGTGAAGTGTACTCAAGCACATTGAGGATGTAGGAAAGAGTGGAAGAAATTGACATCATACTAGGTGAAGTAATTATTGGTGATCGTTTCTACCATGAGCAGTTGCATGATCTGGAGGAAATAGGGCCAGACGACACATTCACAGAGGCAGTAGACGTAGCATTCCAATAGCTTTCTAATGCAGTTAAAAAGTTACGAGCCAAGGCTATAGATATTTATGGAGGACCCTCCCAAGCAGGGAGGGGGAATCAGAAGAAGAGGATGATCCCATGGTAGGGATAATAACCATAACAAATAGCGATGATGAAGATTGTTATCCCACAAAGATTATTGTGAAGAAACCTGTCACCGTGATGGATACTAGAAGTGAAAGAGACTATACAGGCAAAGCTCTAGCAGTGGAACAGTCAGGGACTAGTGAGGCCAGAACCAATAGCTTGAAAAGAGAACTTGAGAATCTTGTCCTAGCTTAACTCAAGAAGTTCCAAGCTAATATCTCAATTTGGAGATTGTTGAGCCCCACACACTGTGAAGCAGTTTTGAAGTCTCTCACTAATGTACAGGTGCCGATCGAGATAAATCTGACACATCTCACTCATATAGTAGGGGCAACCTATGTGGTACAATCCTTGAAGTTCTCAAATTCAGAGCATCCCAAAGGGGTCTAGCACAATTGAGCTCTCCACATCACGGTAGAATGCTTTGACAAGGTGGTTCCCCAAGTTCTTATTGACAATGGGTCTACTTTGAATGTGCTACCTTTGAGATCGATGAAGAGTATTGGAATCAACCTGGAAGAAATGAGGCCGACTACCCAAACCATACGGGCATATGACAACACTAAGAGGAAAATACTTGGCATCCTTACCCTTGTTATAAAGATTGGCTCGATGAAGTTTGATATTGATTTCCAAGTCAATGATATACCGACGACTTTTAACATGCTCTTGGGAAGGCCTTGGTTGCATCATGCGAAGGTAGTGTTCTCTAGTCTCCATAAAAAAATGAAGTTCATTCATAAAGGAAAGGTGGTCACAGTAGCCGGAGATCCTGAGGTGGTTAACACCTTAGCCAATATTAAAAATAGAGAAGAACAAAACCAGGAAGTTCAACTAAGTGGTTTTGAATTAGATACAACTTAGAAGTTCCAAAGGAGGAAATCCCGACTAACTATGAAGCCAATTGGAGTCCGCTAGTGAATCAAATGATGAAGAATATACAATATTTTCCTAGTATGGGGCTAGGGAAATATCATTAAGGAGTTCCAAAGCAACCTAGTTTGGCAGTGAACAAAGGAAAGAATGGTCTCGGGTACACTTCTCTGACCACCAAGGGGTAGAAAGTGCTGAAGATGACTAGGAAGATCTCTGTCTCTTACTACCCTACTCTCAATGGGTACTTTATAAAAGAAGGAGAGGATTTCCCTTTCTACGACCAAGATTTGAAGTATTTTTCCAAGACAAGTTCGATTGGGTGACTCATGAAGTGGAACAACAGCAAATGCTAGTCAAGGAAAGTAATCAAGATAGTTGCATCACCGAGATAGCAAAAATTGCACTGATTGAGATTGGGTTTTCCTTGGAATAACCCTACGACATTGATCAGATCAAAGGAGGCACCAAGTCCTTGATTCCTCCTAAAAAGAGAATGGGAAAAGAAGATAAGGCTCACCTAGAGTCTACCACTTCCCATTGATTTAAAAATCTACATTTGCTCTCTCCTACAAGAACCAAGAGCCCAAGAGCTGCATGAGCTCAAGCCTCGTCCTTTCAGAGGAAGAAGTGTGTATGCAAAGAAAAGAAGAGCACAAAGAATGATGGTTTGCATGTACTATGCCCGAATCAACTACAATAGGAAGGTCCATGAAGGTGGTCAAAGATATGACTGAGGCACTGGGCTTGCATCCCCCAACAGGCTTGAAAATATGGACTTTATAGAAAAAGGATTAAGCAGTCTCCACCAATCCTCACCCCTCAAAAAGTTTGGTTTTTGAGAGCATGAGGTTGATTAGCTAGTATTTATGAAGAAAAAGGTACCTATCCAGAAGAACCACTGCACCATTGAAGAAATAGCATCAACTTTTTTAGAAGGAGAAGAAGGCCCCTTACTACACCTCCTCATCCATCGAGCCGTTGAACCACTCTGAACTGGACAAGCATTAAAGAAAACTTCAAGTTTGCTCATGCTATTAAGTCAACCAGCCTAAATACCCCTGGTGAAAGCATCAAGCCAGTTATCAAGTCTGTAATCGAGTCTATTGTTTATGATTTCATGTCGGCCTCCCCTCTCGAGGAGAGTCCAAAACCTTTGTATGTTGAGTCTATTACTCCTATCATGAATGAAATTTCTGATTCTGAGTATGATTTGCCTCCTTTTTCTGATGATGATATTAATAAATATCAAGAATCAATAAAACAATGCAAACTAAAGAAAGCCCAACCCATCCGTGAGGATACTCGGGTTATTAATCTAGGAACCAACTAATGCCTTCGAGAGGTAAAATTGGCACTACCTTTGATGATGAAGAAGCAGAATAGATGATTAGTCTTTTGAAGGAAATTGCCGAGGTCTTTGCTTGGTCGTATGAGGATATGCCTGGTATCGACCCTAACATCGTGCAACATCGATCGTCAACTTACCCTGGGCTAAAACTGGTGAAGTAGAAGCTCCAAAGAATGTTTCTAGAATGGGGTGAAAAGATCAGAGAAGAGGTTGTGAAGTAGTGGAATGCAAGATTTCTATTACACCCATGCCCCAATCCAGTCTAATTTGAACTATTGTGACAGGCCTTGGATCGGAGATCGAAAGTACGATCAGGTTTTGGCTCCAATTGTACATTGTGAAAGGGGTAAAGATGACCCCACATTTTCATGCATTGCATGCCTATCTAACTGGAGGGAATTCATACGTTTTGATCCCAGACAGTAAGTGACCCAACTCCCCACACTTGATTTTTGGCACCCATCATAATTATCGAAAGGCCTTGAGCATGTCCGAGGGTAACCACCCATGCGAGACCAACCATAGGACAGCAAGCTATCAAGACAATAAGCTGTCTTGACCATCGAAAACAATCCATTGGAAGTAGTCTGGGCATGAATCCGGTGCCTATTTTTGGTAGGTCCACAGGCTGCTGTCGAGGTTTTGATGCCCGTGGATCCTGCCACTCGCATCATAAATGGTTCTGGATAATCACAAATCATACTCCACATCTTCCTCTTAATGTGAACACCTTATGGACCTAAATGTGCGGGTCCTCGTGCCCCGAAACTCATTTTAACCTGATTGGTTCAAAAGACGCCCAAACCAAACAGACCCTAAGGACAACTTAAGTTATAAGTTGGGAAATGAGGATTCATTTCCTCATTTCCCTTGTGCCCAATGTAGGATAGGAGAGAAAGAGGAGAGGAAGGAAGAAGAGGAAGAAGGAGAAGATTAAAGGCATACCTTGGTGCTGGCTGTTGCCTTATTGTCGGAATCGCTACCGGAGGTATGTATAACCTCCCATGCCACTCTCCCTCTTCATTTTGACCTAGACAAAGCTAGGTATGGATATAATCTTGGTGTACACACCATGTGCAGGTTGTGGGATGCGTGTTCTACCTCTCGGTGTTGTTGTCGAGCTCGAACCAAGCCCGGTGAGCTCTGACAACATGTAATGCCAAAAGTTCAACTAGGGTTTCGATTGTTCAATCGACGTATCTCCCAAATGCTCAGTGGAAATAGAATTTTCTTAGCTTAGAATGATTCTAGGAACATCCCCTACAAACTCTATGGAACAAATCTCGGTAATCAGGCTCAAGCCAGAAAGCCCGAAATTGGTTAGACTGACCTGTACCACCACCGAAAACAGGTCTGATATTTCTGGTGAAAATGCCCTGTTTTCGGTGGTTGTTTTTAGTGACATTACTGTCATTAGGAGATAGTGTCTATATATTTTGGGGGTGACTTGTGTAGGTCCCTCCTGATGTTCCTGATGCGTACTGATGTACGATTCCCTTTGTGTCTAGGACAGTGACGCGCACGTGCCCTGAAGTTAGAATTAATTTGATTGATCGATGGCCATACTTGAACCCTAAACCAAACAAAATCAACAAGGTGAGGGATGGACTGTGTTTGTTTCTAAAAATATTTATTATCATTAAATTGTTCACATGTTTTGAATTATATGTTTAATTGAAATTATTCAAATATGATTGTGATATGCTACATTATTATTTTATGATTTTGCTATGAATTGTATGGAAATGTATGATGGGATCCAGTGTGGCTAAGGTGGTACCAGTACTGTGATCACCGTGTGCTTGGATGTGTGTGTGTGTGAGACGGAATGCGACGTGGCCGAGGTGATACCGATGCCGTGATTGTCGTATGTATGTTGCATTCATGTATTGATTATGTGCATTAGAGTTAGTTATAGTCACGGGTTTAACTTTGTGGCTATGATCTCACTGGTATCGTGTACCCTGGGATTGCATTTGGAAATGGATATGCTTCGTGGCCGAGGTCTTACCGGTGTTGCATAGTCTATACTCAACTGTGATATGTATGCTAGATTAGGTAAATGGTCTCGAGTTTCACTTTGTGGCCAAGGACTCTCTGGTATTGCGTACTTGGGACTGTATTTGGAGATGGATTAAACTTTGTGGCCGAGGTCTCTCTGGTATCATATAATCTATACTAACTGTATCATTGTGAAGGCATGTAGTATATATGTGGTTAGATATCACTCCCTATGCTACACATCCTTGCCAACAGGGGTTGAGTTGTTGGATAACCCATTGTGGTATATTTGATGAGCCTTTCCGATGTGCCACTCTCGCGGTAAGACGTGATTGTTTCCGAAGGCAGGAACCTATCTAGCATGGCCGATGTGTTACCGGTGTTGTGACTAGTAGGAGGGGGTTATCAGGGGTTTGCTGAGTGACCCATGGACGCATACAAGGATCGACAGGCTTCTAATCCCAGCTAGGGTTTGTATCGCTGCGTAGTCGATGTCGTTTTCAATATGATGGATACAACCTAATGCACCGTAATAGAATTTACCAGACTTATTTTGTATTGTTAGGTGGATAATAAACAAATGAACTGCATCACGGGAATTATGGACTATGTGTTTAACTTCCGCAATCATGCATCATAAATTACTACTACTATTGACTTGCTTGGATGTGCTTAATCCCACCTCTCACTGAGCGAGTTGGAAAGCTCACCCCACGTATACATCCCTTTTAGATGATGATGCAAGTACCATGGTGCCAATGGTGGGTGAACCAGTATCTTCTAGGTCAGAGTATGGTGTGAGCAACTGGTGGATGCTAGAAGTGGGGGAGCACGATCAGGATTGTGCTTGTGATCACTGTGCTTACACCGCACCTTGAGATTGTACATCATATTTGATACTTTTGGATATAGTTGTGGATTTTATATTTTCTTGAGATTAGATTATATGTCATGGATGAATGTAACAGAATAACTTAGCTATTGCTATTATATTACCATTAGATGTTTAGCCATTTTATTTATAATTCTGCTACTATACTCTGATTCCACTGCTTATAGATGTAACAGAATAACCCAGTATCTGCATGGTTTGTGTTGTGAGAATGTGAAAATGTTAAGGTACTGCTATCAGAGATCTTGGTAGGTTTGTAAGATAGGTATGTGTCTTACTCACACCATTGGTATTCCTAATGGTAAGTTGGGTCTGCCGGAGTGGGGTGTGACAGATATGGTATTAAGTGTGATGCTCTACTTTAACTCACAATCTCAACCAAACCATGATTTTGGGGAAATTAGGATTAAATAAAAATCTCAAGACAATAATAACAGAAATTGTACAATTAGGAGACAAGCATAGCTATTAAAGCTGTTTCATTATAATAAAGAACTTGAATACATAGCTTACACTTTTTATAAAAATTAAAGTACTGAAAGCAGGAAATCCTAACTAGCCTAAGTCTGGGAAATTTAAAAAATTGAAGCAAATGACATAATGTAAAAGTTCAACTAAACCTAAAACATCAAACTCAAAGAAAACATAAAAAGGAAAATCCTAAAAGCTACAGTGGCGAACATGCCACTACTCTTGCTACTACTGGTGGTGGTGGTGGTTCTGTTCTTGGCCCTGAGCCTGATTCAGACCATGCATTCCTAGAGGAGGCACTAGAATACCCAGATGGAAGACTATCACCTGCATCTGTGCCTTTAGGAAGACCATTATATTGTCCATAAGACAATAGGTCCTGTCCATGCTCTCGAGGCGACTGTCCATACTCCTCATCAGTGACATAGTGGTATCCAGATGGGCCATAACATCATTGAGATCGTAAGGCCTCACACCCCTAGTACTCTAGGATGTAGAAGCTACCATCGAACCCATAGCCTGGGGATCAGGTGGTGGAGCCCCACCAACCCCAGCAACTTCTCCTCCTACCTCACCAGCACCTCCACCAACATCATTGGCATTGCCACCCTCTACCTCCATAGGCTACTGACGCTCTCTTGGAATAGATGTCACCTCCCATAGATCTATAGTCATCTTCCTCAGAAAATCTTAGTTAAAGTCTGTGATCTCTTTACCCAAGCATGCCTCACCCTCCAAGTCCACCCCAAAGCGACAAAAGATATCAGTCAATATCCTCCCGTATCATAGGTTCCCTACTCGATGATCCTGCCCTTTAGACTGAATTACCATGGTCCAATTTAAGAGGCAAGGCAGATGTATTTGCACCCCCATGTACACGCAGTATGTCACTTAGGCTTGCAGGGCGGATACCTCATTATAATGTCCATAGGTGGAGAGGACATTTAGCTGAATCGTATGGTAGATTTTGGAGTAGCGAAATAGTTAACTGAACGGCTCCATCCCTTAGATTCCTTAATCATTATGTCATTGATCTCCTGGAAGGTATTGGGACTCTGAAATTCATATGTCGGAGTCCAAAGTGGGTAGTATGGGTAGTACACTAAGTCATCAGCATTGCTAACCATCAGAATATTGGCCAACTACCCCATGTCAAAGGAGATCTCCACCCCCTTCACATAGGAGGTGATCCGTATCTCTTCGATACCCCGGTTCAAGCATTCCATGTTGGAGTAGAATGGCCTGACTAGGGTGGGGTAGTAGTATCTATTGGATTTCAGGATGTGGTACCACCCGATCTCCTCAAACTCTTGACAAAGACGGAACGTGCGGAAGTCTTTGGTCCTCACTTAGACTCCCGAGTGTGCATTACAACACTCAAAGAATTCCTAATGGTCTCTCTCAACCACAGAGCGGAATTGAATGGGGTTGAACTACTCAGCGGAATCTTGCTCCTCTTATATAAGAGCACATCGGATACGTACATGGCGTCCAAACATCATTACAAGATGACTCCTAAGGATTTGGAATGGAAAACCTAGTTAAATGGATGAATACAAAACTCACAGAGAAGAAAATCATAAAAACTAGGTTATAGAGAGAGAAAACATACCTTGGATGCGAATGTGATGCTGATCGATCGTGAAATAGCACGAGGAAGGTAGGGAATGGGTAGAAAAAGACTCCTTGGCCATTTTCACACCTTTCTCACAAGAGTAAATAGGGTTTTATGTGAATAAGCCAAGACTCGAGCCTATTTATGGCTGATTTGGTGCCACCGGAAATAGCCCAATAGCCACCAGAAACACTGGGCATGCTTCCTGTGTCTATTTCCAGTGAAGAGAAAAGTGAGGTTTTGGCCTCATTTTTGCCCACAGAAAATACCATTGATATTTCCGGTGGGTTATACCATATTTCTGGCGGTTTGGCTCCCTGTTTCTGGTGGACTCTTTTAAAAAATAAATCATGTTATTTTTCAAATCTAAATTTTATTTGGTTCCTTTAATGGTGTGCCTTTTTGGGATATGTGCTTGATCGGATCCTAATATATGTGGACCCCACTTATGCATGCCCTAACCCTAATCTTGACTATCGTATACGTGTGGGACCCACTATGCATGCATGTATTCCAATTAAATGCAACCTTGTTTATGCATGTGTACTAATCATATCATGCCAAAACACCTGATCCCGATCCCAATCACGCTCGTCACCTCCCGCTTCCCTTACACAGAGTTGGGGTAGACCCGAAAATGCTCCTCCAGGTCTGCCTGTACTTATAGCACAGGATGTGGCATCCATCATAAATAACATGATGCAGGAAGTGGAAGAAAGGCAAAACTAATTTATAGTCAGGATCGATAATAGAATCCAAGCGATAATGGAAGCCCGCAATACACCACCCGCACCTCCTACTCCACTGGTACCCATTCCAATACCCGCTGGATCAGCTACCCTTCAAACATTTGGTGGGGCACAAGTGCATGGGCATACGCAAGAATCGATGCAAGAATAAGCTCAGGCCCATGAAGAGGGCTGGACAAACTTGACAAAAGTGATGGAGAAGTTTCAACGGCTTAGGCCCCCATGTTTCTCCAAGGTGGGGTAAGACCCGTTGTATCGATTAAGATGGATTGGTGGAATGGAGAAGGTTTTTAGACTGATGGACTACACCGATGAGCAAAAAATTTTGGGTGCGGGCTATCAGTTACAAAATGAAGTAGATGATTGGTGGAGTGCCACCGAGCCTATTCTGAGGGCTAGTAACCTGAACCCTACTTGGGAAGACTTCAAAGGGGCCTTCTTTGAGAACTATTTATTAAAAAGCTTTCAAGATAGGATAGAGAGTGAGTTCTCTCAGTTGGTTCAAGGTAACCGGTCTGTGCTCGAGTATCAGTAGCACTTCGAGGAGCTATTCCATTTTATTCCTGTGCATCTTAGAGGCGATAGATCTAAGGCGAAGAAGTTTGAGAAAGGGTTGAGGTCAGGTATAGGGTCAATCATTGTGGGGTTGAAACTACAAACTTATACTGGGTGGTCTAAGTGGCCAAGTGGCCAAGTCAATTGAAGATCGGCATAAGGATAACTACACGACTCAGCAAGAAATGGGAAAGAGGCCAATGGGATCTACTGATTCTAGGGGAGGCAGCAAATCGAGTGCCTTATGTCAACCCAACTCTAGTGTAATTTAGGAGGGTTGATGCTAGTTATACTTCCCAGCCCTCCCGATCTAGTATTATATCTCAGTCTTCGGGATCGAGCCCGAGATGCTTTTATTGTGATCAGTCGGGCCACATGGTAAGGACATGCCCCCACTGAAGGCTGAGTGATGCACCCTACACTATGCCACCTAGGCCCTAGCAAACATACTCAGCCCCTAGATCAGTATAGCCCCTATAAGGCTAGAGACCACAAGGCAAAGTGTTTGCTATGACTACAGAAGATGATGAGGCTACACCCGATGTAGTGACAGGTACAATATTGATATCATTATTGCCTGAACATGTATTATTTGACTCAGGAGCCTCGTATTCATTCGTGTCACCGACATTTGTGAAAAAGATGAGAATTCCACCTAAGGGACTGACTCTATGTTTGGCTATGAGCACCCATACAGGAAGTGTAGTGGGTTTGAACTGTGTTTATGAACCTTGTCCAGTGACCATAGGTGATCATGAGTTGAATGCTCACTTGATCGAGTTGGATATTACCAACTTTGATGTGATTTTAGGAATAGACTAGTTGTCCGCATACAGAGCCAGTGTGCTATGTGCAGAGAAGGCTATCATTTTCAAACCTCGTGATGATGATGAGTTTGTATTCTAAAGGGATAAGCCCAAGAAAACCAAAAAAGTTGTCATATCTACACTCCAGATGAAGAAGCTACTGGATAAGGGATGTCAAGGCTACTTAGCATCTGTGATGGATACTGAGGTAGAGATTAGGCCATTGACTGAGCTAGATGTGGTGAAGGAATTTTCTGATATATTCCCAAATGACTTGATAGGTTTACCGCCGATCTGAAAGACAGAGTTTGCTATAGATCTACTCCCCAGTTCGGAACTAGTGTCAAAGGCCCCTTACCACATGGCCCCCACAGAATTGAAGGAATTACAGGTGCAACTTCAAGACCTTCTGAAGAAGGGATTCATTAGACCTAGTGTGTCTCCATAGGGAGCACTGGTATTGTTCGTTAAGAAGAAAGACAGAAGTGTGAGATTGTGTATCGATTACCGGGAGCTTAATAAGCTGACCATTAAGAACCGGTATACTTTGACAAGGATAAATGATTTGTTTTATCAGTTACAGGGTGCCAAGTTGTTCTCCAAAATCGACCTTAGATCGGGCTACCACTAGCTCAGGATCAAGGATAGTGATGTCAGTAAGACAACCTTCAGATCAAGGTATGGACATTATGAATTCTTGGTAATGTCATTTCGGTTGACCAATGCACTGGCTGCATTTATGGATTTGATGAACTAGGTATTCCAGGATGTCTTAGACAAGTTTGTGATAGTACTCATTGATGACATTTTGGTCTACTCTAAGAGTACAGAGGAATATGCCATTCACCTGAGGTTAGTACTGCAATAGTTGAGAGAGAAGCAACTCTATGCCAAATTCAGCAAGTGCGAGTTTTGGCTGCCACAAGTGGTATTCCTGGGTCACATTGTTTCAGCCAGGGTATAGAGGTTGACCCAGGCAAGGTGAAGGAAGTTCTAGAATGGGAGACTCCCAAGAGTGTGGCAGACATATGTAGTTTTCTGGGATTGGCTGGATACTACAGGTGGTTTATCGATAACTTCTCCTATATTGTGACTCCAGTGACCCAACGCATGCGAAAGGGTGTAAAATTTGAGTGGTCTGATGCTTGTGAGAAGAGCTTCAAGGAGCTAACGCAAAAGTTGGTATTAGCTCCAGTTTTGACTATCTCAACCGGTACAGGTGGTATGGTTGTTTATAGTGATGCCTCCAAGCTGGGATTAGGTTGTGTATTGATGCAGTACGGGAAAGTCATTGCTTATGCATCCCGTCAGTTAAAGAATTATGAGAAGGACTACCCCACCCATGATTTGGAGTTGGCAGCCATGATTTTGCATTAAAAATCTAGAGACACTATCTATATGGTGAGAAGAGTGAGATCTTGAGTGACCATAAAAGCCTCAAGTATTTCTTCACCCAAAAAGAGCTTAATATGAGACAGAGGTGTTGGTTAGAGATGATGAAGGATTATGATTATACTATCCACTATCACCTAGGAAAGGCCAATGTGGTAGCCAATGCACTTAGTCAAAAATCCCAGTCACTGACTCTGGCATTGCTGACCACCAATGAGTATCTCTTAGAGGAGGCCAGGAAACTAGGCTTTGAGCTATTAGTAGAGGGTGTCACCTTGTCACTATCAGCATTAGTGGTACAACCTATTCTGGTGGATAGGATCACTACAGCTCAGGTTACTGATGCAAAGTTACAGAAGCTGATAGCAGAATGCTAGGAAGGAACCCAAAAGGACCCAGATTTCTCTGTGACTGAGTTCTCAAGTTCAAAGGAAGGTTGTGTGTGCCTAGTGATGGTGATTTAAGAGACACAATTTTGAGAGAGGCACATAGCTTTCCATACTCCATTCACCTCGACAGCACTAAAATGTATAAGGACCTCAAAGGCTCCTACTGGTGGAAAGAAATGAAGAATGATGTGGCCACACATGTGTCCAAATGTCTCACATGCTAGCAAGTCAAGGCTGAGAGGTAAAGGCCTTATGGGTTATTACAATCCCTACCTATTCTGGAGTAGAAATGGGAGAATATTACTATAGACTTCATCACAGGCCTACCTCGTACATAGAAGGGTATGGATGCCATTTGGGTAGTTGTGGACTACTTGACTAAAGCAGCTCACTTTATCCCAATCAAGATCACATTTTCTCTGGACAAATTGGCCAAGTTGTATGTTAATAACATCATCAAGTTGCATGGTGTACCAGTTAGTATCATCTTTGATCTAGATCCCAGGTTCACTTTCAAGTTTTGGACATATGTGCAGAAGGTAATAGGCACACAGTTGGTTTTCAGCACTGCCTCTCACCCTCAAACTGATTGTTAGTCGGAGAGGACTAGTCAGACATTAGAGGACCTACTCTGAGTATGTGCCTTGGATATGAGTTATAGTTAGGATGAGAACATTTCCCTTATTGAGTTCTCTTACAACAATAGTTATCAGGCCACCATCAAAATGTCCCCATTCGAGGCACAGTATAGAAAGAAGTGTCAAACTCCACTCTATTGGGATGAGATTAGTGAGCGGTACATTTTGGGTCCAGACTTGATACAGTCTACTAGTGAGAAGGTGAATGTGATCAGAGAAAGGATCAAGGAAGCTCAGTCCAGATAGAAAAGCTACGCAGATGTTAGGAGGAAGCATCTGGAGTTCGATGTTGGAGACAAGGTCTTCTAACGGATCTCCCCAGTTAAAGGGGTGATGAGGTTTGGTAAGAAGGGAAAGCTTAGTCCAAGGTTTATGGGACCGTATAATGTACTGGAGAGGATCAGACTGGTAGCTTACCGAATAGCTTTGCCACCAGAGTTGGAAGGTACACATGATGTCATCCATGTATCTATGTTGAGGAAGTACATTTTTTACTTGACTCATATCCTAACTTACATACCCCGTGAGTTGGATGAGGACTTTGCTAATGTGGAGAATCCAGAGAAGATTGTTGATCGGAAGGATCATGTTCTTCACAACTGCACCATTTCCTTCATCAAGGTGAAATGGATGAACCCCCCTCACTGAGCGAGTTGGAAAGCTCACCCCATGTATACACCCCTTTTTAGATGATGAGCAGGTACCATGGTGCAAATGGTGGGTGACCTAGTATCTTCTGGGTCAGAGTATGATTTGAGCGACTGGTGGATGCCAAAAGTAGGGGAGCACAATTAGGACTGTGCTTGCAATCACTATGCTTACGCTGCACCATGAGATTGTACATCATATTTTGATACTTTTGGATATAGTTGTGGATTGTATATTTTCTTGAGATTAGATTATATGTCATGGATGAATGTAACAGAATAACTCTGTTATTGCTATTATATTACCATTAGATGTTTTCCCATATTATTTATAATTCCGCTACTATACTCTGATTCTGCTGCTTATGTTGGTTTGTGTTGTGAGATTGTGAAAATGTTAAGGTACTACTATCAGAGGCTTGGTAGGTTTATAAGACAGGTACGTGTCTTACTCACAGCGCCAGTATTCCTAATGGTATGTTGGGTCTTCCGGGAATGGGGTGTGACAGTTTCTACAAGTAGTGAAATACCCCCGATCGTTGGCCAATATAGTACAAGTACCGAAGAAAAATGGCAAGGTACGAATGTACGTGGACTTTCACGATCTTAACAAAGTAAGCCTTAAAGATGACTTCCTATTACCTCATATTGATGTATTAGTGGATAACACGGTGGAGAATGCTTTGTTATCATTTATGGATGGATTCTCAGGATACAACCAAATAAGCATGCACCAAGAAGATCGTGAGAAGACAACCTTCACCACTCTATAGGGAACCTATTATTACAAGGTGATGCCTTTTGGACTGAAGAACATCAGCAGCTATGGCCATATTACATGACATGATGAATAAAGATATGGAGGTCCATGTGGATGATATGATAGTGAAGCCAAAAGATCGGCAGGGGTATATTCCCACTTTAAGGTGATTCTTTGAAAGAATCAAGAAGTATCAGCTAAAGTTGAATCCTTAGAAGTATTCGGGGTAACAACAGGAAAGTTGTTAGGTTTCTTGGTGAGTGAAAGAGGCATTGAGGTTGACCCTATCAAGATCAAGGTAATTCAGGAAATGCCCACACCTCGGACTGAGAAACAAATACGAGGATTTTTGGGTTATATCCAGTATGTTAGTAGATTCATAGCTTAGTTGACTACCATTTGTGAACCAATTTTCAAGCTACTGAAGAAGGATCAGTCCACGGAATGGAATGACCAATGCTAGCAAGCCTTTGACAAAACCAAAGGATACCTCATGAACCCACCATTATTGACACTGCCGGTGGAAGGAGAACCACTTCGCTTGTACTTATCCGTGGGAGAATATTCCATCGGCTCTTTGCTAGCATAGAAAGAAATGAAAGAAGGGGTAGAGCATGCCATATACTACCTTAGTAAGAAGTTCCTAGAATACAAGACATGGTACACATCTTTGGAAAGAACTTGTGCAGCATTGATTTGGGAAACAAAAAGGTTAAAACACTACATGGTTTCCTATCTAGTGCACTTGATCTCAAGGATGAATCCCACCAAATACCTCTTCAAGAAACCAGCCCTAACATGAAGGATGGCCCATTGGTTGCTTTTACTATCAGAGTTTGGTATCACCTACTTTATTCAGAAATCTATTAAGGGGCAAGCCACAACCGATTATTTGGCTGCCCAGCCCACAGAAGATGGAAGATCCTTGGATGATGCCTTTTCCGATGAAGGAATCACAGCAATAAAGGAAGAAGACAGTTAATGAATGGTAGCTATTCTTTGATGGAGCAGCCAATCAGAGGGGATGTGGAGCTTGAATATTGTTTGTCACTCCTGACGGCATTTACTTACCTTCATCATTCTACCTTGATTTCCCCTGTACCAATAATATTTCCGAATATGAAACTTGTGCTATGGGGCTCAAAACTACTTTGACTATTGGAGTGAAAAGGATCCATCATCATCTGCCAGACATAGGGAAAGTGAAAAACTAGAGATGAAAAGTTAAAGCCATATCAAGAACATCTGGAAGAGGTGGTTGAACACTTCAAGAAGATCTTATTCGAATACTTTTAGAGAGATAATAATAGGTTTGCTGATGCCTTTGCAACCTTGGCTTCTATGGTAGAATGCAACCCTATGACTAGGGTCCGACCATTCTTGGTGGAACAAAGAAGTAGGCCCATTTATCAGAATTTGATAAACTCTCTCACTATGGATGGTCGGTCTTGATTCACTAACATAGTGGATTTCATCAGGGAAAGGAAGTACCCAGTTGAAGCAACTGACAGAGAAAAGAAATTTCTAAGGAGATATACGACTCAATTTATTCTTCAAGAAGATTTGTTATACAAGAGATCCTATGATGGAATACAATTGTTGTGTGTGGATGAGGAGGAAGCCGCAACCCTCATGGAGGAAATTCACCAAGGCCTTTGTGGACCCCACATGAATGCTAAGATGTTGCTAAAGAAAATCCTTGGGCTGGGATATTACTAGAACACAATGGAAGCAGATTGTGTGGATTTTATCACGAAATGCCACAAGTGTCAAATATTTGCTAACATTATACATTTCCCACCAATAGAGTTGCATTCGCTTAGTTCACATTGGCCATTCTCCACTTGGGGCGTCGATATTATTGGAAAGATCAACCCCAAAGCATCCAATGGTCATGAGTTCATCTTGGTAGCCATTTATTATTTCACCAAGTGGGCAGAAGCTCAATCATATGCGGTACTCACATCTGCTAAGGTAGCCAAATTCATTCACAAAAATATCATTTCTTGATATAAAGTACCTCAAGAATTGATATTAGATCAGGGATCCCATTTCTGGGGCAAGACCAATAAAATCTGTATAAATTTTGGTATCAGAAGGCATCGCTCTACCACTTACAGGTCACAGACCAATGGGGCAGTAGAAGTAGCCAACAAAAACATCAAAGTCATCCTACAAAAAAAATTGAAAACACACAAGGATTGGGCTAATAAGTTACCCCTTGCCTTATGGGCATACCGAACTTCTGTACGATCCTTGATGGGGGCAACCCCTTCTCTTTGGTATATGGGGTTGAGGTGGTTCTACCCGTGGAAATCCTAGTACCATCCCTAAGGGTGCTTTTTGATAGTTAGCCACCTGAAGGAGAGTGGGCGAAGGCCAGACATGATGAGCTTAATTTGCTCGATGAAAGGCATATGAAAGCCATGGATAATTTGAAGAAATATCAACTGAGAATGGGCCAGGGCCTTTAACAAGAATGTGAAGCCCCGCCACATAGAAGAGGGTGAACTTGTTCTTCAAGAACAAAGAACCCCAATTTATGACCCAAGAGGGAAATTCAAGCCCAACTAGAGTGGCCCTTTTACTGTCAAAGAGATTTTACTAGGCAAAGCTGTGAAACTCATAGACCACAAAGGCGAAGAAATACCCGGACTGGTTAACATGGATCAGCTCAAAAAATGTTTTATCTAAAAGGGTGAACATCTTGAACTACATCAGACCTGATTCCTTTCGAGCGATACATAGGCTACTTGACAAGTGCGGTCTCAACCATCTAAAGGCAATAAATTGGTTCCTCGATTAATAATCAAAGTATCTTAAAAGATCATCATAGTTTGTGTATTCCAAGAATCGACATTTGACATTCAAGGCCATTAGGTATCTGTTATTCCCCTATTGGTCTATCAATTCTTATTTAGGATTCCATTCCCCAAGAATCGCCATTTGGCATGCAAGGCCATTAGGTATCTATTATTCACCTATGGTCCGTCAAACTTTTATCCAGGATTCCATCCCCTAAAAGAAAATCGACACCCAACACTAGTTTATCAAGGCTAGTTTACTCCCCATCCTTGATTAGTCCAAAAAAAAAAAGAGCTTGATGCAACAATGGTAAAGGCCTGTTTGAGTCATTAGCTAATGAGTAATGCTTTGATAAATCATCATATCTCTTTTGTTTGTAATGGTTTTAGGAAAATTCATGAGCTCGTTAGATGAGATGTTGAGGAAATGGACCTAAGGCATAAACATGAGGGCGCCAGGATTGCTGGAATCCATGGGTGTGAAATTACATCACCAATTACTCCGGCAGGTGCCTCAACATTGGGATGCCAACCGGCATATATTTTGGTTTTGATTAGTAGAGATCTGCCCAACTCTCGAAGAATTCTAAGTTTTTATGTTATCTCCACCCAAAGGCAGGTTGTTCCAACCACCTTTAAAGAGAGATTATTGAATGGATATTCAGGACTTCTTTGGAAGGAAAGATAATTCACTTGGTAATAGAATGATGAAGTATTTGGATTTTTTTGTTATCTTGATTATTCTAATTATGACTTGAGTTGTGGAATTGATTATGCCTTAACATTGCAAACCACAAACAAAAACAAAAGGAAAAGTTTCTTTTTATATCAAAGATAGATTTCCATTCATAAGATGCTAAAATAAAAGGGGAGGGAAAAAGAAAAAGAAAAAATATACATGTGTTTACACTTGCAGGAATTACAAGAACAGGTCCCTAAGAAGTAAAATCATCATTTGAACCATAGTCGGCATCACCCTCAGGGAATACTAGGGAATTCGTGGATGCTAGTCCAATCTTCTCCAGCCTCTGCGTCATATCCTGAATCAGTGCATCCTGCTGTGCAATTTCCTGCTTGTAGGAGCTGACTTGGCTCTCCAAGGCGACAATCCTTCCATCCTAAGGAATATAGGAAAGGCTCAAGAAGAAGAATAATGAAAGAAGAAGGGCAAAAAGAAGAAAAGGGGAAAGTAGGAAATACCTTGGCAACCATCGCCTCACACAAGCCATAGTGCATCCTCCTGATCTCATAATAGAACTCCAGAGACACCTGAGAAAGAGCATATCTGCCAAAGGAAGTCAAAAGTTACTTGAAGGATGATTAGATACTCATATAGTCATAAGGAGTGGGCAACTCAAGGGAAGCATCTACATCTTTTCTCCGCCCCAGAAGATGAAAGAGGCTAGGATTGGCTGCATTGGGATAACACCAAGCTGGGAAGCCATAGAAGGGGATATTGGCTATTCTGAGAGCTCCCCCCGCACTAGTAAAGGGTCCAGCTTGTGGAGGATCAATAGCACTGACGTGTAACTGAATAGTAGAAGGATCTACACGTTGTGTTCTCCACTGAAAGAACATCAGTCAAGACCAAAGCAAGAAGTTGAAGCATGAAGGAAATACTCAAGAAAGGGTAACATACCACTGGACCATCAAAACTAAGAGGGGTGCATACTGTCTCTTCCTCTAATAAGGCCATATAGTCCCTATCCTGGCTAAGAAATGATTCATCCTATACTCCATTAGCTAGACTCTCAATCTCGTCCGTGGGGATGATCTCTAGGCAATGCATGGTAGGTGGAGGAAGCTAGGGAGTGAGACGTGACTTGAGATCAAACCACTGGGGTATGACTCTCCTAGATACCAAACATGGCCACATATGCCTCGGAACAGGACCCAGTTCTCAAATAAGCACATGGCCAAGACAACTTCATCAGAGTTTGGAAATACGAGAGACTGGAACGGCCTCCAAGTGACCTGCAAATCCAAGGAAAAGCAAGTACAGCATAGGACAAAAGGAATTTTAGTGTCAAATGTGGTATACCTCAATAAGACCGTTCAGAAGAGAATGAGCAATGGTCCTTGGAGGATGGCATCAGCCCCTAAGCACCTGATTGTCTCCCCACCTTGTAGCTATGGGGAAGGAAAATGCCTGAGGATCCCTCAGTTTGGGAGCTGTAATCTCAAGGTGCTCAAAGAACCAAGGCTATTTTAAAAGGTCAAAGTAAGGAAATGCAATCCAAATGAATGAAACCAAATAGGTACAAGAATGAAAATTACCTAGAGGATGTAACCTGCTCCCTTAAGACCTCGGTCTCCATTTGACAACAGATCTAGGGTCTGCAAGAGGTATGCATAGGTGGCCCCACCCTAGTCCCAAGAATCTCCCTCATAAAGATCCCGGAAGAACACTAGGAAAATGTCTACTCCCCCTTGGAGGTCACTAACAAGACACTGACCCACAGCAAACAACAAGAAAGAATAGGCTCACCTAGCCATGTTGCCAGGGTTTACCCATGGGCCGGTTCTCCACCATCATGTACTGATATCCCCAAGATGGATATGTGTCTGATCAGCTACAATGGTAAGACTTGTCAGGTTCCTAAACTCCCTGGCTGTTGGAGTCTTGGGAAGGGTCATGGGTCTACCCCCCAATGGAATGCCCATCAAGGCATAGAAGCACAGAGGTGTGATAGTAATCTCACCAATAGGAAGATGAAATGAGTGAGTACTCGGCCACCATTGCTCCATCAAGGACCCTACCAATGTCGGATTGAATTTTTGGGTCTCTATAAAGGCTAACCGACACAGGCATGATAAATCGAAGAAGTATCCTATACTATGACCGAACCATGTTCGGGTGGCCATACAGGACCAAGGTAGGTGGTTCCCTCCCTTCACGCTAATAGAAATAAAGAATATAAAAAAAAAAAAACATAAAAATAAAAGACAATAAAAAAAAAGGGAACAAAAGAAAAAAAATAAAAGATGAATGAAATGTATAGACTTACCCAAGAACCCCATGCTGAGTTGTAGATATGGTTTCGAGTGTTGTGGAGAGTCTGTCCGGAGTACCAATCGGCCAGGCCCTCGTCCCTTTGAGAAGAATTACTACAACCCTCTAGTTGGATTTCTTCACAAGTCTTTCTCTTTATTTTTTCAGCCATATTTTCCAAATTCACAAAAAACCCAAAAATTTCCAATTTGCACAAAAGCCCACAAGAATGTCAAATTCTCCAAATGACTCCTTCCTCAAGAACTATGAAGATATTCATGAGAAAGATGAAGAACATCAAGGAAAACCTGAAGATCTTTGGAAAAAAATTTTTAAAAACCCGAGAAGATGCAAAATGGTTCAGATCTTCAAGAAGAGTTCAAAAACTTGAACGCATTCACTCACAAATTGTTCCCCACTCAGAAAACTTAGAATGAGAAATAAACAAAGGAGGGGGGACCATTTTATGGGAAAATTTTCATTTTTCCAAAAAAAAAAAAATTTTAAGATTCCAAATCAAGGCTCAAAGTTCAAAGTTCAAATTCCTTAATTCTAAATCAAGAACCAAATTTCATAGCCCAATTTCATTGACCTGGCCCCAGGTGGCCCAATTTCATTGACCCGACCCCAGGCAGTCCAATCTCATTGACCCGGCCCCAAGTGGCCCAATCTCATTGAACCTGCCCCAAGTGGCCCAATTTCATTGACCCAGCCCCAATTGGCCCAATTGCATTTACCCAGCCCCAGGTGGCCCAATCTCTTTGTATCAGCTCCAAGTGACCCGATCTCATAGACCAAACTCCCTGAATGGCACATGCGAAGCCCAATTAAGGAAAATCCAAGAATCAAATGTTTTTGCCCGTTACAAGATTGGAGGAGCAGTGAATTCCTCCCTTATAACCATCGGTCCCAGATAGTCCAAATTGGTTTGAAAAACCCAACCTGGGGACCAAATTCCCTAAACTGGCACATGTAAAGCCCAGTTAAGGAAAAGTCAAAGATCAAAGTACTAACATCTTTTATAGGATTGGAAGAGTAGCAAATTCCTTTCCCACAATCAACAGCCCAGATAAGTCCTACAACTCTAAAGTAGTTGAGAGATATTATCTGTTGCATTTTTCAACTCCATCATTAATGAGCAAGATGACGACAGTACATACTCCGGGTGATAAAATGTGGTCGTTCTTTTCTTTTCCCTTCGGCTGTTGGCACAGGCCTCGGCCAAAGAGGGGCATTCTATAGACACCTAATTTTGTCACCCTCCTCTAGGTATGATGAAACGTGGATCTTGGACACAACTTCTGACTTCTGATCAACAGAGACGATGATTGACTAAGAAAACCTAAAAACATTCCCCACCTATCTGAAAACCTTGGAAACCCCAACGCAGGAGAGAAGAGGGTCCAAATTTGAATTTTTTATATATGAAGAAATCTGGTCAAGATGACCGTACAGATGTATAGTGCTCAAAAATACAATTTCGAAGATATATGGTACATCAAAATTGGACCGTCGGATCTCTCATAATTGTCAATAGAAAATTCTAGTTTAGCGTGTATGATGCGCACAGACCTGCCCGCATGCATGCTGCATGCACTAACTAGCAGGCCAGTTTACACGCATACTGTTTGCACTGACCAATATTCCAACCCGCAAGCATGCTACGTGTGCTGGCCTGCCAACTAGCAGCCCCACAGTAGCTGCTGCCAGAGCCCTCGCCTGCCTCTGCATGTGCCCCCGTTGGTTGTTGCTCGCACCCCCGCTGGCTGCTGCTCATGCCCTCGCTAGCTGTTACTACCAGTGCCCCTGCCTGCTACTGCTCGTGCCCACTCCTGCTATTGTGCGTGCCCTATGTTGTACACCTCGTGCACGCTCTGGCCAGCCCACGCACAGATGCAGGCTAGCCTGTGCAGTGTGCCTGCCCAGCCTGTGCACATTGCCTGCCCATCCTTGCACTATGCTTACCCTCCCATGCATCTGTGCCGGTCATGCCCTGTGCATTTCAGCTTAACCTTGTGTGCCTCCGTCAACAGTTGGGATTTACGTTCCACTGGCTAGATAGGTGAAGAAATTTCCTATTCACTCATTTTCGTGTATGCACTACTCCACTAGCATACCCTATTCTGTAACCTCCTATTAGTCCAAAAACCCACTTTTTGCCCCCATTGGCTAAAAATTCTCCCTCCTTCCATTTGTCTAAAAACCCCTTTTTACCCATTGGTTAAAAATTCTCTCTCATCCATATTGGTTCAAAAATCCTATAAATACCCCCCTCATTTGGATTTAACACACCATGATCACAACCCCACAACCACTCTTAGGAAGTGAAGCTCTGCCTTCTCTCCTCCTCCCCTCCCCCTTTGAGTTTCTTCGGGTTTTTGGAGAGATTTTTATTAAGATCCAAAATTTTATTCGGATCTTCGAAGTGTTCTTTGGGACTTTGAAGATCTTCAATAGAAGTTTGTAGTTCAATCCATTTTTTCCAAAAATAGCATGTTTTTAGCCTCCTCCCTTTAAGTGTTCTTGGTCTTTACCAGAAGTAGAAATCCCTCCCCCCTTGAGGTTCTTTGGGTCTACGAAGAGATCTTTGTCAAGATTCAGAGTTCTGCTTGGATCTTCAAAGTGTTCTTTAGGGCTTTGGGTATCTTCAATCCATTTTTAGGTCAATCCATTTTTTTCCAAAAATAATAGTTCCTAGTGGAAGCTCTGTCCGAGTGCCCTTGGAATCTTTCCAGAAATAGCCATTCCCAGCTGAAGCTCTGCCAGAGTGCCACCTTAGCCTAGCCTTCCCCTAGCCTATCCACAGTGGAAGCTTTGCCAAAGTGCCACCTCAGCCTAGCCTCCCATAGACTATCCCTAGTGGAAGCTCTGTTGGAATGCCACCTCATCCAAAGGCCAAAAATAGCCTTTCCTAGTTGAAGCACTATCTATATCCAAATCCAAAAGTAGCCTTCCCTAGCTGAAGCTCTGTCTGAATCCAAAATCCGAAAGTAACCATTCCTAGCCAAAACTCTGCCTGATCATCACAATAAAAATCCCTCAAGAAAGGAAATTGGAGGTCAAGACCATCTTCCCCTGAGCCAGGAGAATCTGAAAGATAGTCCAAACCGGTACTAATAGAGGGCCATCCCCTCTTGACCCAAAACAGGGGTTAAGTTCAGGTGCAGTTTCTTAACCAAATTGTCATCATGCAGACTTTATATAGACCTTGTTTTAGTGTACATAGTCATTTAAATTCAGTCAATGTATATATGTGTGATAACTTAGCCATGCATGTGGAATAGAAATAATTGTGAAAAATGTTCATTCTTAAGTATCTAGTAGGAAGACTGGTCGAACCGGGTAGATTGGGTGCCTAATACCTTCCTTCCACAGCCTGACACTTACCCTAAATCTCTAGACTAGACCAATTTTTAGGCTTGGTCTTAGGAATTGGGCCCACCCCCTAGCCCTAGGCCTATAATCCTAGGTGGCGACTCTCCAAACCCTTTTGTATGATCCTAATCCCTGTATGGACCATCATCAAACCCCCATCTAGAATGGCGAACTTTACACTCTTGCGAAATCGGCCTCCATGGATCTCCTAATGACGATAAGGAGGTACGAGGCCCGCAAGCAAAGCCCACATAACATACCCCTCCCTCATGAAAGAGAAGGAGAGGAGAGAGGACGGAATGGATGCAAGTCCTTTCCCAACCCCCTAAAGGGGAAGAGAGACATCTCATCATTCCATGGCCGCTACCCTCATATCCACATATATTTGGACAATTATCATGTTTTTGTTTTTCTGTTTTATGAATAATGTGGTGTCTACCTTTCCCATGGTATAACTGTTATTGAGTATGAACTTACTCAATCTTTCATACCAAGCTCTTGGAATTTGCTTGAGGCCATACAAAGCTTTCTTAAGCTTATATACATAATTAGGAAGTTTTGGATTTTCAAATCTAAGAGGTTGTGCTACATACACTTCGTCACTAATGACACCATTTAAAAATGCACTTTTAACATCCATTTATATCAGAGCCGAGCGGTGGGAGGGGGAAGTTGTGACGATGTGGCAGTGGCACTGTTCGGATGCATAATCCCACATCGCTCAGCGAGGCCGCCCACCGCGACTATATCAGTCCCTGGGCACCTTCCCTGGATAACCGGTTTTGAAGGAGCCACTCTTGTAACCACAAACTGTTCTTGTAGAATCAGGGTTTTCTTCTAAGAGAACTGCACCCCAATGAGTATCACTAGCATCTGTTTGGAGAATCCTACGCCCATCAGAAGGAATCTGTAAACAGGAAAGTCTTGTAGTTAGCTGCTTTAGAGCATGAATAGCTGCAGAATGTTCAGCTGACCAGGGAGGAGCATTCGTTCTCAATAGTTGATGATGGACAGACGTGTGTCTGATTTGTTGAGGAAGAAACTCAGTCATATAGTTGACTATACCAAGAAATTGCTGGACTTGATGTTTTGTCAGAGGACCATCAGGGAATTGCTGTAGAGAAGTAGCAATATGTGGCTGAAGTTCATATGTTCCTTTGGTAATAGTGACGCCGAGAAAATCAATGGTGGAGACCCCAATCTGCATTTTCTTTGGGGAGAGCATGATTCCATAGTCTTGAACAATCTGATGGAAATGTTGAAGGAGGCTTAAATGTTCATCCTGTGTAGATGAAAACAGAAGAATATCATCAATATAAATCAGGGCTTGATTTTGAATGGGAGCAAAGATCTGCATCATGGCACGCTGAAATATTGATGGAGCCGTCTTCAAACCGAAAGGCATAACTGTCCACTGTAAATGATGACCAGGGACGCAGAAAGCTGTCTTTGGTCTATCTTCAGGAATAATACCAAGTTGCCAAAACCCTGCTTTAAGATCGAACTTGGAGAAGACAGTTGCTGAGGCTAACTGAAGTAACAGAGTAGGACGGGTTGGTAATGGAAATTTATCATCAGCTAGGAAAAAATTCAGAGGCCGATAATTAATAACCATTCTCATTTTTCCACGAATCTGTTCTGTTCTTTTGTTCACATAGAACGCCTGACATGCCCATGGAGACACAGTCGGTTCAAGGAGTCCTTGAGCTTGTAGTTGGGTTAATTCTTGTACTGCAAGCGTCAAATGTTCAGGGGGCATTCCAGGGTGACTGGCTTTTGTTGGATTGACATCTTCATTCTTCTTAAAAGGTAAGGAGATGAAGAACGTTGAATTCTGCCAGAGAGGATGTGTGCACTTTGTCAAGAACTCAGTATGAGAATCTGCACAAGAGGTGTGCAGAAGTTTTCCTTTAAATTCATCAAATAACGTAGGACCTGTTCCTGCAAGAAATATGTTAGAAAAAGGGGACCAGGGGAGAAGTTGCTGTTTATACACAAGACCTTGGGGAGTCCATTTAAGGGGAAGGTGACTGAGGACATCAAAACCTATAATAAGGTCTTTACCGGGACACTGGGATCCTAACATAACATGGGAAAAGGAAAGGGTTGGAAAGAGTTGGATTTTAATGGGTTTTCTAGTAACTAAGGTGATATAGAAGGTTTCACCATTAGCTGCTAAAAATGGGAAAGGAGGGACTTGAGGTTTCCAGAAATGGTTGGGAAGGACTTTTGGGGACAAAATGGTTGTTGCAGCACCTGTATCAAGAAAAGCTATTAGATGTACTGGTTTAGCATATTGTTCAGGAATAAGGGTTACTGCCGCATGGGGTAAAGAGATAGATTGACATGGAAGAGGTGTTAGTTCTTTTTTCTGGGAAAGGAAAGGGATAACCTGGTAGAGGGGATCTGATTCCTCGGACTCAGAATAGGAGGACTCTGGGTCTGAGTCTGTGAGGTGTTGGGGATCAACCTCATCTGGGTAATCAATAGCAAAGAGGGAGAGATCCGTAGGCTCTACATCTAAGGAATATAGAGATTCAAGATCAGCATCTTGTAGATCATCATGATGGAGGGAGGCAAGCATATGGAGCACCTTGTCTTTCTTACCTCGGTTAGGACAATTTTTTGCGAAATGTCCATCTTTTCCACAGATGAAGCAAGAAGTATTCTTGGATTTCCCACGAAATTGTTTTTTCCGAAGGAATTTCCACTGGGGTTTAAACCGTTTGTACCGAGAAGGCTTAAACGGAAACCTTTTCTTGTGCTTTCGGGAGGAATGAAAGAACTGCTTGTGATGGAAAGGCTTTTTTGTTGGACAATCACAGTTGTGATCTGAACCTTTGCACTTGATCTTCATCCAGGAAGTGTCACAGGCAGAGGACACTTTATCAGACTTGGACTGTAATTCTTTCCAGATTTTCTTGACATTACAGAGTTTGTCAAGAGCTGTAAGAGCAAAACTGTATAAGGAGCCGATGCTGCAAGATGCCAGAGCAATGTTCTGGTTGCGGAGAAACTGCAGTGTATCAGCACCAAGAGGATCTGGAAGGGAATTCAGGAAGATCTGCTTGAGGTTCTCATCATCAAGGCCACCAATCTTATGGAACCTGTCTGTCATGCGAACATAGTGTTTGTCAAGATCTGGACGAGCCAGAGAACAACACTTGAGCTGTAAAAACTCTTCACGAGCTTTTGTGATATCATTAGAGACAGGACCAAGGAATTCTTGATATAAGACTGTAACGAACTGGCCTTCAGGGAGTTGTACAAGTTGTAATTGCCGGTAACCACCAAGAGCTAAATACCATTCCCTGAGTTTTCCTTGAAGTCGTGCAACAAACTTAGTCAGAACACTAACTGATGTAACACCTTCTTGTAGAAGTTCAGCATTAATCGAGGCATGGAAATCAGCAAACTTTGATGCCCATTTAGAAACAGGGACATCGTCCAAGGTAAAGAACTGTTTAGGATCTTGGTTAGAGAATGGAGCATATGTTGGAGGGGGCTGTGGTGCAGGTTCAGGATTATGGACCATAGGGTCATCCTGATCACCATCCAACTCATCAACAGTAGGAGGAGCAGGATAAGGAGGAGGGGGATCTTGGCCTGTGTTCATGAAAGAAGGGACAGGGGTTAGATCATGGAGGGCTAAAGTGGTGAGAAGATCTGTGAGGACATCATCACCAGAAGGGGTTATGGCACTTATAGGAGGATATTTGGGTTTGGTTCGAGGTGGAGAAGGTGAAGGTGAAGGTGAAGGATAAGTAGAGATAGGTGCTGTTTGTGACTGGATATGCCAAGTCACTGACCCTCCACATACCCTAAACCCCTGCCATTTCATTAACTACACAACAGACTACCATGTGTATGGAACAAAGCCCTATACTCTCTTCATCAATCGATGACAGCATCGATCAGAATGGCGACAGTTTCTGCACACCATGTGCCACGTCAATAACACGCAGCCACATCAAGTTCCAGCCCCTCTTCTCCAGACCGTTGATTCTGCTTGGGAACTTCACCCGACAAGGCAGCATTCTATCCGTACAGCAGTTCGTCGGACCCAGATACTGATTGAGTGTATGTTTGTATTGAGTATGTATTGAGTGTATGTTTGTATTGAGTATGTATTGAGTGTATGTAGTGTGTATGTCTGTATGCAAGACTAGTAGTGAGTATGTAGTGTGTATGTCTGTAGTAGCGTATGTATGTAGAGCCTCATGTATGTATGCCGACACTCCCGACATACGGTCCCACAAGAATGTGAAGTCCATGTGAAGGACACATGGCTTGGGCCCCACATGTCCTCCCTTATCATTTGTATTCCCCTTGGCTATTTAAAGGCCCTCAGTTAATGGATTTGGGCAGGAGCCCCTTAGACGAATACCAGTGAGAAAGAATGGATCTTTTCCCCTTGAAGAATTAAAGGCATTACAACGTCAGCAACGGAATCTGAACCCCAGGCAACAACAGCAACAGAAACAAAACCACCCTATCCTAAACCCAACCCTGGACAAACCTGTTCCTCCCCAGTTCCTACCATATCCTATGGCTGTCTCCTATCCTGCACCCACACCACCTATCTCTACTTATCCTTCACCTTCACCTTCACCTTCTCCACCTCGAACCAAACCCAAATATCCTCCTATAAGTGCCATAACCCCTTCTGGTGATGATGTCCTCACAGATCTTCTCACCACTTTAGCCCTCCATGATCCAACCCCTGTCCCTTCTTTCATGAACACAGGCCAAGATCCCCCTGCTCCTTATCCTGCTCCTCCTACTGTTGATGAGTTGGATGGTGATCAGGATGACCCTATGGTCCATAATCCTGAACCCGCACCACAGCCCCCTCCAACATATGCTCCATTCTCTAACCAAGATCCTAAACAGTTCTTTACCTTGGACGATGTCCCTGTTTCTAAATGGGCATCCAAGTTTGCTGATTTCCATGCCTGGATTAATGCTGAACTTCTACAAGAAGGTGCTACATCAGTCAGTGTTCTGACTAAGTTTGTTGCACGACTTCAAGGAACCAAACAGGAGGACTGTAGCGGACTGTAGCAGGTAGGCTGCATCCCACATCGGTGAGACTAGGTCACCACCGCGGTCATATAAGCTGGGCCTTACCTTCCCCTGTCAAGCCGGTTTTGACAGGTGTGCTGGCGCCTCAGTCTTGTAGGCTGGAAATCTGGTATCAGAGCCGGGGTGGTGTGTGAATGTTAGTTCCGATGCTCTGACTGGAGACGAAACAGGAGGACTGTAGCGGACTGTAGCAGGTAGGCTGCATCCCACATCGGTGAGACTAAGTCACCACCGCGGTCATATAAGCTGGGCCTTACCTTCCCCTGTCAAGCCTGTTTTGACAGGTGTGCTGGCGCCTCAGTCTTGTAGGCTGGAAATCTGGTATCTGAGCCGGGGCGGTGTGTGAATGTTAGTTCCGATGCTCTGAGTGGAGACCAAACACGAGGTAATGCAGTACTGTCGCAGACACTGTAGCAGGGTTGCATCCCACATCGGGGAGACTAAGTCACCACCGCGATCATATAAGTCCCAGGGCACCTATGCCTTGCAACCATGGTTTTGGGTGCACGAGAAGGGCTAAACCCCGGGCTTGTCACTGTTCGTAAAATCTGGAATCAGAGCCGGGCGGTGTATGAATGTTAGTTCCGATGCTCTGAGTGGAGACCAAACACGAGGTAATGCAGTACTGTCGCAGACACTGTAGCAGGGTTGCATCCCACATCGGGGACACTAAGTCACCACCGCAATCATATAAGTCCCAGGGCGCCTGTGCCTTGCAACCATGGTTTTGGGTGCACGAGAAGGGCTAAACCCCGGGCTTGTCATTGTTCGTAAAATCTCAGAATAGGAGGACTCTGGGTCTGAGTCTGTGAGGCGTTGGGGATCAACCTCATCTGGGTAATCAATAGCAAAGAGGGAGAGGTCAGTAGGCTCTGCATCTAAGGAATACAGAGATTCAAGATCAGCATCTTGTAGGTCATCATGATGGAGAGAGGCAAGCATATGTAGCACCTTGTCTTTCTTACTTCTGTTAGGACAATTCTTTGCGAAATGTCCGTCTTTTCCACAGATGAAGCAAGAAGTATTCTTGGATTTCCCACGAAATTGTTTTTTTCGAAGGAATTTCCACTGAGGTTTAAACCGT
This sequence comes from Macadamia integrifolia, assembly GCF_013358625.1. NCBI lineage: Eukaryota > Viridiplantae > Streptophyta > Magnoliopsida > Proteales > Proteaceae > Macadamia > Macadamia integrifolia. The sequence goes on from NC_056562.1 coordinate 37,380,552, forward strand.
TTATACCGAGAAGGCTTAAAAGGAAACCGTTTCTTGTGCTTTCTGGAAGAAGGAAAGAATTGCTTATGATGGAAAGGCTTCTTTGTCGGACAATCACAAGAGTGATCAGAACTTTTGCACTTAATCTTCATCCAGGAAGTGTCACAGGCAGAGGACACTTTATCAGACTTGAATTGTAATTCTTTCCAGATTTTCTTGACATTACAGAATTTGTCAAGAGCTGTGAGAGCAAAACTGTATAAGGAGCCGATGCTGCAGGAGGCGAGAGCAATGTTCTGGTTGCGTAGGAACTGTAGTGTATCAGCACCAAGAGGATCTGGAAGGGAATTCAGGAAGATCTGCTTGAGGTTCTCATCATCAAGGCCACCAATTTTATGGAACCTGTCTGTCATGCGCACATAGTGTTTGTCAAGGTCTGGACGAGCTAGAGAACAACACTTGAGCTGTAAAAACTCTTCACGAGCTTTTGTAATATCATTGGAGACAGGACCAAGAAATTCTTGATATAAGACTGTAATGAACTGGCCTTCAGGAAGTTGAACAAGTTGTAATTACCGATAACCACCAAGAGCTAAATACCATTCCCTGAGTTTTCCTTGAAGTCTGGCAACAAACTTAGTCAGAACACTGACTGATGTAGCACCTTCTTGTAGAAGTTCAGCATTAATCCAGGCATGAAAATCAGCAAACTTGGATGCCCATTTAGAGACAGGAACATCGTCCAGGGTGAAGAACTGTTTAGGGTCTTGGTTAGAGAATGGGGCATATGTTGGAGGAGGCTGTGGTGTAGGTTCAGGATTATGGACCATGGGGTCATCCTGATCACCATCCATCTCATCAACAGTAGGAGGTGCAGGATATGGAGCAGGGGGTTCTTGGCCTGTGTTCATGAAAGAAGGGACAGGTGTTGGATCATGGAGGGCTAAAGTGGTGAGAAGATCTGTAAGGACATCATCACCGGAAGGGGTTATGGCACCTATAGGAGGATATTTGGGTTTGGTTCGAGGAGGAGACGGTGAGGGTGAAGGTGATGGATAAGTAGAGATAGGCGGTGTGGGTGCAGGATAGGAGACAGCCATAGGATATGGATGGAACTGTGGAGGAGAGGGGTTTTCCAAGGTTGGGTTTAAGATAGGGTGTTTTTGTTTTTGTTGCTGTTGCCTGGGGTTCAGATTCCGTTGCTGACGTTGTAAGGCCTTTAATTCTTCAAGTGGGAAGGATCTCTGGGAAGCAACTACCGGAGGAGCCGGTATAGTATACATGGAAAATGGATCTTGAGGAGACAGGCTGGGAACTGTCAATGGAAGAGGCTGCTGTCGACTAGAGGTTGCTGCTTGAGGTGGAGCTTGTTGAACACTGTGAAGCTGAGCTTCAAGAAACCTCAGGTGTTTTTCTTTTTGGCCTATAAGGGCAAAGGCCTAAGCTGTGTCAGCAGTCGAGGAAGCAATACCAGCAAGTTCCATATGGACTTGATCCATCTCAGTTTTCAGGGATTGAATCAACTGAGTATGCCGGCCAACAGTACTATGAGTGTGCTGGGTAGTAGCAAGACTGCGTTCAAGGTACTGGTTTTGGACTATGGCATTTTCATTTTGCCAATTAAGAGCTGCTTCAGCTGGGGAGATCTCTTTTGGTTGTCCAGAAGGTAGAATAGGAGGTTTGACTTTCCAAACATGACGGATACCATGAGAATCAGGACCATAATCTGTAGGACCAGGAAAATTCTTCACTGGGGAAGAAGAAGAAGAAGAGGATCCTGGCGCATACATGCAACAAGGAGGGACCATAGGAGAGGGTGGCTTAGAAGGTGGAGGAGGTTTACAGACCGAAGGAAGAGGTGGTTCATAAGATGGATCCGGAAGAGGGTTTCCATATTTAACCATAAAGGGGTAACGGGCTTCAGTGCTTAAGGGTCCAACTGTGGTATCTCCTGACTCATATCGTTCCCTTAGAATAGTCTGGGAGGACTTTCTGTTGGATCGATAGGTATCATCATCGGAGTCTTGGAGACAATCATCACAGTCACAAAGGTCGAAATACTTGTGACCAGTGACCGGATTGGAGAAGTAGTAAACCGGGTTGCCTTGAGCATCAAAAGATTTGATTGGAATCTTGTCTTTTTGTATCATGCCCATAAACCGAGTAGGGAAAGGAGAGGGTAATGGTTGGGGAGGAGGAAACTTGATTTCAACCTCACCAGAAGGATGACGGATGAACTGTGGGTCTGTAGACTGAAGAGGTTCGACTGGAGCAGGCTGCTGGGTAACCATCTGCTGTTCATAAGCCGTAACCCAAGAAGAAGGTAAGAGAAGAAGAAGTTCATCTCGGGCAATTTGTCTTGGGACATAAGTAAGGCTCGGAACATGGTCAGAGTCCACGGAGAGGAATAAAGCATCCTCAGAATGACCTGTTGAGAGATCAAAGGCATGGTTCTGTAACCGATAAGCCATTTGATAGTGGATAGTACCTGCTAAAGCCGAAGGGGCAAGGGGAGAACCAGAGATTTGGATCTGAAACTTTAAGGCTGTAGGGAGAAAAGGATCTGCTAGGGGAATGTTAAAGTTAGGGTACAGGGTAAGGAAGATGGTTCCTGCGTTCAAAGTGGTCTGGACAGTAGTACAAACAGCATGCTCATACCGAAGGAAACGACTGTCTAGAAGAGCTATTCGAGAGAACACGGGAAGGCCTTTCCTGCCATGGAAAGTGAGGGCAAACTTAATCGCACCTAAGTGGAGATGGGTATAACCCTGGTTTTGCCAATCAGGGATAAGAGTAGATGGAATCTCCAACGTAAACAGTTGTTCCTTATCAGTGGCTGGGATGTGATATAATTCACATCGGGAAGCCTGAACAAGTTCCTTAACCGGAGGGGTTTTCTTCCTAGGGGTCAGAAGGGTTTTCCAGGTAGCAGAAGAGGAAGTCTTCTTTGGGAAGACAGTATAAGGGTTTAGAAGGGGAGAAGGGGTTGACAGAATAATTTGATCATCGGGAAGATAATCAAATTCATATAGGGACTCTATGGAGGAAAAAGAAGAGGATCGGGAAGAAGAAGGTGAAGTAGAAGAAGAAGAAGAACTTCGGGAAGAAGTAGATCGTTGGGAAAGAGACATACCGGAATAAGGGTGAGGAAGGCAAAAATCCAAATCCGAGCAGCACTTCCCGTCGGTGAAACTCAATTAGATCAACAGATGCCTAGTCGAGGCCGATCAGGACCCCCGGAATTCAAGGTCTCAGAGACAGATCAACCTGAGCCGTTATAGGGTATAAAACAGCCACTCCTTGGCCTGAGAACCCATCGCTCAAAGGTTCTTTTTCTGTCACCAGAGAACCGAAACTACGGAGTAACCTGCAATAGGGCGTGGCCTAGAACATCCGTTGAACTAAGAGAGGTTCGAACCGAGAAGGGTCGGCCGCCGGAGACGGACCTTAGCCGGAGAGAGGGGAGGGGAAGGCTCTGATACCATTCTTATCTCACTGGTATACGTCAAACGGGCTCCCTCAATCCATTACTTGAGGGGCTTTAAATAGCCACGGGAATACAAGGATAAGGAGGACATGTGGGTCCCGAGCCATGTGTCCGTCACATGGACTTCACATGCTTGTGGGGCCGTATGTCGGGTGTGTCGGCATACATACATACATACAGATATACATACATACTCAAGCCATACTACAGACAGACATACAACTACAAACAGACATACATACATACTCAAGCCATACTACATACTCATACATACTCATACTCATACATATTTAATACAAACTTAATCTGTATCTGGATCTGACGAGCTGCTGTATGGGTAGAAGGCTGCCTTGTCTATGAGCCAGTCGTCATAGGCGTCCATAAGAGGAATGAGACGAGGACAAGGAAGTCGACCGATCTGGTGAAGTTCCCAAGCAGAATCAACGGTCTGAAGAAGAGGAGCTGGAACTTGATAGGGCTGAGTATCATTGACTTGGCACATGGTATGAAGAAACTGTCGCCACTCTGATCGATGCTGCCGTCGATTGATGAAGAGAGTATAGGGCTTTGTTCCATACACATGGTAGTCTGTTGTGTAGTTAATGAAATGGCAGGGGTTTAGGGTATGTGGAGGGTCAGTGATTTGGAGGACCGCTAGAGGTCTATGGAAAAGGATAATGGTGTGGTGCATGGGTATATCAGGGGAATCATCTGGTGGGAGAAGAGAGGTGAAGAGATCCAACCAAGTTTCCATGGGAGCAAAGAGCTGTAGAAACTGGAAAATTGGGAGGTTAGGTCTATGGGGTTGGACTGGACTACACCATTGGAAGCACATCATTTGAATGGAGTGAAGGGGAAAACTGATGGCTATGGAGTAGGCTATACAAAAATGCCAGAAAATGCATTTATATATGAGGGGTAATTCCTGTAGGTCATACGAGGAATTGAAGGTGAAGACTGTAAGGTAGGGGAAGTCTGGGTGGCAAGAAGAACCAACAAGAAAGAGACCTTCTTGTCGAAGGGCTATTCTGAGAAGCTGGATAGCTGTGAGCTTACTGTAGGTAAGGATGGCTTTGTAGGTTAAGGTATGACGGATTTCAGGAGGAAGGTGAGGAGGGATATCACAACAGAGGTTATGGCCAGGTGAAGGTTGTGGTGTGGCTGAGGAGGAGGAAGATGAAGCTCCTGGAGTTAGAGGGTATAGGAGTGGGATGACCGAAAAGGTAGAGGTTGGTCGGGAAAGGAAGTCTGCCAAGACATTTTCTTTTCCTTTGATGTGTTTGATATCAAAGGACCACTTTGAGAACCATTGAGCCCACCGGAGTAGTTGATCATTAGGAAGTTGTTTCTGTCGGAACTTAAGCATTCGAGGAAAGCTTGACATATCCAGTTCAATGAGAAATCTATGGCCAATGAGATGAAACTGGAACTTTTCAATGCCACGGCGAACTGCAAGAATTTCCTTGAATGTGGAGTGATAATGGGCTTCAGAGGTTTTGAATGAGCCACTCTTGTAACCACAAACTGTTCTTGTAGAATCAGGGTTTTCTTCCAAGAGAACTGCACCCCAGTGAGTATCACTAGCATCTGTTTGGAGAATCCTACGTCCATTAGAAGGAATCTGTAAACAGGGAAGTCTTATAGTTAGCTGCTTCAGAGCATGAATAGCTGCAGAGTGTTCAGATGACCAGGGAGGAGCATTCTTTCTCAATAGTTGATGAAGAACAGACGTGTGTCTGATTTGTTGAGGAAGAAACTCAGTCATGTAATTAACTATACCAAGGAATTGCTGAACCTGATGCTTTGTCAGAGGTCCATCAGGAAATTGCTGTAGAGAGGTAGCAATATGTGGTTGAAGTTCATAGGTTCCTTTGGTAATAGTGACGCCAAGAAAATCAATGGTGGAGACACCAATCTGCATTTTCTTTGGGGAGAGCATGATTCCATAGTCTTGAACAATCTGATGGAAATGTTGGAGAAGGCTTAAATGTTCATCCTGTGTAGATGAGAACAGGAGAATATCATCAATATAAATCAGGGCTTGATCTTGAATGGGAGCAAAGATCTGCATCATGGCACGCTGAAATATTGATGGAGCCGTCTTCAAACCGAATGGCATAACTGTCCACTGTAAATGATGACCAGGGACGTAAAAAGCTGTCTTTGGTCTATCTTCAGGGATAATTCCAAGCTGCCAAAAGCCTGCTTTCAGATCGAACTTGGAGAAGACAGTTGCTGAGGATAACTGAAGTAACAGAGCAGGACGGGTTGGTAATGGAAATTTATCATCAGCCAAGAAAAAGTTCAGAGGCCGATAATTAATAACCATTCTCATTTTTCCACGGATCTGTTCTGTTCTTTTGTTCACATAGAACGCCTGACATGCCCAGGGAGATACAGTAGCTTCAAGTAGTCCTTGAGCTTGTAATTGAATAAGTTCTTGGACTGCTAGGGTCAAATGTTCAGGGGGCATTCCAGGGTGACTGGCTTTTGTTGGATTGACATCTTCATTCTTCTTAAAGGGTAAGGAGATGAAGAACTTTGAATTCTGCCAGAGAGGATGTGTACACTTTGTCAGGAACTCAGTATGAGAGTCTGCACAAGAGGTCTGCAGAAGTTTTCCTTTAAATTCATCAAATAAAGTAGGACCTGTTCCTGCAAGAAATATGTTAGAAAAAGGGGACCAGGGGAGAAGTTGTTCTTTATACACAAGACCTTGGGGAGTCCATTTAAGGGGAAGATGACTTAGGACATCAAAACCAATAATAAGGTCTTTACCAGGACACTGGGATCCTAACATAACATGGGAGAAGGAAAGGGTTGGAAGGAGTTGAATTTTAACAGGTTTTCTAGTAACTAAGGTGATATAGAAAGTTTCACCATTAGCTGCTAAAAATGGAAGAGGAGGGACTTGAGGTTTCCAGAAATGGTTGGGAAGGACTTTTGGGGACAGGATGGTTGTTGCAGCACCTGTATCTAAAAAGGCTATTAGATGTACAGGTTTAGCATATGGTTCAGGAATAAGGGTTACTGCGGCATGAGGTAAGGAGATAGACTGACATGGAAGAGGTGTTGGTTCATTTTTCTGGGAAAGGAAAGGGATAACCTGGTAGAGGGGATCTGATTCCTCGGACTCGGAATAGGAGGACTCTGGGTCTGAGTCTGTGAGGTGTTGGGGATCAACCTCATCTGGGTAATCAATAGCAAAGAGGGAGAGGTCAGTAGGCTCTGCATCTAAGGAATAATAGAGTAGGGTGAGTCATCGGGGAAAGCTATAGAGACAGCTGAGATTAGACCACAGAGACAGATTACAAGAAAGACACACAAGAGAGCTAAGAGGAGACAGAGGAAGAGAGAAAAGAGGCACTGTAGTGAGATAGGATCTCCTACACATCAAGCACAATGCAGAGGTAATCCACAGGATACAAAGAGTAGAGGTAAAGGAGAACAAACAGTTCAGACAGGGAATATAATCAGAGTGTATAGTGAGAGATTTGGTGGTTATGACAGAGTTTATCAGCAGAGACTAGTTGAGCATGGCAGGTTCAATAAGTTTAGTTGCCAAAGGCCTATGCAGATGATTCCTTGTCAGAGTCAGATGGTTCCCACAACCACATACGATGCTTCACCTAACTTGCATAGGCAGTTACCAATGATGCAATTATATTTTCATGGGTATTGCCACAGGTGCAGTGGATATGGGCATAGGAAAGAAGAGTGTATATCTAGATCAAATTTTAGCTATGAAGGGAGGATTCCTATAGCACCACTGGGCAAACAACTAGTAGAATATCTTAGATGCCACCATCATGGACATTGGGCCAACCATTGTAAGACAATACTCTCCCCTCAACTTGTACAAGAGGAGAGAGACTATCAAATCTCTAAAACCAAAAAGTCAAAAAGAGATTCTAGAAGGAAAGTTAATGAGAGACAGTCAAAGAAGCATCAACCACAGTCTAGTGACTAGTCTCAAGTCGCTTTGTGTAGTGAATGAAAAATAAAGGACACACAAAAGAGACATTCATCAGTCAAACAGACCAAGTAGAAGGGTAAGGTAGTAGTGAACAAAATCTGGAAAGCAAAGGTAGATGTCAGTTCTACAGTTATGCAAGAAAGGTTTAGAAAGCGAAGATCATCTATTGGGAAGGCAACAGAGAGGTCTACAACTCTTTTGGCTGAACAAAGACAAAGACTGAAAAATATAGTGACTAAGCAAAGAGGTAGACAATGTGTGAGAGTTTCTAAGAAGAAGCACATGCAGAGGACTAAAGCAGTTGGTTAGTTGAGATGGAGAGAGAGAGGCACACAGAGGAGTATGCAGTTATACTTGCCACCCTCACATCACCTAGACAAGGCATGGGAGTGGACACACCTCCCAAGCACTAGGTGTACATGTGTGCATAAGAAGAGAGGGAGGTCACTAAAGGATTATTAGTACCCTCAGTAGGCCTCAAATGATGGAAGCAGAGTTCTTGCAATAGTGCTTAGATTAGAGACATTAGTTGATGCACAATTCCTTTGAATGATTGCATCTTGATAGAGTAGTAATCAGATGGGCAATTCAGTGTTAGTCAGAGGACAGAGTAGTTGAGGATATCAATGATGGTCAGAGGTATGCAGTTGTGAGTATGGAAAAAAATAATTAGCTTTTGTATGCATCAGTATGGGTCAGAGTTTTAGTTGGTATCAATCTCAGTGGTAGTTGTCAGAGTACAGTTTTATGTGATCATAGTGATTGTTTGACTTTGGCAGAGTTAAATATTTCAGCACTAGTGACAGAGAGAATGATATGTTGATTGGATGCAGAGATTTATGACAGGAAGCTAGTGAGTTGAGTAGTTGCGTACTGTAATTTATTGTTGATAATGTATATCCAGTTGAGGCAATACTTCTCTGATGAGTAGTGTTGAAGCGAATATGAGGTCAATTGAGTAATTAAGATTTCAACTCATAGGATAGGAAAGATGCGTATAGGCACTCCTAGGTAGTTTGAACTCTCACATCTATAGGATTGGAAAGATGCATATGGACACTCCTATAGATGCTTGTATCCTACACTGGGAGAGATTACTTTAGAGAGAGATGTTATAGTTCTTTAATACTGAAGTCAAAGAGGGAGAGTTATCAAGTTGATGCATTGATTTTAAAGAAAATTTTTCTCTAGTGGCAAGACTTGAGGCTATCAGAATGTTTTTGGCTTTGTCAGTGCACAAGGGATTCCAGCTCTATCAGATAGATGTCAAATCAGCTTTTCTAAATGGAAACTTGAAAGATGAGATTTACATAGAGTAGCTTGATGGATTTCAGTTGAGTGAAGACCCCACTCCTGTTTGCAGATTGAAGAAGACCTGTATGGTTTGAAACAAACTCCTATTGGACTCTTACTTGTGTAAGTTGGGTTTAAAGAAAGGCTTAGTGAACAGTAATCTCTACATCAGAACTAAAGAAACTAATCAGCTTGTGGTGGTTGTGTATGTAGATGACATTATCTTTGGGGGTCACAAAGATGAGTTATGTAGAGCTTTTGCAATGAGGATGCAAGATGAGTTTGAGATGTCCATGTTTGGTAAACTGTCATTCTTTTTAGGTTTGTAGATTAGTAAGAAGAAGGAAGGTATCTTCATATCTCAATCCAAATATGTGAGAGAGAAGTTGAAGAGATTCAGTATGGAGGATTGCAAGCAAATTACACCTATGATGAATAGGTGTAAGTTTAGCAAGGAAGATGATTTCCCATCAGTTGACCACACCTTGTATAGGTCAATGATTGGTAGCCTATTATATTTGACAAATAGTAAGCTTAACATCTTACAAGTTTTATGTATGGTAGCCAGATTTTGAGTAGGACCAAAGGAGACACACTTGACAGCAGTGAAGAGAATTTTCAGATATCTTAAGGGGACTAGTGAGTTCAGGTTATGGTATCCGAAGGTCAAGAGCTTTAGTTTGTCAGTTTTTTCAAATGCAGATTGGGCCGGATGTGTGGATGATAGGAAGAGCACCAAAGGTGGTACTTTCTATTTAGGAAGCAACTTGGTGGCATGGCACAATAAGAAACAAGAGTCAGTTTTTCTTTTAACTACAGAGGTAGATACATTGAAGCTACATCTTGTTGTATACAAGTGGTGTGGATGAAGTAGATGTTAAAGGATTTGAGTGTGGAGGTTGAGCAGGTAGTGCCAGTGTATTGTAACAACACGACTGCTATCAACATTTTTAAGAATTTGATGATGTATTCTAGAATGAATCACATTGTCATCCGGTATCATTTCTTGAGAGATAAAGTGATGGAAGGTGAAGTAAGGATGGAGTTTGTTCCCATAGCAAAGTAGGTGGCTGATATCTTCACTAAATCACTTCCCAAAGATCAGTTTGAGTTCCTCAGATAGAAGTTAGAAGTGGTAGTTCTTCCCAAACACTAGGGGCATTGGGAGAGGGGGAGCAAGTTACTTAATGTTGCTACCTTCATATTGGACTCAGGGGGAGTCCATTGGTTCTACCTTTTGTACTTGTTGTCAAAGGGGGAGAGAGTTACTCATCGGAGGTATGGAGTGTATTGGTGATGAGGTGGTTGCCAATAACTCCGAAGGGGGAGATTGTTGTTGTATGATTGTCCTTATTGGCAGTCAGGCCACGTGAAGGTGATGATGCAGCCAATTTAGGTGATATGATCAAAAGTGATGATATGACAGTGTTCAATGTCACAGATGAGATAACATAGCCACATTGTGTGCATGGAGTGGTTTGATTCATCCATGGTAGGTGGTGCAGGTTTCTGGGCCAAAACTAGTAAAATTAACCTATGTACGTTCGGCGGCATTTTTGATAGTGAAAATGATATTTTTGGAAGACCATTTCTCATGAAAAAGATAGATTGTAATTTATCTAGTCCAGTACATTTGATTTTGTTGCATTATGATTCCGTATGAAGAAGTTACGACATTTGTGATAGTCGAGGGTAATTTCGATATTAATAATGATTTTTTTAAAAGAAGTGTTTTTCATGTAACGATACGACAAAAATCAGATATTATCAATAGTTCTAATTTCATCGCATTCCAATTTCATATGATAAAGATGCATCATTGAAAAGGTCTAGGGGCATTTTGGTCATTTTATATGATTGAGTCAAATGATCGGGTCTTTTGAAAAGTTATAAAACATCTAGTCATGGTTCCAACGCACTTCGTTTCATCTCGATCATATATTATATGAAAAAGTTACATGTGTTTTCGTGAAGCCAGTTTGAAAATCCAAACCAAAAAATCAATAGACTGCTCTTGGTGGGTGGATTTTCCAGATTTTAATTTTGAAATTTGAGGTGCTTTTGTGAAATTTCTAGGTTTTAAAGGTCTGAGTTGATAAGGGTGTTTCAATACTGAAATATATGGAGGCAGGGGCTTGATTACAATAAAATAGAGTATAGAGTTGTAGAATGGAGGGTTCAGATGAAGCCACGTAGGCCTTATTCTCATCTAACAGTTGCTGAACTTAGGCACTAACAAGACGGATTAGATTCCTATGTGAAGGTCCTCATTGGTGAAGTGCATCGGACATCATGGTGTGGCACCTCACCATATTGAATCTTGATTGTGTGTAGCGCATGTGCATAGAATCTATAAAGAGATTCTCCATATCTTGATCTGAGCCAATCATATCAGATCGATTCTGATCTAACGATCAAGAACAATGGAGCTTTATTAAAGTTAGCTGACAGCATATCATGAAACCCTCTACACTAGCCAATCGGTGAGCAATAACGCGTCTGACGATGTCAGCGCATACGTTATGATGGCATCATCTTTGACTTTGTAAGATTCAAATCTAATGGTTTAGATCTATTGTTCATTGGTTTAATAGGACGGCTTAGATTATAAGATCTTTAAGATGAGATCTACGGTTAGATCTGCGCCTCTGTTGCGCGGGCCTGTGCCACTCCTACAAAGATTTCATTTCAGACTATCTCATTACTCTAACTTCAAATGGTCATATCTCCCTCATCTTAACTCCGATTTGGGTGATTGAAGTTGGAGATTCTTCATAATTCTGAGCTCTACACATAGAGGGAAGAAATCATGTAGAAGGGTTGTAGAGGTGGTCAAAAAAATGAATTGAAGCTCGTGGAAGGATTAGGGTTTGAAGGAAAGACTTTCATCCTCTTGCACTTAATCCATAGCTCCCATTAGAGGCTTAGGAAGTTGTTGGAAACCAAGGCAACAAACTCTATTGGTTGTTGCCAAGAGAAAGAAAAAGAAAAGGGAAGAAAAGAGAAGAAGAGGGAAATAAAGAATAAGTTTTCTCCTCTTTTTGTGTGTGAGTATGAATGCCTTTATTGCTCCATTGAAAGTAAAGACAAGGAGAAAAGAAAGAAGAAGAAAGAAGAAGAAGAAGAATCAAGAATTTGGTTCTTGTGAGTTGCTTTAAAAAACCCAAGTGTCAACAGGGGTTGAAGCGTTGGCGGCTCCGAGACAACGTGGTTGTGGTCCGCATCAAGTGGATATTGACATTATTACATCTTCGACGATTACTCCTTGCCAAGGTAACCTCACTTTTGTCAAATTTCCATTATTATAAATCATTGTAGACAAGATGTCTGATAAAATGCCTAAATGATAGTTGTAGTCTATTTGGGAGAAATTTGCATGTATGAGTGCTTCACTATAGGGCATTGTTATAAGCCCAACTTTATTTTTGATTGGTGTTTAGTGAGTGCTGGACAGGGGTTATGTGTTCCTTGGTAGTTACTACTACCTAAACCTATTTGCCGTGGGTGTGGCCTCTCAGATTATTCTAAGAAAACGAGGGTAAAGACCTAGCCATTGTATGTCATTAGTGGAAACTAGGAATGTGTTCCCTTGGCTATAGGTGCAGTCATCATTAGTATTGAGTAAATGCTGAGCCCGACAGTGGGCATTACTCCATACATGTAGGCAACTAATCGAAGCACATATTTCTTGTATTGTGGATGTGTATGCTCATATTTGTATTGTGGATTGGAGTGATTGATTGCATGATGGCTGTGTATATCTAGTAGACCTGGCCACTTGGTGGTGCAATGTGGATGTGCATACGACTGTTTATGTATGAGATAGTGATTACCGTGTGAGGTTTATGAGACAGTTCTGGGCAGCAATACATGTTATGTGAGTAAGTTCCGTGCACCTGTAAGAACTGTCAGTAGTATGCATAACAGCTCTGGGCAACATTAGTAGACTGTGTATGTATCTATTGAAGTGCAAATAGTGATTGCCACATCAGGGGTATAATTGAAAAATGAAAAAGGATTTGGCACACTGATTCACCCCCCCTCTCAGTGTCAATTGGGACCCAACAAAAAATACAAGTATGTCCATTGAACTATTACAGGAAATCAAATGGAAAATAGTCATACAAACATATCAACACATAAGATCTCCTTCTCTCTACAACAAAGTAATCCAATCAAAGAGAGATTTTCTGCGAGTGAGCCTTCCATCCGGTATAACCATGTCCCTATTGTTGTTCCTGAAAGTACATCAACCAATTGAGTAGACTATGACGAAGGAGACGAGGAAGATAAGGATGACAATGGCCACTGTCTTCAATCACTCTTGATGTTTTGTAGCACTCCAACTTTGCAAGATTGGGAATTGTAGTAGAGATCATTGTTGTTCCAAGATGTGCAATCTAGGTCAGTAAAGGATGCATTTGTGTTTGTGTTGGTCCATTGAATTGGGATCACATAGGTGAACTGACATGAGGTTGTGGGCTTACAACAACCAGACTACAAATCACATGAAAATGTAGAACCAAAGGAAAGATTAGAACTTTTGCATCAACAATTGGGTTCAAGTGAAGATATTTCAAAACAAATGAAAGATCTGAAGTGTGTTACTAAATCAATCAATCAATCAGAGGGGGGAAAAAATGAAAATCCAAATTTTCTGCAATTTTTTTTCCCTAGAAATGAAGGCAGAGTAGCATTCTGTAACAACTTACCTTCGTCGAAAGTTGTCTACTCACCTTTGCTAGGAAATACAACCTTCTCCACCTTCACTGAACAAGGTAGTTTTCAAAGCTTAAAGTCTCTATTTTAGTTTGGGAATTTGGGGACTTTGATATAAGAAGTGGGAATGGGTAACATTGATATTTCGTGTTGGTTGCTTTAGTTCACATATGTAAAAAGTATTTATGTCTTTTCATTTTGAAACTAAAACCTCTCTCACAATGTTAGCTGGGCTGGGTTTATTTGCAATTTTCAAAATGCGAGGGGTGGATGTAATTATAAGGTCAAACCTCAAGGAAGGTATATGTAAATTTTGCAATAAAAATTGAAGAGGAAATGAGAATGAAGGAGGAGATGAGGTAGGAGAAGATTGACAAAAAAAAAAAGATCTAAGAAACTGCTATAATAAAACTATAGAACTTAAATAGAATATAACTCATTGAATTCCATCTTTCTTATTGAATTGAATCTCCTAGTGATGGTGGGGTTAGGTCATGCCACCGTCATTATCCTTAAGATTGTATTCACCCTCTATGGTGCAAGATGGTCCTTGTGCATCAATCTCTAAGATGAAACAACTCTTTAGCCCCTATAGTAATTGTTGCACTCACTTACTAGGCTATGTCAGGACCAAGCTATATATGCTCAATAAACATAGCAGAACGAGTAACAATAATAGTCTAACACAATGTGTATAACAAAAAAAAAAAAAGGTATAAAAGATGGAGAGGCCTTGATCACAGAGAATGAAACAACCCCTTCTTCTCTATGTTTCTCTCCTTTGGGCACCGAGGTCATTTCATGCTGAAAGGAGAATGAGAGAGAGGGTGCTCTTGGACAGAGTATTATGGCCCTAAAAGTAAAAATTCTAACTAAATAAAAATTGGACATTCAAGAGTTGTAACTTGACTTTTAGCGAACTTTGTCACAATAGAATGATCATCTTAGGCTCTCTTTTTTTTTTCCCGCTAAAAGGTCATTTGTATTTAAAATATCATAAAATAAAAAACAAGATTATACAAAGATGATACAAGCTAGAGAAAAGAGAACTCCGAAAAACACAAAAAAGCGACCATAACCCCCACCTTCGGTGTTGCCATCAACAATGGAACAGCCTGCCTAGAAAATTAAGAAAACTACTAATTCAAAACCGATATATCGGTGTACAATATGCATCCAGCTTCAACTCCTCTTGTAACCTTGGGGCAGCATGGAGAAATAGATGTAATCCCATCTTTCACTGCAGATTTAGCAACATTATCCGCTGTAGGATTTGCTTCTCTAAACAGTGAGACAACTTCCACCTGATGAATTTCAGATAGGGTTGCAAAACCATCGGAACTTGTCTAACACACCAAGGAACAACAACATTAAAAATTGCCAGAGATATCGCTATAGAGTCATATTCCACCAAAAATCCATGAACTCAGCCTTACTCAGCCTTATAGTTTATTGTATTACCAAGATATTTCCCAAGAGAATATATCACTTATGCTTCCTCATTCTGAAAAACACCACCAACCCCTGCTCTCCCTGAGTTACCAAGGAAACACCCATCCACATTCAACTTTGTCCAGTTAGGTGACGTAGTACACTAGAATATCTCTGTAATGGTAGGAGATTGATCATTTTAGGCTCTCTGTTAGGGCAATGAGGTCGTTACATGCCCAGAGAACAGAGACAAAGAGTGGGTGTGCTAGAACAACCACCACTCCTAGATAGAGAATATTGTCTTTTTTTTTGGTAAACAATATTTTTTTTTCTTCTTTAGGGGAAGTGTTTACTGTAAGGGAGTTTGGCCCACGATGAAGCATCCATGAAGATGTCATTCTCCATTTTATGGGGGTGGGCCGTCATTTCGCCCCTATGTGTCTGGCATTGGGGCCAGGTATACTCCTCCCCATATACCTCTTTTCTTTCTTTTACTGGACAAAGTTTCCCTTCACCAATGGCAAAATGGTGGGACAGTCCATATGTGACCCTTTTCTCTCCTATTGTCTATGGTCATGATGGACCATGGTGAATAGGATCAATTCACCAAAGGACACAGACCGAAAGTTTGACAACCCAATGATTTCAGACTTCCAATGGGGGGAGGAGCTTGATTTGGGATCATAGGAAATTACTTATTTATCATTTCCACTAATTTAAAGCCCCATTGAATTTCTTGTTACAACAAGAACAATCACAACTTTATCTCAACTAAATGGGGTCAACGAAGGCATTTTTTGACAATGTTTCATTTCTACCGTTTTCTGGGTTTCTTGTTCCCAGAAACAGAGAAACAGCCTAAACAGCGATTGATAAAGTTGTCCTGTTTCACCTATTTCTAGAAACATAAATCAAAATTTATGCCAATTTACAATTTCAGAAATGAATTTGAGAGAAAAAAAAGGCTGTTGTGCCCTGATAAATCTTTCAACTATTTAAACCTAAAAAGAGGCAATCGAACCCTCACTCCCTTTTGGGCATCCGATGATGCTATTGGGTTTTTTAGTGGCATTATGTCTACAAAAAATATTTCAAGAAATAGGTTTATCAAACACCAAAAAAAATCCATTTTTGTTTCTGAAAACGTGAAAAGCCATTTCTGTTGTTTCTAGACACAGAAACAATAGAAACGTTATCAAATGTGCCTAAATTGATCTAATAGAAGCAAATAGTAATAGAAGAAATGGAAGTGGAGGTAATAAAGAAAAATGGGGAGGTAAAAGAAGCAAAAGAAGAGGTAAAACACAAAGTTAGAGCAGCATCTCAGGAAGATTCCCTACAAGGGGTCAGATACATGGGCCTTTATCCTCCAAACAGCTCTACTACAGTCATACTTGAGCCCAAGCTTTTGTGTGTCTTTTCGTACCACTTCTCCTATAGTCAGTTTAGGTCTGGCCTTTCCTCTCTTAGAACCTAGTATTTGAATCTGGTCACTCCTCCTTACTGGTGCATCCATGGGTCTCTGTTGGATATGTCCATACCACCTTAGACAGCTCTCGTGGAGCTTGTCCTAGATTGGTGCAACCCCCAAATTGGATATGATATAATGATTTCTTACCTATCTCTCCTTGTCTTACCACATAACCCCCTTAGCATCCTCATCTCTGCTACTTGTCTACATTACTCTTTTTAACTACCCAACATTCCGCCCACAAGTCATAGATGGTCTTATCACCGTCCTATAGAATTTTTCTTTAAGTTAATAAGCATACTTTTTTCACACAATACTCCCGTTGCACCTCTCCACTTCATCTAGCCTACTTTAATTGTATGATAGACATCGTCCTCTATATCCCCCTTATTGTTAATGGTTGACCGCAGGTATCGAAAGTAGTTACCTTGTGGCAATTCTCGCTCCTCGAGTTTCACTACTTCATCAACTGTCCTAGTTCAGCTAAAGTTACATCTCATATACTCTGTCTTTGTTTTGCTTATCTTAAAACTTCATGATTCTGAACATGTTCTCCATAACTCTAGCTTAGTATTAATCCTTTCCATAATCTCATCTATCAGAATAATATCGTCGACAAATAACATGCACTGACGTGCTGCTTTAATGGCTCGATATGAAAGACAAACAGTTCTACAACTTTGAGTGCCATATCTTCCAAAACCTTGGATCAAAATGAGGAATCAAAATAGATTTGAAACGAGACAAAGAAAGGGGTTTAGAGACGTTTCAATAAATGAAATGCCTAAGGATTTTCCTTTCAGTTCTTTGAGAATTCTCCAACTTGTGTTCTGAGTACAAAGTCTGCAATTTCTTAACCACCACAGTTTATACTCCTGCTAATAGTTTAGGACACTCTTCATTGGTACTATGAATGACAATGAGATTTCACTCGTTGGTGTCAATTAGGTGATATGTGGACTTAGTTTGACAACCCGATGATTTCATACATCCAATGGAGGGAGGAGCTTGATTCATATCTATCTGCTCTTGTAAACATAGGGAATGCAGGAAAAACTACCTTGGTAAACAAAAAAGCCTTACTTGAAAAACAAATGTTGTCAGAAAGGAAATGGAGTCCGTACTCTGAAGGAAGTGATCCACAAATGACGAAAATCTCTCTTTTTCCTGCCCCAAAGCTATAGGACGTAAGAATATATGCATCGGTAGGGGGGTAATCCATCTTAGAGGGAAGCACCCACACGAGCAATGTGTGAACGAAACAGAAGCAAAAATATCGGCTTGAATAATGCAAGCATTGGTGATAAACTGATAATCCAAGTTAATGCCAAATAAAAAGGATTTTGGGCCTTTGAGAAACTCAAAATAATAATAATAATAATAACGGAGAGGGACAGGTACGCTAGCATAGTACCTAGGAATTAGGAATGCTAGCGGGACATTAGTCGTAGGATTTGTTCATCCTAAATGTAACCATTGGATGGAGATAACAAATCCAAACTCTCACTCCACCACTGCTACACCTTCTCTCCCTTTCTTTCTCTCTCCCCGCCCCTGCAACTGTGTTGTGCCGCTGATGCTTGAGTATCACACCTCTTGTTTGCTTTTCAATGGCCCTCTCTCTCTCACCACGATCACCAGGGAAAGGAATATCAAAACATTTAACTTAACCAGTTTCACCATATATTCAAGCAAGAATAGGGAGAGGAAAATGGAGGAAATTTCCTGGGCGTTCTTCACCCTGGAACCAAGGTAGGCCTCAACAATTTCACACATCTTTATAAGGACCATGGAGGAAATTTCCTTGGCAGCGAACTACTTTTCCTCTCCCTTGTATTCCAACCCGATCGTGGGCTTGTCACCGGGGCCAGTAGTAACCTTGAAAGGCCATAGCTTCATGTCACTTTGAACAAAGGCATTGCTAAATCAAAGAAAATAAGTGCAAGAAGAAAACCAATTGAAGAACAAACACATATGAGGAAACAAGCAATATCTGCAGCAAATATATAACAAAGAAATAATTTTTCAGCAAAGTACACATATATCTACATCAAAACACCAAATCTGAAGCAAATTCAGGTTCCGTTATGATACAGATGTTCGAACCTCAAAGAAAAAAAAAAAAAGATCAGGATTAGGTAAGAAAGGAAATAGTAGGAAACTAACAAAAAACGGTGTTGATCAGATTCATCGCCACTTGGTTCTTCGCCGCATCTTCGATTAAATGCTCTGAATCGGTGAAGGCAACGTATGAAGGAGTAGTCCTGTTACCTTGATCATTAGCTATGATTTCAACACGATCGCGTTGCGATACTCCAAAAAAAGAGTACGTAGTTCCTAGATCGATATCGATCGTCGGACCCTCACCTTTGCCCGCCATTGTTCTGGTTTGAAATTCGAAACAAGAGAAAGGGAGGTAGCTCTGGCGTAAAGTGGAGCTAGGTTAAACATTATAGAGATTTAGCTCGCTTCTTGCAGGTCTCTCTGGTAGCTGGTCACTGCTTGTTGGTCTCCCGTCGCTAGTATGTTGCTCAGTGAATTGGGAGGGGAGAGAGTTGGGGTGAACGATGGATCGGGGGTGGGAGCGGGAGAGGGAGAAGGAGACACGAAGGTGGGTTGCAATGACTCTGCGAAAAAGACGAGAAAGAGAGAGAGTGGGAGCTAGAGATGGAGACAGATGCGGAGAAGTAGAAGAAGAGAGATTGTAGATCGTCAGTGGTGGGAAGGTTTTGTTAGACAATGAGTATTAACGGGTGAGATTGCTTATGTTTCATTTAACGGTTGACAAGTGTTAGTATTTCTAGTTCTTAGGTACTACGCTAGTATTCCTGTTATTTTCCCTAATAATAATAATAATTTGGATATGATTTTTCATCTTGTCCATTTTATCTCTTAATCTTTTGTACGAGGGGACTGATAACGTACATGAATGCGGAATCAGTAAGGTCCACAAGTTTTTTATTTTGGCCCTTGCAGCCTTGCAGGACCATACGTTACGGTTGGAGAGAAAAGCGCAAATTTAGCGTTCCATTTTTGAACTTAAAATCGGAACTGATGTGACAATCGTAAAAGAGTAAAAGCAGTAACTGGATTGATGGTAAAAGAGCAGTGAATCCATGGAAAAGCGCGGGGAAAGAGTAAAAACGTAATAAAATTAGTTGTGAATCATTGCTAGGATTCTTGCTGTAATCATCTTCCATCTTCCTCTTGATCTAAAGTTGCCAGCAAGAGTGCTGTGGAGGCAGTGGAAAGCTCGATCGGCGCAGATGCATGTAGGTGCAAACAGAGGTGCTGAAAGAACGCGGGTTGATCAGTAGTCATAGGCGATATTGGTTGGTTCATCTTGAAGGGTTTTATTATTGGTATAGGAAAGGAATATGGTGGGTGGGTCTGAATGGGTATTGTTGGGAGAGAGTAGAAGGGCAGACAGCAGTCTTAACAGTGTTTTAAGTTGGAGTGGTGAGGTAACAGATGTTATGGCCGTTTCATTACCTATTTTACTCTCTCTCCACTCGGTAACTTTCGTTGTCAATCCCGAGGCATTGTCTACTCTTTTTTCTTTAGTATTTGTCCGTTCATGAAATTCTATTTCAGCTTTACTACGCATTATTTGCAAGTACTTTTCCCTTGTTGCGTTTTTTTTCTCTCGTTTTTTCTCTTTAAAGCTTTTCCTTTCTTTCACTAATCACCACAATAACAATTCTTATATTATAATTCTCTTCCAAGAAATATGCTGCCATAACCATAGCGCAATTGTGTTCTAAACCTTGGTGAACATTAGATTTCCCCTAGTATAATATTTGAGTTTATACGCTACTGTTGTAATTATACATATACACAATTCTGGAAGATTGTGGCTGGACGTACCCGAAACGATGGTTCAAGGACTCGATTACTCCGTGGTAAAAGGTAAAAGACTCAGTCAGTGACTCAGTGGTGAGAATCTGAGAGGTGGTCGGAGGGGCATTGGCTGACATAAAAATGAATAAGAATGACCTTGGAAAAATTAAACAAGGGAATACAAATTAAACGGGGGTGGGGGTTGTAAATAAGAGTGTCAGACTGAGGTGGAGAACGTGCACTATTTGAAGCAGATCTAGATCCAAACAAGCACAAACCCCCAGCACATTTCACTCACGCCAGATTGTTAAAGATTTTTAGTGTCTCAACCAGAGTCTTTAACATCAGAGGATGAGGGGAAAAAAATTAGTGCAATCCGTAGGCGGTAGGCCCCAACTGTATACATAATATCCGAACGACAGGCAGGCCCAAGTTAAGGGTTGCAGCAGCGGGAAACCAATTGATGTTGGTGGTGGTGTTGCTGCGTATAGGAGGTGGTGGGTCGGTTGCGCACTTGCCCCAGCAAGTTCGTTTATTAAAGAATAGGGAGAGTGGCCTAGCGAGGTCCAGAAGAGAGTAGGAAAATTAGGGCTCGTCCAGTCCGCGCAGATGACTCGCTTTGGTTATCGTCTGCTGATCCTTGTGCACTGCAACGCAATATCTCAATAAAGAAGGTAACGGGAAACGTCTTTCACCTCTCATTTGCTCAAGTCTTACTTATTACTATTCCACATGCCAGAGCAAATACATGAATTTGAGAGACAGAGCATCTGCGTATGTGAGAGTGTCTTGAGTCTCTGAGAGAGTTAGAAGAGAGAGAGATCTTCGTTCTTCTCCTTGCCCTTTTCTATTTTTTTTTTCTTGGGGAAATATAAAAATTGAAACATCATTACCTTTTTAACAGGGGTAGCCTCACCCGTCACCATCCTCTCCTTTTTATTTCCCACGGGAGTACCCTTGTGCTCGCCTCTTTTTCTTACCCCCTCCCTCTTTTTCCTTTTTCTTTGCTGCAGTGGACAGCATTAGTACCGAAGTACCATAGTCAGTCACAAGAGCAAGGGTGGGGGGACGGAGGAAGGAGGAGGAGGCCGCTGTCAAGTTCAAGGTAGTTGGTATTCTCACTGGAGAGCGAGTTCGTGTGTGGGTGCTTGTGAATTTCAAACATTTGGGAGGGCTGCGTCTCCATGGACGCCTATGAAGCAACACGGATAGTGTTCTCCAGGATCCAGAGCTTGGATCCGGAAAATGCCTCTAAAATCATGGGACTTCTCCTAATCCAAGACCACGGAGAGAAGGAAATGATCCGGCTGGCCTTCGGACCCGAGGCTCTTGTGCACTCTGTGGTCCTCAAGGCCCGCAAGGACCTAGGCCTTTCGTCGAACACACCGTCGACGCCATCGACCCCCTCGTCTCCATCACCTTTCCTCTCCAGGCAGAACTCTTCTTCGTCACGGATGCTCTCCAGCAACGGTCCAAACCTTCCACCTACCCTCACTACGATGGCCTCCTCTTCTTGGACACCACCATCGGCCTTCTGCGACATCCAGGCATCGGACGACCTGATCAGTCCCAATTCCGCCACCGCCTCCGCCTCCGCCTCATACGCGGCAGCAGCAAGCGCCAACATGGTTGTCGCTTCTTCATCCTCGTCTTTGTACTCGACTTCCTTAACTTCTCCTTTCTATGGCTACGGTAGTGACGTCCCCGTCGATGAATTCCAGCTTCAAGACCAACTCTCCTTCCTCAGCGATGCCTCCTCCACACTAGGCCCCAAGACTGCTACTGACCTATTCTATCCACAACCGGAGACAGTGGCGAGTCCCAACGGCCGCACTGGAGGGGACGCTACGCTTTTCCCTTCTTACGCGGCTGCTGCCGCCGGTGCCACCAGCTGGGGAACTACTATAGATGGACACCACCGGCGGAGCTGCTCCGTCAACGACATCTGTTTTGGGTCCGAAGCTGGGTCAGGATATGGGTGGAAGCCATGCCTCTACTTCGCCAGGGGCTATTGCAAGAACGGAAGCAGCTGCAGGTTCCTCCATGGGCTCCCCGATTCCTCGCCAGTGGTCGCTGATGCTGCTGCTATGGGGTCCTCGCCGAACAAGCTTGACCGCCTTGACGTGGTGGAACAGTGCCAAGAACTCCTCAGATCCAAAAGTACCCAACAGCGATTGGTCAACTCGTCGCAGCTCATGGCCTCGGCCTCTTTCCCATATGGCACTGCTACCGCCGGCAAATGCATGAATTTCTTGCTGCAACAGCAGCAGCAGCAGCAACAGCAGAACGACACCACCCAGAGGTTTATTAATTTCTTCTTTTCTCCTTATTTCCTATATCCTCCTAGTACACTAGCTGCTGCTGTAGTTCGTAGTTAGCACTTAGCGACCCCCTCTCTCCAAATACCGTGGGAAGGGTGGGGTGTTGTGAAATCTCCATTTCTGTTCTCTATTTTAACTGTTCTTTGACATGCCATATAAATTCCTCTGTTGGTGTGGGTGGCGCGGTGCTTTCCAGGACTGCGGCCGGCTTGATGTTGGGCGAAGACATACACAAATTAGGCCGGTCACGACTTGAAAGGAATGATTTTTCAACGACAGGTGGAGGAATGGTGAACCCGGGATCCAGGCAGATTTATCTAACGTTCCCAGCTGACAGCACCTTCAGAGAAGAGGATGTCTCCAATTACTTCAGGTTTCTTAGTGTTGGCCAGTGCATCATTTGGATGGATGAACTATTTATTTTCAGCTCCTTTCTTTTTGGCTGACTATATATGCTCTTTTATTCTTGAAGCATTTACGGTCCTGTACAAGACGTGAGGATCCCTTACCAGCAGAAGCGAATGTTTGGGTTCGTTACGTTCGTGTACCCGGAGACGGTGAAGCTCATCCTGGCCAAAGGGAACCCGCATTTCGTATGCGACGCTCGGGTGCTTGTGAAACCCTACAAGGAGAAGGGGAAAGTTCCAGACAAGTACAGGCACTCTCCTCTCTCTTCCTTCCTGCCTCGCCTCGTGTTTTTTCGCATTTTGTCTAAAAACAAAGAGTAGTGCCGCATACGATATTCCCATCGATGGGGGAAATGAACATTAAAGGTTTGTAATAATTTTCCGTTACTGTTACTTCTGCAGGAAGCAGCAACAATCTGAGAGAGGAGAGTTCTCGGCATGTTCTATACCTACCGGTGTTGACATTAGAGATGCCTACGACCTGCAGCTCGGTAAGTAAAGCAGTCGAGGCGTTCTGGCAGCTAAAGTCGCTGCCCCCTACCCCGCCCCTACTTCACGCAATTTCCTTTTTCTTTCTCTCGTTGTGTCGAGTAGGTGGAATAATAGATGCGTCTTACATTTAGGACCAAGGATGTTCTACGATGCCCAGGACATGTTGTTGAGGAGGAAATTAGAAGATCATGCCGACTTACGTCAAGCCTTGGAACTCCAGGGACGGAAATTGATGGGTCTACAGCTTCTCGACGTGAAGAAGTATCATCACCACCACCACCATAGTCTGTCCACTGGCGCTCAGGTTGCCTCCCCAACTCAAAATCACGTCAATCATACCTTTGTTCTTCCTTCCGAGCGGGGAAGTCCGGAGGCCCCAGAAGGTACCCAAACTCTTTACCCTTAATTATGGATGGCAATATTAGAAATTTTATTTTTATGCCTTTTTCTCATCTTAGGAAGAGAGAGGGAGAGAGAAGAAATTTGCTTTATTGCGTTGTATTGCTGCAGAGAACTGTGCAAACGCTGAGACAACCATTTATGGTGCTGCTGATCGACAGTTACGTCAGGCAGCCAATTCCGACGAAGAATCCATAGGGGAAGACGAAATTGGCAACGGCAAGGAGAAGAGGCCCAATCAAGAAGACAGTAACTTCCAAGATGGGTATGATATCTGACTTTCCCATTGTAGTATATGCTGCTGACGAGTAACGAGAGGATTGCTGTGATTTTGTCGATTCCCCTTTCCCGTTTTGGTTGGTTTTGAGCTTTTGATTTTCTAATTTAGTTGGTTATCGGGTGATGGGGATTATTCTAAATTTGGTGGCCTATCCTTGGAAAAAATGGGGATTAGTTTCTAGGTTCTCATTACTATACATCGTTCAGAATTCTTCAAAAATTGAGTACTGCAGGGTGGAGCATTATCTCCCAGACAGTCCCTTCGCGTCTCCCACGAAGTTTGGCGAACCCACTTGTGTCTCCACCGCCAGTGATGCGGCATTGGCTTCAGAGAGCGGTGCCGCTTTAGCTTCGTCTTGTAACAGTAAACTGATCACCACCTCGTTGTTGCCTGCAACGTCGACCCTGGACGTTGCTTCCTTCAAATCATGTTTCTTTCAGATGCCCAGGTAGGTAGTGCACTGCGCTACCGTTGCAGCTATTTAACAGGCCACCTTTGCTGCGGTCTTGAAGATTAAACGTACATGTGTTTCAGACGTCGGGTAAAAGGTGTTGTGCTTTTGCCCTCTTGCAGGTTTCCTTCCGGACACGGAGCCATAGGAATGTAGGGAAAGGAAGGATGTAGTGGAATGGGCATCCTCTTGCTGCTCGGGTAAGACTTAATTCAGAAGACATTTTTACTAGCACAATTTTAATTTGTTGGATTGGATTTCCGAATTCAGATGGGTCAAGGGTTTTGTGCTTGCTGCAGTGATGGAAACTTTCACCTATTCTATGTTTTGATTTCCCTTCTCTTTTCCCTCCTCACAGAAGATATGATCCAGAAAGTGAGGAAGATGCAGTTTATCTGTGTGATCATCGCTTTAATAAGCTGCCGACACATGTAGAGAAGATGATTTATGCGAGACAGACGCGGTCACGTAGAGAACGAGTTGGTCCTCATCCTCATTCTCATCCTCATCCTCCGTACTATATCAAACCATTTATTATTACACACAACATGCATGCATACATACATACATAACAGACAGATGTACTGACCTTGAAAGTGACGTGAGTCATCCGATACCCACCACATCGCTCTTTTTATGTTTTTTCCTCAACTTTCTGCCTCTCTTTCGCTCTGCTCCTAAGTGTCTGTCTCTGTCCGGCGGCCTCTTTATTTCTCTTTTCACCTTATTTTATATACATATATTTCTCCGTTAAGAGGAGGACCACAATCGACTTGGAGAGAAGACGCCAACGACGTATTTATATATTTGATTTCTTTTACCCTTTTAAATTTACCACAACTAGTGCGGTGAAGACAAAAGAGCCTATGAAGAGCACGAACAGAGATTTCCCGGCAGGAAGAATCAAATTACAAGCGGAAGCCAAAACAGAAAGCAGTAGGAGCTGAAACTTCAAAGGTGCGATAAAAGAACGATGGCATGATATTGGTTGGAGGGACGGGGAAAAGCACATTAAAGTCTCGGGACTCGACTCAGCTCAGCTTACGGCTCATGTTAGCCGAATGACCAACGGGGAATTTCCTTTTGTTTTACTTCTTGTTGTTATTGGTATACGCAGAATCATCATCGTTGGGTCATCAATTAAACAAACAGAAAAACAGGGAAGGAAAACAAAATAAAAATACTGAGGTGTTGTGGGTGGGTGAGATAAGAGGAGAGAGTAGCTTCATCATTTTTATTATCTTTTTGTTATTGTTTTTTTCTTTATTACAGCCATAAAAGAGTCTGTCCTATACTTTATGGGTCTTTGTTCTTTTACTTTTCTCTTTTGTGGGCTAAATTTCTAATTTAAAAGAGGGGGAGTCACATGGGTGCTGACACCGCATGTGGCCCAAATTTCTATTTTAAAAGAGGACGGGGAGTCACATGGGTGCTGACTGCTGACACTGCATGTGGCCCCTCTTCAGTTTGCCCTGCCTTGGCCACACAAATTATCTATCTTCTCTCTCTCGCCTCTCTTATATTACTGTATGCAATAATATACGCTATAGAAAGTGCTGCTCCGTGTTTGGAGGGGAAAAAAATATAGTGCTGCTCAGCTGGCCTGCTTCGACCACACAGCCTCCCGGCCCCATATGGCCCCAGCTCTTTCATTTTCAAATTTCAATTACAGCTTTCCGCAAGTTTCTCCTCCCCTATATTTTTGGCGATAAACTATATTCTAAATTTTTGGGATGTCTCCAGCCAAACGCCTACTGGCTCGGATCGGATTCCTCTGCGGCGTGCTTTCTTGGCAGAGCCTGGTGGAGCCTGTCTGCGATGCTGACACATGATCGATGTCACGTGTATGGTAAACATTTACTTATGCCGGTTTTGAAAGTTGGATCAAATCGACTAAAACGGTTCTTTCTTCCTGTCGTACCAAAGCAAACCCTTACCCATCTCTTATGCAGATTGATCCCTTTATCTACTCATTCTGTTTGGAGGAAGCAAATCCTCTCCCATCTCTTCTTCTTCTTATCTCTCTTTACCCTCATCTTTTGCTCTGTTTGTCTGTTTTAAACTCTATGACCACTGGGAGAGCATTTCGGAGATCCAATCAAGATTATCATTGTTGTGCCCACCCTTAGCACTGTCTTCTTTCGAGCTAATTTCAAAGATATTAGAATTTTGATCTATTCTAACTCTAAGCAAAGAAGGGTTGACAGAAAAACTGGATTTCCTCTCATGGCTACCCAGAGTAGGTAAAGGGTTTGGCATTATAAACCCTCTTGAACAGAAGATGATGGGTTTAACCGTTGCTGTTAGATTGGGTTTGGGGCTAGCAACAGATTCTTTTGGGGTGGAAAATAGTAGTTTTCACCATTATCATCAGCGCTTTGGTTTGAAAAAGGAAACTAAGAAATTGAAACAGAAAAATGGTTTCATTTGAAAGGCTTTCAAGAGAAGTTTCCTTTATGGTAAGATTTGGAGGCTTTCAAGAGAAGTTTCCTTTATGGTAAGATTTGGAGTCCAAAACCTAGCGCAGAAAAAGGTGAACCTTTTGTTGGTCGATCCTTATGACCAGAAGAGAAAAAGGAGGGAGAAGAAGAAGAGAGAACCGTGTTGGTCAATTAGGTCCAATTCGCAAAATCGGCATAAGTGAATGTTCACCATACACGTGGCATCGGCCAGGTGTTGGCATCCCAGGTACGCTCTGCCAGGTTCCGCCAAGAAAGCACGCCGTAGAGGAGCTCAATCCCTATTGGCTCACATTCATTGCCAGCGTATGCGGGGTCTTTTCTCATTACTTAGGGTCTATTTTATTTTGTTTATGTTGTTTCTTACTGTTAGTAACAATAGAAAATGGGTTTTTTTTCTTCCTATTATAAAAAATTATTTTTGAAATTATAAAAAGGTGTTTGATTTTCTGTTTTTCGAAACATTTTCAACAATTGAGTCAAGTTCAAGACGATTGAAGGCATGATGTTATAGGTGTGTATTTTATGAGTGAATACATGACGTTGGAGTTGCAGGTATGTTTCATGGAGATGAGCTTCAGAAGGATGAAGGTAATCTAAAACTGTGACTTTCGTACAACCAAATTGGAATTGCTGTATCTGGATAGCAAGAAGTTTCAATAGTGGGTTCGGGTTGAGGTAAGTCAAGTGAAATATCGGATTGTTTCATAATTTTTGTCCATTTCACTTATTTCTAAATAGAAAAATAAGTCTGACTTGTTTCTTTTTCGAAAAACATAAGTAGTTATAAAAATAAGTGAAACAAAACAGAAAATCAAACAGTTTTTTAGGTGTTTTTCTATTTCTGAACACAAAAGAAATATAGAAAAACAAGTTGTAAAAACAAAATCAAACAGGCCATTAGTCTGCTCCCTTCCTCCCGCTGAGCAAAAAAAATCTGCTGCTGTGGTTGAGGCGGTGCAATGAAAATCCAATGATTGACATGGTATCGAGGCATATACCGATGTCATCTCGGCCATCGGATCCTCGCCACACCCGCGGCAGACGATCATCGCCCCACCGCTGATGCAGATTTTGGAGATGCCTCTTACTGAAAAGAAGATTTAGGAGATGCCACCTGTACGACACGACTTTACATGACAAAATCTTTGTAAGGTTGTCGTGTCATGCCGTGGCTGATGCAAGTTGAATCATCCGTCCGTTTCGGTTAAATTTTGTTGGGGTAAATTACATCCCTGAGGCGCGCTGTGTTCGAAGAAAGGGTATTTTGGGTTCTTTCGGTTTAAAATTATTTGATTTAATTAATTGATTTTAAAATATTTTCAATTTTCAATGTTTGGCTGTCGAAAGAAATCCACTCTTAGTTAAGTTGCAATATATTGACCATGTTCTGACATGATTATGGGTGTCAATTCGGTATTGTTATTGAATATTGATACTGAAATCGTTCCAAATTACTATATCAAATATCGGTTTTGGCTTGCTATGATATTGGTATGTTTTCAAATCAGAATAAATATGAGTTTATTTAGTATATATACGGTTTTAATATACTATTTTCAGTTTGTCTTTTTATGTATACTAGTAAAATTTCAAGAGAGAGAGAGAGATTTAATCAAACAAATACTTTTCAAGATATTACATCCACTATCTAAAGGAAATGAATGACAAATTAGACATTACGAAGCACGATCTTTATATAAATTGTTTTTTTGATAGGTAACTTGTAGGATTTGGATCTTCTATGGCGCAATATGGTGTCTAGCGCACATCCAATTCCTAGAAACGCCTTGGGCTATGTGTGATTGTATTGGGTTCTGTGCCAAGGCTTTTATGGCAGTTGGATGTGCACCAGACACCATGTTGCGCCACAGAGGAATTGAATTCGTAACTTGTATGTATTAAAGAAAAAGAAAAATATAAAAATACAGAATAAGACAACCCTTACAACCTTCTTTAGGGTAGGTCAAAAGAAAGGTTGAGAGGTTCCTAAATCAAATAGGACAAATCCTATAACACGATTCATGTAATATAGAAAGAAAAGCTTTAAAAATTTGGAAAAAATGCCATGAAAGAGTTAAGTCGCTCAATCATGGGAGTAAAGAAAGTATGAGGCACTTTTCATGTGACGATTCTTCCTCAGAAAGCTTCTCACTATTGGATGGGTTAGGTTTCTAAAGACAACAGCACCATCGTCCTCATTTGACTTTGGTGCTTCCTCTGAAAAATCTAAATGTATACCCTCTATATATCAACTTGATGGGTCATCTCGACACTATAGTTTAACTCAACTTGATCTATCACATCCTCACTATGATTCAACTCTGTCTCTTGCTCTGAAGAAATAATGGAATTTACAAGATTCTTAGCTCCCTTGAAATAAGTCGCAACTGCTACAAATTTGGGAGTCAAAACTTCAATCAATGTGCCATTATCCTCTCCATTTGCCACATCAACATTATCTCTTTTAGGAATATTCCCCACCAGATTTTTTGAGGAAGGCAAAACAGTAGTCAAATGATTAGTATAAGAGATTTCTTTGGCTGAGTCACCCCCCTTTTGCTTAATAAAGTATATTGACTTTGCCACCTCATCATCCAACCAACCTTCAATGTCAAGAGAATCCTAGATAAGGTTCAAATTAGAGATAATCTCTCGTCCCTTAGTGCATTCCACAACCTCAGACATTTCTTCATTAGAATTTGAATTCTTATTAACTTTGTCCTCCAAATTAAGAGAAAAAATAGAGATTAATTGGCATTCAATCATAATCGGTTCATTTGAAGAAATAAAATTCAAATCCTACGCTTCCTCTCCTAATTTTTCTCTATCAAACTCATTATTTTCCTCCAAAGAGGGAGCCAACATATCTTGATGAGGCAATCCCTCCTCATTTGAGATTCTCCCCATCAATACCCCATTATTCACTCCATTAATATATGGAATAATTGCCAACTCATCTTCCTCCAAATCTTCCTCCGTATTAGCTAATGAGATATCCTTATTGCAGACCAAAATATTCTCCTCCTCAATCGCCAACACATATGAGTAAACCAAGTTGAAACCCGAATCCACCTCAGCAATATACTGACCTTCCAAAATTTTTTCCTCATAAATCTCGTCCTCCTTATCCTCAGCCAAGGACTCTTTTGAAATCGGCACCTCTTCGGTCAACCCTTCAATGAGAGAGAAAGCATTAATATGGGTAATTGATTCCTCTCTGATTGGAATCTTTTTACCCCGAAATCTGCCATTAATGAATCCTTCCTTATCTACTCCCCTTTTTTCAAAATTCAAACTTAAATTTGATCTCTGGATAATTGTAGGGCCGGATTCTTTGCTCAGGTCACTACTCTTGTGCAGAGAAGGTCCATCATTCTCAACTGATAGTGTAGGCTCTCCACCATCTTCCTTCTTTCTCCAAACTAGTTTTGTTTTCCGATTTTGTTGAGGCACCGGTGCTCCACCACAATGTTCCACTGAATGGCCAAAGACATTGCAGACATTGCATCTAGGAGGCTTCCAATCATACGTAATATCTTGATTAAAAATGTGATCTTCTTCATCCTTAATAGCTACAACAGAAGGTAGTTCTTTAGAAGCATTAACTTCAACACACAACCTTGTAAAAGATAATTTCTCCAACGTCCTCACATCTGAAGAAATTGGACACCCAATAACACTCCCAATAGCACTTAATGTCTTTAGAGACCATAATTGAAAGGGATGATTGGGTAAAGTAATCCACACCGGAATAGAGGTTAAAGTTATCTGCCCCCATGATACCTTTTTGCTCCAAGAGCAAAGAACAAGAGGCTTACGCTGAACATATCACGGGCCTCCTTCCAAGACCTTATTTCTATCTTCTTGCAAGTTAAACCTAAAGATGAACACACCACTTTCAAGCAAATTTATCTTAACATTGCCTGAAATCTTCTACTTCTTGAGAAAAAACTCCTTAGTGTAATGAAAATGTGGTCTTTTCCCTATGAAATGCCCTACAAAAGCATTTTACCATCTACTAATTTGTTCTCTAATAGCTTCAGCAGGACAATTAGCAACCTTTTGGTCACCCACCATGACCTGATCAATGAACTTGAGTTGAAAACCCTCCTTATTCTTCCATGCATTCGACGAGAATAAAGAGGTAAAATGAATTTCATTGACAGCGTCCACCTTTCCCATAGATGACTCCCCATTCTCCCAACAGGAATCTCTGAAAGCATGGACAGAAGAAACTCCTTCCTTCTCACCACCAGTAGCCACACCTCTTTGCACCACATAGCCCTCATTAGAATCATCTCTAGAAGGCTACAAAGTTGACATGGATGGAGAAGAAGGACCAACAGCTGAAGCTGTGTGTTGAGGTTCGCCCACCTCATTTTTGAAATGCATTCTTGGAACCTCTCTCCCTCTCTCTCTCCCTAAAATAAGTTAAATAATTATGGTGCATAGGAGAATTGAACCTAATACCTCCTACTTTTAAAATATATTCTCACAAATAATATTGCTTAATAAGCTAGTTGCACCGATAATAAATAACTATTAGAGATCTCCATCAGTGTGGTGGGTTGTGTTGTTTAGATTTCTCATTGATGATGAGACCAAGCTTCCTGCATCTACCAGAAAAACTTTCATACTCAGATCTTCTCTATTATTGTTAATAAGGGAGATATGTAAGAAATCAAAACCTATCGACGAAGGCCCATGGATGTTCTAAAATTCATAAGTTTCAATAGCATTGAGGTCACCAAAGAGAGAGAGAGAGAGAGAGAGAGAGAGAGAGAGAGAGAGAGAGAGAGAGAGAGAGAGAGAGAGAGAGAGAGAGAGAGAGAGAATAATATTTACATCCATTGCCACTCTTAATAGGTGAACCCATTGTGATATGTAGGGTTGCAGCCAAGATTCTAAAACTCAAGAATGGTCACAGGATCGATCAAGCCTGATACCATTCCAATTATGATCTAGACCAATACCATTCTGATTATGATCCAAATAGGACTGAATCAAATTGTATTGAATAGTTCTATCCTTATTTTTGAAAAAAATTATTACAATTTTACCATTTGACTATGCATGTGTATCGAAAAAGGTTAGGATCGAAGATCGGTCAAGGCTGATATGATTTACAAATTTAGATGTGGAAATGATTGTGTTGTAGCACATTGTGATATGTGAAATGTGGCATATATTTAGATCTTATACTGCTTACTTCTTAGTATAATCCTCAATCCCCACCATCAAAAACAATTAAAGTTGTCAAAAATTAAAATAAATGGACTGGAATTAGCGAAGAGGACAGTGGGGTCATTGACTGGTACGATGGGGTTCGACTTCCTAAAGACATGTTCCTTCACTTCAAAGAACTTTATAAAGGTGCCTTAACAGGGCAGAAACTTCTACCAGCCCCAAAAGGTGTCAACCTCTTATTTGAACCCACAATTGTTCTGTCTTCGTCCACGAATCACTTTTAGGCTTTAGAACTCATTGGGCTCTAACCAATTAGCTTCATCATGGGGTCATCGCCCACATGTTGACCAAGGCAGTTGCTCCTGAGTCAACCAAAATTTAAACAAAAATAAAGTTCAGCCAAGAAACCTTTGCTGTTAAGAACATGAATTATCCAGAGGAATCATGGGAAACTCATTAACATGGGGGTTTCCTTACCAGTGCTTCCATTGGAACCAAATTCACATGGAAGAGCCAAAGAAGTAATATGCCTAATTAGATGAGAAAGCCCCACCAGTTTGCAACAAATGTTACATGGATACCTAAAAGACATGAAACAAATGTTAGATTCTAACACTCATAGATTCTAGAGTTAGACCACGTGAAGTATCTGAAATTGAGAAGCGTTGTGTTAGTGAATCGAGAGCAGAAGAGGGAAGAGGAGGAATTTGTCACTATTGTAGTTGCTCATTTGTCTTCTCTCTATTATATATAGGCAAGGGCTCATCAGTGAATGAATGAATATCTAGCAAGGAAGGGAGAGAGATATTTAGCAGTCAAATGCTAATCAAATACTGAATCAATAGACCATTTAATTACACTAAATGCAGCACAAGAGAGCTGTTTGGCTTCTGTCCCTTTGCTTTTGGAAATTTTTTTCTCAATCCCCAAATAATGCTCCCCCCGATTTGATTCCTAATTATTAGGGAATTTTTTTTTTAAAACCTCCCCCTTTGGTGCGTTTTTTATGTGCTCGCAATTTTGTGACGACCCAAACCCAAGATAAGGGTAAGAGTCCCTCCCTCGCGGGAGGTGATCTCGTGATCATATTTTTCCTAACTTGCATGTGACTAAAAGTTGGTTTTTTTTTTTTTTTTTTCATCTAAGAGGCTATTTCTCTTAAATACGCTGAAATATATTTTACATTAAAATACAAACTCAAGTATTTAAATATCTCAATGCTTGGTGGTAGCGTTAACTATTTATTACATGTTTCAAAATATAGTCTAAGAGGAAGTAAATGAAATAAATTTAAAAGGTATCATCCATCACCATTGTTTAATATCTCATAATCATAAAATTAAATGTCTCTATCATTAAAATAAAGCAAAAATTATTATGCATCTTCTTCAACATCCTATTGCTCTTGGCCTCCAGTACAATCCACAAACTCACATATTTCATCATTTGTGTCTGGAAGTAACAATAAAGGGGTGAGCTCAATAGCTCAGTGAGTTAAAGCATAAGATCATACATACATTAATAAGCACATCTTATATATGGAAATGTTATATGCAATATGACATTAAAGAATTAATTTGATATAGGTTTCTCTTTGTTCTACTGCATGTCCACTCTTTATAAGAATGAGGAACACAACCATTGATTTGATGGCTGCCATTTTTGGCATTATCGGACTTTCACCACATTAAGTCATTTTTTATTAACCCTGGCTGACTGGACCAGGTCTAGGATCATATGAGCTCTCCTTGTAGGAGTCCCTGATTTAGTTTTGGAGGAGTAAGGGAATTCCCATCCTTACCCTTATTCTTGTTCTGTTCTTGAGGATAGTGTGCTCCCCTTGTGGGAGGTCTTATCCTTAGTTCTGTTTTGGTATCCTTATCCAGCACCTAACCCCCTGCTGAAAAGGAGTGCAGTATGGGGTCTGGTTTTGAAGCTAAAGATCTAAGCATGAGAATATATTTTCAATTCATTTATGTATTTCCCTAACGACGTTCTATCATGTTCCATCATGGCATAACATCATATTTATGTAAATACAAACATATGATACATACATGGCATGTCATTAATAGCAAAGTATGAGATGACATATGATAATATTTCAAAACACCATAACATCATTCACAACATATTAACATGAGTGAAATTCTTATTCATATAACAATGTAAGAGGCATATCAATTATGTTAAGCCTATGGATTAAGTCACCTTGGTTTCTTGTATATAATTACCAGTTCTCTAGTATTTCTTTCGTAGAGTATACAGTCCCTAAATATGCTCACCTAACATATTACATTCATATTTTTCAGATTATATCCAATTATATGTTTAACTCTTTTCTACTTCCATAACATCTAACATAGACGATCGATATAAAATAAATTATGTCCTTAAAGTAGATTTAAAATACAATAAATTATCAATAGGACTTATCTCTAGATTAGGTCTTTAAGATCCTTCAAAATAGGTCTCAACATAGAGTACTGCAGTGTGACCATTTCTGTTAAATCGAAATGACCACAGTGCATTAAAACTACCTTTCTCCCTTTTTAAGAAACCAAATGGGTCTAGGATTTTTATGGATAGCACTAGACAAATAGAGTTACAAATCATTAGAAGGGTGCTACTCTAAATCTGTCTTTAAAGCATCCAAAATATAGACACAAAGACTAGTAGATGCACTGGACATATGCATTGGACAGAATTGACTGTAGTCCAATAAAATATATTTTTCTCCATCTTTCATAAATCAAATGGACTGGAGATATTTATGGGTGAAACTAAACTAACAGAGATATAAATCATTAGAAGGGTTCATATTTTTAATCAGTCTTCAAGTCATTCAAAATATGTATACAAGTACTAATATATGAATTGGACATATGCACTGAACAGAATTGACCACAGTCTAATAGAAATTCATTTTATCCCTCTTTTGTAAATCAGAAGGATTAGAATTTTTTATAGATAAAAGTATGCTTTTGGAGATCCCACATGTAAGAAAATCAGACCAAAAAAACATTCTTAGATTGAGTATTACAAAGGTCTAATCCCAGTATCCACAATCTGTTAGATTTCTAAGGTATAGTAAAAACAAATAGATAACCATCCCTTACGAGAGTCAAAATGAGCCATTTTTTCTTGTGGTTGTTATTTTGTAAATATGTATAAAAAATATCATGCCCAAAGAGAGTATTGAGTCTACCCAAAACTGTGTCCTAAATTTGTCTCTTCTGCAGAATAGTCTCAAAACCTTATTTTTTTGTTATACAAAAAGAGCTCAAAATGAAATAAAATTCTACAGAGGTCTACATATGTATGAATTCCATTTAAATAAAAATTTGTAACTCCTAATTATTATCACATAATTTTATAAAAAATTAATATGCACTACATATCAAACTAATCCCCTTGACAGATCTCAAAAATCTAATTTAAATCATGAAATTCCTCAAATAAAAAAAAAATACAAATACTTCCTAGAGTTATTATAAGATCTAAATGAAATGCATCATTATATAACCAAGAAAAATCCCCTCTAGCATAGGCTTTAAAAGATCTTACTCTTCAAACCTAAAAATAAAAATAAAATTCTAATGTAAAAGGGGTATCGGTTTCCTGTCTTTGTTGTGATTAGCTCGTCTTCTCAATGGCAATCAGAAGGGCTCTTTGATTGCAACCTTGATCAGCTTCCAACAGGTATGACCCTCCTTGAATCTCTTCTTTTCTTCTCTTCTTCTTCCTTCTCTCTCTCTCTCTCTCTCTCTCTCTCTCTCTCTCTCTCTCTCTCTCTCTCTCTCTCTCTCTCTCTCAATCTTTTTTTTTTCTCTTTCTCTCACACTTAAACTGGGAAGAGGTCTCCAACGTTAGTGGAATCCCCTCCCCTTAATTTTAATTTTATTTTGTTTCCTCCTCCATTCCTTTCTTCTTTCTTTCCCTTTTCCCTTTTCCCTTCTTTCCTCTTTTCTCTCTTTCCTTATTATTTATTTTCTAAGATAAATATTCAAAATTTCTTACATTTTAGATAACTTATCCAAATTTTATTAAATTCTATCCTATGTGCCTAATCCCTATAAGAAGATACCTTATTTTCTCATATGAGAGTTGAACTTAGGACTTCCTACTTGCAAACTTAAATCCAACCAACAAGCTACAACTTCATATGCACAAATATTTACATATGTATTATTATAACATATTACTTTATTTTAAATCACATTCGCTGATTAAATAATAAATTTGAAAATGATAACCCAGTACAATTACCATTATACCCTTAGGGTGAAATTCTCGTTTTAACACTACAATTATGACTAAGGGTTTCTGAAATCTGGGGTTTTACGTCCTCCCCACCTTATATAAATTTCGTTCTCGAAATTTGGTAGTATAACTGTCACACCCCGTTCACCCTGAACCGGAGCGGTGATCGAGTTAACACCGGTTAACCCAAACCTGCCAAGATCATCAGATACTGTATTCCACCACAGCATACACACACTAACATGAGTTCATCAGATCAGCGGAAGACTAAGTTTTACCTGTGAATAAATCTCATATACTTGATACCCGAATTGTGATATAATAAATATATACATTTGGGCCCGAAGGCATGATATATACACAAAAAGAATAAAATTCGAATATCAAGCATATACAGGAAATCATAAAAAAAAAACCATCAGAGTACACAACTCGGCTCGGTTTCAAGGCTGGAACTCAGCTCGGCATCAGGAGTTGTGCCCAGCTCAGCATCATATAGAAGAGCTCAGCTCGGCCTCAGAACTGCTGTCCTGCAGCATAGCTCTCGCACGAGCAGTCTACGCCGTGCTCAAACTCCTCAGGGGTCCACCAGTCCTCTTCAGGAAACTCGACTGTGGGACCCACCCCCTGCTCCTCAGATGTATGACCTGCAAAATCATCTAAAAAGGGGTGTACACGTGGGATGAGCTCACTAGCTCAGTAAGTAGAAAGATGGACCACACAGCAGTCCACACATCACAACACATCATATGCACTACATGCCATGCTATACATTTTAAATCACATCCACCTAAGCAACATTACTAAGTCTTTGGTTTTAGTGCTACTACAACCACAGTGCGCGTATACTCCGGGTACGAGCCGCGAACTCCCTCCCGCGATACGCCCATAGGGCTGTCGGAGAAGGCCCACCGTGAGTACTCGGAAAAGTAAAGACAATGCCGTCCACCGGCTCTCAACAGAAATGTAAATAACTGAAATAAAGGTGCTGACTCCAGCAATTTAAAAGCAGTACGATTGGCCCTCTTGAATGTACCACCGGGGATGCCGACTGTCCTACATGACTCGTCGGGCGTAATGCCTAACCGCCACAGTGTCCGACAACCGCGACCCCTGCTTCCCCCCAAATGGCAACCCAACACCTTAACTCCTGTTGGGAAGGGTCGTAGCACGGGATGGTGAGAATCCTAATACCGCATGCTCCTATATGACAATAGTACGACTGCATAGTGCCTCCGTGTCCCATTCCACGGGCCACCAATGCATTCGTTTCCAAGCCGACTACGGCATCTAGTCTATCAATGCATTATGCACCATGATGTCCACATTCAACATATAAACATCTCATTCAATTGGCATTTGAAAAGTAAACATAGCATATATGCACATCAAGGTGTGGAATGACTAATCTATATAGCATATTCATGATGACATGACTAGATTAGATATAGTTATATGAATGCCAAACAAATGCCTTGAAACAAGGCCAAACTTCCTCTCTCCACTTACTTGTTGAGTACAAGGATTCCCGTTCGGTACGGGTGAGATCCGGAGCGAATCGGGTAGGATTTGGTGAACCTAACATAATTGATAGGGGTTAGTACTTCACTATTTTAGAATCAAAATTAATAAAATCCGATGTCAAAATCGTGTTTAGAACGTCAAAAGAAGGTCACACGTCCGATTTGGGTTCGATCGGACATAAGGATCACCTTCGGGGCCACACAGGTGGGTCAGACAGGTGGGTTGTCTACCCACTGGTTTTACCCACAGGTTATGATCGGCGGGTAGGGGCCCGCCGGTTATACCCGTCGGTTGTACCCGTTGGTTGGGCCAGGGACCCTTTTCCAAGACCGACGGGTAGGTACCTGCCGGTTGTACCCACCGGCTAGGCCTGCAGGCCCCCTGCCTTCTCAGGTGGGTACCCTCAGGCGGGTAGGTACCCGCCGATTGTACCCACCGGTTTTGGCGGGAAAGACCCTGTTTCTTCTCCATTTTCTCCATTCTTTGAGGAATCAAATGGGGCTTTTCCCCACCCATTCTTCACACCTTTAAGGTCCTATAGGATGGTTCTAACCTAGATCTAGGTTAGATTCAAGTGAGGGAAAGCCATCTTACCTCCTTTGCTCAAGAATGACTTCAAACCCTCCAAATCACTTCCACCCACAATGCTTCTTCTACCTTGTCAATATTTCTTCAAATCCTTCAAGATCAACATATAAATCATCTATTAAACTTTAGATTCATCATTTCAAAGGGTATTTACAAGATTTCAAGAACCCATACTCGGATCAAGGGTTTAAAGCTTGGGTATGGTGAATGTTCATAAAACCCAACTTTTCTTACCTCCAACTGTAGATCTAGAGTTGAAGATTACTCTCCCGGCACCGGAATGGCAAGATCGAGCTTCGGCGCCACTGAAATCCTTCCTTTCTTCCTCTTCCTTTCTTCTTCCCTTTCTTTTCTCTCTCCTCTTTACTTTTCTCACCAAACTTACGAGGGTAATAAATGGAAAGAAAAGAAGTCATAAAGCCTTATATACTATTCCTAATTAAGTGAATAGTCTTGGATGGGTCACTCAGGTGGGTGGGTGTACCCACCTGTCCTACCCACCTGAGAGCCAAAACTTGGGATTTTGACCGGGTTCGGACCTCGGCGCGAACCCCACCCCAAGCATACAATGTAGCATACGTATATACCTTAAAATAAGGAGATAATACTTTTTTTATCCGTACATAGCCTTATGGTAGGTGCACGTACACGGTTTGGGCACTCCCGTCTCTTTTGGCACTGGCTCAGACTTGTCGGGCCAGCCGGTGTTTAAGGTCACCCGTACCATCATAGCCCATAAGGAACCCACTCTAATATCCTCTGGCTCGGTTCCTGCATGATTAAACCGGTTCAATCGCGAAATCAAACCGGGTTTAAGAAGCGGGGTATTACAATAACTCTCTTAAAGGTAGTTTAATTTATCCCCATTTATTCTTTTAAGAAAATGAAACTGAGAGTAGGACAAATGTGAAAGGATATTCTAACCTTTCGATTTCAATTCTGAACTAGTGGATTATAAGCCTCTATTTTCTTGTGACACCCAAGAATAAGGCAAGTACCGGATTAGCTTGGGAGATCAATGAAGTGTCCCCACCAAGAATATGGTAAGTACTAGGGAGTTTGGGGGATCGGTGGAAGTGTGCAAATTTTAGTCCCACATCACCTAGCAAGATAATACTGGGCTAATTAATAACCTCTAGCCTCATTAACATGGCACAACATGTTTTAAAGTCTTGAGGCTCATAGGCCAAAGAGGACAATATTATGCAAGATTAATGGGATTGGGGCATTATAAATGGTATTCGAGTAGATCCCGACAGCATGTGGGGCCATAGTAGGATGCTGTGCCGAAAAGAAAAAAGTTGTGACACCCAAGAATACGACAAGTATCAGACTCGCTTAGGATATCAATGGGGTATCTCCACCAAGAATACGGTAAGTACTAGGGAGTTTGGAAGATCAGTGAGGGTGTGCAAACTTTAGTCTCACATCGCCTAAGGAGAGAATACTAGGCTAGCTAATAACCTTTAGCCTCATTAATATGGCACAACGCGTTTTAAAGCCTTGAGGCCCATGGGCCAAATAGGACAATATTGTGCAGGTTAATGGGGCCGAGGTATTACAAATGGTATCAAAGTAGATCCCAAAAGCATGTGGGGCCACAACGGATGTTATGTTGAAAGGGGAGAAGTTGTGACACCCAATAATACATTAAGTTTCAGACCCGCTTGGGAGATCAATGAGGTGTCCCCACCAAGAATATAGTAAGTAACAGGGGGTTTGGAAGATCCGTGAGGGAGTGTAAACTTTAGTCCCACATCGCTTAGGAAGAGAATATTGAGCTAGTTAATAACCTCGAACCTCATTAACATGACACAACGCATTTAAAGCCTTGAGACCCATAGGCCAAAGAGGACAATATTGTACAATGTTAATGGGCATGAGGCGTTACAAATGGTAACAGAGCAGGTCCGGACAGCATGTGGGGGTCACAACGAGGATGTTGTGCCGAAAGGAAAAAAGTTATGGCACCCAAGAATACAGTAAGTATCGGATCCACTTGGGAAATCGATGAAGTGTACCTATCAAGAATACGACAAGTACCATGGGATTTAGGAGATCGGTGATGATGTACAAACTTTAGTCCCACATCGCCTAGGGAGAGAATCTTGGGCTAGTTAATAACCTCTAGCCTCATTAACATGGCACAATATATTTTAAAGCCTTGAGACCCATGGGCCAAAGAAAACAATATTTTGCAAGGTTAATGGGGTCAAGGCGTTACAAAACAAATTTGATTCCTAATTATTAGGGATTTATTTAAAATAACATCACTAATTATTTTTTTTCTGATGTCAAAAGGTTTTCTGTGTGGAATTTTAAAATCTTTCCCTTTTTGTGCATTATTATGTGCCCATAACTTAATTCCTAATTATTAGTTTGAAATTTTTTATCACCCATTTGGGTGGCTTTTTTGGTCATTTTGAAAGTTCTTTTGGTAGACGCTAATGGTTTTTTTGTCTTTTTAAAAAAGTATACCAAAGAAGTGAGGTGCATACTTTTAATAATAGTATGATATGATTTTTTTAGTAGACGCTAATAGTTTTTTTGTCTTTTTAAAAAAGTATATCAAAGAAGTGAAGTACGTACTTTTAATAGTAGTATGATATAGTCAGTATTTTATAATGGTATTTGGTATTTTGGTTCAATTTTTAATATGATTTTGGTATTTTGATGTGGTATTTGATATGATTTTAGTGTTTTGGTACATTATTTGTTATGTCTTAAATATTGATATTGTATTGTATTGAGAAAAAAAAAACATTTTATCATATCAGATACTCTCCTTTGATACGATCATTTGGTACGGTTTTGGTATCAATACTAAATTGACATCCTTAATCATCCATGAGGAGGGTGCATGGTTGATTTCTTTCAATGAGAAAATTTGAATATTTTAAATTCATTAGTCAAGTCAAAGTAGTTTTAAAACTTGTTTTGGAACCCCAAAATCCCGAGATCCTTTCTTTAAACATAGGGTGACTCGTTTCTCGTACCTAAGCTCACGCTTGTAGAGTAGCAATCCAGAGTTTTAAAAATTAGGAATTCGATTGTTGGATCAGCCTATTTGAATTGGAATTTAATATGATTGATCTATCTGATGAATTTTATTGATTCCTGATGATTCAAGTATATTTTCAATTGAATCTTACTGATTTTGATGGATTCCCATTTCACTTGATTTTGGTCTTAAAACCCTGCTTCCCTATCCAAGTCAAGGTTTGAAATTTCATTTTGTTTTGGTGTTTCAGTGGGTTCAGAAAAACCAACTCAGTGAGATCTCGACGAGATCTCGACCGATTTAGTGTATTTTTTTTGTTTCATTTGACTGTTTCGGTGGTCAAACGATTATATTTTGATCTGAAACTTGGTGGATAGATTATTTTAAGGTTAATAAACATGCTTAGAACATAAAAATGAAAAAATATTAAAACATGACATTGTTTTAGAGTTGCACCTTTGTTTGGCAGCAATCGTCGAACTGTTTTGGAGATTTTACTTGCTTCATTGCTAAAATAGGATATAATATGAAAGTAAAACAAATAAATAATGCATCTAAATCATGATCAAAATATACATCAATATTAATTAACTAATATTTAGAGTACTAGAGTAATATACTATACAATTCCATAATTCACAAGTCCCAACTAAAGTCATCCACTGAGCATATTAGTTACACAACAACACAAAAGTAATCATAATGACCATCTATTATCTACTGGAAAGAATTATGATGGCCTGGCTAGATTCCACGCCCAGTATGATGGAGTCAACGTGCATTTTCCTCTAACTACACTACAAATGTATGCCACACTAAGAGAAGAATCGAACATAGTCCTCCACAGCTGCCAACAAGACTGAGTCATCTACATACTAAAGGTAACCTATCCAAGGGTACGTATCACCACCATAGTATGAAGAATAAGAACCCGCTATTGAGCTACTGTCAACTGATGGTTCCAACAACACGTATGGATTGGCTGAGTATGAAAATAAATTGCCCACCATATATATAGTTGACATCCATTAAAGCAATATTTATGATAAAATGTAATAATTTATGTTAATGAAAAATTAATTTTTAAACCAAAAAAATAAAAAATATATTTATCTACCAAAAAAAATTTTGACTCTGTGAGGTCATAGATGTAAAAATCGATAAGCATCCAACATGTATTTATGTACTATTTCAAAAAAAAAAAGATTTTGGAAAAAGAACTTTTCCTTTATTCCTAAGCTTTGAATGTATAGATCTTCTTGTAGGAGTCCAATGGACATCAAAATGTGTGATGATGTGGCTAATTAGAGGTTTGTTGGAGTGTTTTTCCGTAAAATATGCAAATGGAACTGAAACCATCGAGACAGGCTCAACGAAGTTTTGTATTTATAAGGCATGAAATGTATCATTTCGACAAGATACCGCAATGATACCAAAATTTTGGTCAAAATACTGATGATACACATTGA
Organism: Macadamia integrifolia; assembly: GCF_013358625.1. NCBI lineage: Eukaryota > Viridiplantae > Streptophyta > Magnoliopsida > Proteales > Proteaceae > Macadamia > Macadamia integrifolia. The sequence continues at coordinate 37,423,592 of NC_056562.1, forward strand.
TTTGTGCCTCATTTAGTTTCAAAAAAAAAAAAAGAGGCAAAATTTCAAACCATGGTCCAAGTTCCCCTCCCAAATTCCCCAAAAGTGTTTGTCAATAGGTAGGGTTTGATCCAAAATTAGGTGATAGGTCAGCTTTGATCGAAAACTAATTCAATCCGAGATTTCAATTATCTAATATTGTGGGATTTGGATTCAAACCAAGGTTTATAATTGAGTTGACATCCATTCTGGTTGTTCAATCTATAATCACGTGTTAGATTTTCCTCTCATATGACACCTCCCTTCTGTGCCTAATGATAGTAATCCACGGAATAAAAAATAAATAAATAAATAAATAAGAGAAGAAGAAGAAGAAAGAATAAAGATTGAAATATTTTTTCATATGAATTGACGAGGGCTAGTGTTTTTTCAAGAGATCGTTTCTCAACATTGAGTGTATCGGTGCTAGATAAAAATGATAATTCCAACAATTTCTTTGTCCTCAACGCTTCTCATTTTGAGGAATTAGTCTCAATAGTCTTTGATGGTTATACAAGTATCCAAAGTACGAATAAGAGGTCTTTTGACAAACCTTGCATGCAGTACATCATCCTACCGTGAACATGCATACCCAATAAACTTGGTGAGGATGAGTTCATACTTTTTCTTGTCCGGAAGAGATTTATAAGCAAAAATTCTCTCTACTTTGGTAAGCCGGTTAAGAATTCTTCAGATCCCTTTTCACCACTGAACTCTGGAACCTAAACTTTGATGCCATAATCTTTATCAAAAAATTGTCGGGTAACATCTTGGGGTATAACTAGATCATGTTGTTGCCTATGAGGTGTGTCTTCGATCTGAAAGGTTTTGAACTAAGGAGGGAGTGTAGAGGATCCTTCTTCAGCTCGCTTATCAGACCTCTTCATTAAAGCAGTCATCTCTTCTATAAACTTGTTAAACTTGGCTTCAGTCCTCTCAACCCTAGCATCAATACTCTGTTGATTCTCATGCAGTACCCATTGACCCTTAGCTAACTCATCATACAATTTTTATAGCTTAGCATTGGTGACATGACCCAACATGGTTAAGAAATTGCAAGAAATTTGCTCTGATATCATTTGATGTGGATCCGAGTTTCAAAATTCGAAATCGGATTGCTTATGGGCCCACAATTAACAATTAAACCAGTTTTCAAATAAGTAGGGGCATTATTGTAAATTCAAGAATAGCTCAAGCACTTAAAAGAGTGGAAAATAAATAATAAGGACAAACTAAAATAGAAATTGGAAGGAGAGGGTTGTTTAAGAATTACCAAAGAGAAGGGGAAGTAATAGAATATAACTTTATGAAACAAGGGCTTACTTGTAATAACAACAAGTGGTTTGTTTGCAAATAAGAAAATAGTTCATCTTCAACCTTAGGTCACGATAGAACACAAACCCAGCGGCAAGCGGGGAAGGCTTGCAATTCTGAGAACTCCTCTGAGGCTCATTGATTCAGCCCAAACTCTTCTATGAAGCTTGAACACAGTTGCAGAGTTTGAACTTGCAGCAGGAGCAATAATAGAGATTGAGATTCTAGGGTTCAGGTCACCTTGGTGAGAGCTTCCTTCGATCAAAGGCTCAACCCAAATAGATCTCACATGAAAGAGATCGATCCACTTCTTGAGGGCTGCAACTACCACCCAGAACAGAGGTTCAACCAACACAAGAAAATTAAGAAAAGGAGAGGAAGATAGGGAGGAAAGGAGATGAAGATAAGGGAATCGGCAGTCATGGTTCAACCAAGCAAACATTCAATTTCAAAACTTCAAATTTGAGTTCTCTTTCATTATATGGCTATAGAAAAGAAATTCAAAGCATAAAATTGGAAATTGACTAAAATGGAAACTAACCTAATTGGCAACTAAAAATAAAAATTCAATTTAAATAAAATACCACCAAACTAATTTCTAATTAAAAAAGAAAAAAAAATAAGGAATCAAATCAAAAATATATTTTCTAAACCCATCACCCAACTGCATCAATGGATTCCTAGACATGACACCTTTTCTTAATGTCTATGATTCCATAGACCCCAATACAGGATGCTTCATTAAAAAATTGACTATGGCAAAAACAACTAGTAGCAATTATATTGAGGCAAAGAATACTTAGGATGGACCGTCTAGTTTTCTTTCCGCATGAAAATATGTTGTGGTAGTTTTAACCATTGGATAGATAGTGTTGAGTATAGATTAGCCATGTATCAAATTCCAAAGCCAACTAAAATCATAAACCTGATCTATTGGTGTTTTTTCTTATATTTTCAGCCATCCAACTTCAACCAATTTTCCAAAAGCTTGACTTTCTTTGAGCTATTTCACCACGTGGTCAACATGTGAGCAAAAAATCCCTGCCCACAAATTCAGGCCCTACTTGATCTGCCACATGGCAGATATTAGGCTTGTATGCAAAGGCCTTCTTCACAGGCTAAACCCTAGTAATCAAAATATATAATAAATTAAAGGGAAAATTACGCCCCCTTCCCTATAGTTTTCCGAAATTACATGTGGTTCCAAGGGTTTAACGATTTATGCCCCCTACCTTAGCATTGATGGTGTGAGTATGTTGTTAGTTTTATATAGTAAAAGACCATATTACCCCTTAGTAGAACTACTATTAGACCGTATTACCCCTTTAGCAAGACATGGGTTGAACAAATCAGATGTACATCAAAAGCTCGTCTGATTTGTTCAACCCATGACCGTATTACGCCTTTAGATTAAAAAAATAGCACGGTGCATGCACCGATCTTCCCTATATAAGCCCTTGCATCTCTTCTTCTTCTAATTCAATCATTTCAGCTTTCTACCTGAGACTCGCAACTTATAAATGAAGAACATAGAAAAAAGGGGAAAAAAAGAGGGATAGAATTATAGAAAAATGTTAGGGCTTGAATATAAAGGATTGGATTTTTATCTTCTTGAGTTGATTTGGAGGCATCTGTTAGGAGCTCCGGCGGTGGTGGTGGTGGTGGTGGTGGTGATGCTACAGGGTATTGTAGGAGCTCAAGTTTCGGTAGTCTCTTCCCTTGTTTGATAGAGAATTGGGGAGATATGCCATTAAAGGTCGATGATTCAGAGGATATGGTAGTCTATAATTTCCTTCCCAACGCCGTTAATGTCAGATGGATTATGTCGCTTTCGGATGAGCCATCTAATAGCAGTTGCAGCAACGGATTTAGTGATTTAACGATGATTACCATTAAATCAGAACATCAAAAGACGACGACAATGATGACAACTCCAACAGTTGGGGCTCTGTTTCAGGAGCAACTGACGGATTTACCTTCATCTGCCATGACTACTGTCTCAAGTATCTCAATTCCCAAACGCAGAATTTGATTTCAACGGCAATTGTAGTTGTGGCACCATCGAAGGGGAAGCATTATAGAGGTGTATGGAGACATCCTTGTGGGAAATTTACGACGGAGATGGGTTGAACAAATCAGACATCCTTCGGGGAAATTCTCAATGTTGTTCTTCGCTATGGTGAAAGAGGGATTTCTTTTTTTCTTCCTTTTAAGTGGGGGTGTATTAGTAACTTCATTTTATTATAAGGGTATTTTTAGTGTTCAAATGGTGACGACACCAATTAACAGTTTCAAACTCATGGTGACTAAAGGATTGGACTCAAGTGTAAGAATGTTAAATTTTATATCTATTTTATTATATTTGAGTTTCAAAATAAAGTCTTGCTTTTATGTGTTTTGATTGTTATGATGTGGGATCCTTAGGGTTAAGGTAGTGAAAAATAGTCAATAACACCCAATGGGAGCCCTAAAGTCCATTCATAGCCATTACCATGAGTGGAGAGGTGGGCAAAGAGAATTGATTGGGATTAATTTTATTTACGAAATTAATTCTTAATTCATACTATAGGTTATTGCCAAATGGAGGTAAATGATCAATGTCATTATATGGGTGACCTAAAGTCCATTCATGGTCACTACCATGAGTGGGGAGATGGATTAAAAAATGGTCAATAACACCCTATGAGAGCTCTAAGTTTCATTCATAGCCATTACCATGCGTGGGGAGGTGGGCCAAGGAATTGATTAGGATTAATTAAATTAAATTAAATTAATTCCCAATTCATGTCCATATGACATTATTCTCCAATTAACTTGCCATTAGTTGGAAGTTACTCTTGAGGAATCCAAGAGGGCGCAAGAGTTGATTTTGGGTCTATATAAACCCAACCAAATATCTTGCAGAGACACACATTCACACATTGACATTCCATCCATTTCTACTTCTTATAACTATACAAGTCATTCTCTTCCTTTCATTTTTCTCTAAGTCTTGTGTAAGGTTAAAGGGTGGCTGCTATGCTGTAGCTTTTTGCTCCTAGAAGAGACTAAAAGAACTGTCTCATCTTCTAGTGGAAGGTTGTTTTATCTTGGAGGTAGAAGGTGCAGAATAACTCTTGGCAGTAGAGGGCATCAATGACCTTAAAGGTAGCACTACAAGTGTGACTCAACCTCAATTCTGTTCGAAGCTTTTTCAATTGCTGTGGTGGTGATCCAACATCTATTTCAAGCTTTTCCTCATCTCATTTCAGCTAAGGATCAATACAACAATATAGTTTCTATTGTGAAAACTGTGTATTACAATTTATATTTTATAAGAAATTGTAATATAATTACCCAACAATTTTAAGGTAATTGATCGTTATAAAATCCCATGGCTGATCTTGGAGATACGAGCCTCAACAGAGGTGATGACTCCAACAATAATGATGATCCTTCAATCACTATCATAGGTGATGCTTCGAACAACAATGTCGTTGATGGAACTATCAACGTAAGAGATCCTTCAAACATCAATGTTGAAGGAACAATCATCAATCAAGGAGGCGGGGTTCATGTTAGCCATAATGGTAAGGGGATTCCTCATTTACCCACCATTGATTCAATTCCCACCAATGTTATCCCCTCAATAACTGATCTTATTTCGGATTTGGGTAAGATGAGAGCTGTCACTAAATTTGACAAAATTGAGCAGTTTGGAGGTCAAAACTTCAAATAGTGGAGGCAAATGATGTTGTTTGCATTAGCCCAAATTAGGATGATATTTACCTTTACTGAACACATACTGAAAAAAAAAAAAAAAAAGCAATGATCCTGTAAAGGAGGGCAAAAGGGTGGCTTGGATTCAAGCAGATTACCAATGCAAAGATTGGATCTTAAATGCATTATACAATGACTTATACCATGTGTATAGTTCATTAGAATATGCATATTCGATTTGGAATGCTTTGGTAAATAAGTATTCTCTTAAGGATGCTGGCTCAAAGAAGTACTTGGTGGCTAAATTTCTAAATTTTACTATGAAATATAGTGACACCATTTCGAACCAAATTGATCAATTTCAGATCTTAGTTGGAAAGCTAGCAAAGGAAAAAATGGTTCTACTAGAAGAATTTGTGACCGGTGCCTTGATTGAAAAGCTTCCATCTTCTTGGGATGCTTTCAAGCTATCAATGAAACATAAGAAGACAGAATTGACCTTGGACTAGTTGGTTGTGAGGATCAAAATTGAGGAAAAGAACCAGAACAAGGACAAGGGTGAAAAAGACCTTGGGGAGAAACGTTTGAAAGCGAACTTTGTAGAAACCAACAAATAAGACAAGAAAAGGAAGAACCGTCAAAACTTTGATGAGCCTTCTTTTAAGAAGAAGAAACTCACTTGTTATGTGTGTGATAAGCTAGAACACTTCAAGAAATATTTCCAATTCAAGAAGAAAAAAATTTGAAAAGGTGAACCTAGTTGAAGAAAACGTCTTTGTAACTATGGTCACAGAAGCAAATTTGGTTAAAAAAAATCAAAGAGTTGGGTATTGGATACCGGGGCTACAAGACACATTTGTGGTGATCTGAAGATGTTCTCTTCTTATTCCATGAGTATGGGAGACGAAAATGTATTCATGGGAAACTCCCAAAGTGCCCCTATTATGGGGAAAATAAAGGTAGTGTTGAAGCTCACTTCAGGGAAGACTATGGTTCTCACCAATGTCCTCCATGTACAGGACATTAGGCGTAATTTAATTTCAGTTTCTTTGTTCAATAAAATATAAATGAAATTAGCTTTTGAGAGTGATAAGGCGGTTATCACTAGGAACAATGTATTTGTGGGGAAGGGATACCTTATTGAGGGGTTATTTGTACTAAGTGTTGAAAACATTGTAATTGAGAAAGCTAGTACTTCTTCTACTTACATTGTTGTCCCTACTAACTCTTTTGAGGGTGGGTCATAGTAGTGTGAAGTATATCACCAAACTATGCAAGTTAGACATGATCACTAATAAGGTGGAACGCCCTGTGAACAAGTGTACAACTTGTGTAGAGGCAAAGTTAACCAAAAGACCTCATAAAACTGTGGATAGAAAGAGTGATCTCTTGGAATTGATCCATAGTGACTTGAGTGACTATAAGTCATATGAGTCTAGGGGAGGAAACAACTACGTCATAACCTTCGTAGATGACCACTTTAGGTATATCATGATTTATTTACTCAAATCAAAGGATGAGGCTGAAAAGACATTTATATCTTATAAAATGAAACTTGAAAATCAACTTGACAAGAAGGTTAAAAGACTTAGAACCGATAGAGGGACTGAGTATTTTAACATTGAAAATTTTTGTGAGAAAAATAAAATTATCCATGAGATAACCGCTCCACACCAATCGGAATCCAATGGGGTTGCCTAAAGAAAAAATAGATCTCTTAAAGAGATGATGAACTCTATGTTATTGAGTTCAAGTGTACCACTTAATATGTGGGGGGAAGCCATGCTAATGGCATGCTATCTATCAAATAGAATCCCACATAATAAGACTGGTATGATTCCATATGAGAAATGGTTTGGAAAAAAACCAAGTCTAAAACACTTGCAGATTTAGGACTGTTTGGCTAAGATATTATTATCGGATACTAAGAAAAGAAAATTAGAACAAAAAACATGTGATTATGTGTTTTTGGAGTATGCTACAAATAGTATTGTATACCGTTTCATGGTGATTAAAGCCATGGATGATGTTATTGAAACAAATAGCATCATAGAATCAAGGAATGTTGAGTTCTTTGAAAACATATTTCCCTTTAAGTCCAACTTACTTACAGGTAAGGATAGTCAATTGACTTATGGGGAAATAGAGTCAAATGAAAGGGTTACCAATCAAAAATTGGGTAATAGTGATGTAAGTCAACCAAGGATGAGCAAGCGACTCAAAAGACCCAAATATTCAAATGATGAGTGGTTTATCTATTTAGAAGATAAGGATCCTCTTATATACAAATAGGCTATCACATCATCGGATGTTGTCTTTTGGAAGGAGGCAATCAAGAGTGAACTAGATTTAATCTTGGAGAATAATACTTGAAAATTGGTAAATTTATCAATTGGTTTCAAAACTTTGGAAACCAAGTGGATATTTCGAAAAAAACTAAAAAGTGATGGGTCACTTGATCATTTCAAGGTTAGACTTGTAGTCAAGGGGTTTAAGAAAAAGCCTAACATTGATTACTTTGACACATTTTCCCTAGTCTGTAAAATTGCCACAGTAAGGGTAATGTTAGCAATGGCGTCAATACATAACCTAGTCATCTATCAAATGAATGTGAAAATGACATTCTAAAATGGAGACTTAGAGGAGGAAATTTAGATAAAGCAACTAGAAGGTTGTGTTGTAAATGGATAAGAGAAAAAAGTTTGTAAGCTTCGAAAATATTTATATGGATTGAAGCAGGCGCCAAAGCAATGGCATGAAAACATCTAATTTCAAATGGTTTCGTTATGAACGATGCTGAAAGGTGCTTATATAGCAGGTTTCATGGTGGTAAGGGCGTATTCATACTATTATATGTAGATGATATGTTGATAATGGGAATAAACTTGGAAATAGTGAATCAATCTAAGAAACTTTTGATGCCTAGTTTTGACACAAAGGACTTAGGAGAAGTTGATATGATCCTTGGGATCAAGATCATCAAGCAAGAGAATAATATTTCACTATCCCAAGCCCATTATGTAAAAAATATACTTGAAAAGTATGGGTACCATGAAGTTTCAGCGGTTAAAACACATTTTAAAATGAGATGTCATTTGAAAAGAAACTTGGGTGAACCAGTGAATCAAAAAAGGTATGCTCAAGTTATTGATTCAGTCACATATCTAATAAATTGTATGCATCCTGATATTGCCCTTGTAGTAGGAAAGTTAAGTCAACATACTCATAATCCAAGTAAGGAGCATTGGAGTGTGATTGATAAGTTGCTGAGGTACTAAAAGGCATTATAAACTATAGTTTGCACTATAGTGGTAAACCAATGGTGTTGGAAGGGTACTATGATGCAAATTGGATCTCGGATACATATGAGTCCTTAGCTACTAGTGGGTATGTCTTTACATTAGTAGGCGGTGCCATCTCATTGAAGTTCACAAAGCAATCTTGTGGGACATGCTCTACTATAGAAGCTGAGTTCATAACCTTAGAAAAGGCGGGAATGAAAGCCGAATGACTTAGAAACTTAATGACGGATATTTTATTGTGGTATAAACCAGTGCCATCAATATCACTACATTGTGATAATCAAGCGGCTATACATCTTGCCAAGAACCGGATAAACAATGATAAAAGGAGGCACATACGCTTAATACACAATCTTGTGAGACAGTACATAGATGAATGAATTATAGCTATCGATTATGTGAAGTCAGAAAATAACCAAGCTGACATGTTCACAAAGCCTATATTTGTCAAAAACTTATGTAGTGTATCTACAGGAATGAGGTTGATGCCTAATCCTTAGGTCATGTGATGGACACCCTACCTATGTGAAGAGGCTTAATGCCTGAATTAAGTTCAAGGGATACAAGCGAATTCATGGGTGACTAACTCAGTACTACTGCTTATTTAAGTATTCATTCCAAGATACAGATGGTGATAGTAGTACCACCACAAGGAGAAAGGTTGAGCGGTAAAGCTCTTAATTAATCCAATCCCAGGAAATATGGGAGTGTGTTAATTATGATGCACATCGAGAACTAACCTCCTAAGTAAATGTAAGGGGTGTGGCCGCCACCGATGAGAACTTATAGGCAAGTTCTCTAAACATTCATGAGTCTAAGATAAGGGACATGATCGGTTCAAAAGTCCAAAGTGATTATATGATGGGTAGCTTAAAAAGTTGACTTATGGGATGTGATTGATGGATCGATCAGCTACACTAATGAGGAAAGGTTCAAGGAGTCTGACTCTACCCGTACTCTATAGCGCTACTCATTAGACCTAGTGTAGATTCAAGTCCGAAAGATACCTACAACGATGCATCTTATAGTGTCTAATACAGTCACAGCTCATGTGTCCGTGTCTTTTGAAACTTATGGGGGATTGTTAGATTCTATATCTATTTTATTATATTTAAGTTTCAAAATAAAGTCTTGCTTTTTTGTGTTTTGATTGTCTTGTTATAGTGTGGGACCCTTAGGGTTAAGGTAGTGAAAAATGGTCAATAACAGCCTATGGGAGTCCTAAAGTCCATTCATGGCCATTACCATGAGTGGAGAGGTGGGCAAAGAGAATTGATTGGGATTAATTTTATTTATGAAATTAATTCTTTATTCATACCAGAGGTTATTGCCAAATGGAGGTAAATGGTCAATGTCATTATATGGGTGACTGAAAGTCCATTCATGGTCACTACCATGAGTGGGGAGATAGACTAAAAAATGGTCAATAACACTTTATGAGAGTTCTAAATTTCATTCATGACCATTACCATGAGTGGGGAGGTAGGCTAAAGAATTGACTGGGATTAATTCAATTAAATTGAAGTAATTCACAATTCATGTCCATATGACATTATTCTCCAATTAACTTGCCATTAGTTGGAGGTTACACTTGAGGAATCCAAGAGGGTACAAGGGTTGATTTTGGGTCTATATAAACCCAACCAAATATCTTGCAGAGACACACATTCACACATTGACATTCCATCCATTTCTACTTCTTATAACTATACAAGTCATTCTCTTCCTTTCATTTTTCTCTAAGTCTTGTGTAAGGTTAAAGGGTGGCTGCTATGCTGTAGCTTTTTGCTCCTAGAAGAAACTAAAAGAACTGTCTCATCTTCTAGTGGAAGGTTGTTTTATCTTGGAGGTAGAAGGTACAGAACAACTCTTGGCAGTAGAGGGCATCAATTACCTTAAAGGTAGCACTACAAGTGTGACTCAACTTTAATTCTGTTCGAAGCTTTTTCAGTTGCTGTGGTGGTGATTCAACATCTATTTCAAGTTTTTCCTCATCTCATTTCAGCTAAGGATCAACACCACAACAACATAGTTTCTACTGCAAAAGCTTTGTATTGCAAGTTATATTTTGTAAGAAATTGTAATACAATTACCCAACAAAGAATCTTTCAAACCATAGGGGAAGGGGATGTAAATCGTTCAAACCTTTGGATCCACATATAATTTCGACAAACTATAGGGGGCGTAATATTCCTTAAATAAAATGTATTGCTGGTCATCCTTTTGGAATATGGACTGGCAGCTCAATATAAGTTAACAATTTTGTATGAGTGACACCCATGCCTTCCTTCTCCGGAGTTTGATTGAGAAATATCTTCATCCATCTCTATGCAACAACAATTTCTATTACCAAATTGTTCAATTCCGAACCATTTAGCCTAGTTTTGCTACAACGTTCTCGGAAAAATTTTACTTTCAAGTTAAAAAAAATTCCCTGACCATACAGCTCTATGTGCAGGAACTTCTAATTCGCTAGCCAAGTCGATATATAGCTACTATTCTGATGTGGCTCATAATCACCTTAAGCTATGTTTGGGAGGTAAGAAAAGAGAAGAACATAAAAGGCATCTAGATGAGGAAAGAGACGAAAAGAATAGAAATGAAAAGAACGGAAGAGAAAAAACTGAAATTCATGTGTTTGGCAAGGAGAGAAAAGAAAAGAAAAAAAAAGGCGCTTTGATCCGTACAACTACACCGAAATACTCAACACCCAAGTTTAAAAGAATGTGATCTAGCATTGCTGTTGTGATACATTTGTTGATTCATGTATCAACTGAGGACAACAATTGTTTTTGCTATTCCAAACCCTACTGTCTTCTACCATCGACGGGTTTACTGTTGTTGGGGTAGTGACCAGTGGTGGAGAGAAGAGGTGAAGAGGAGACTAGAGGCAGCGAAGAAGAAGAAATAGGAGGAAGAAGGTGAAGTAGTTGGTTTTATCAAAAAAAAAAAAAGGTGAAATAGTTGGATGGGCAACGGATTGGGTAAAGTGGACGGTGGGATTAGCGACAGAGACAAAGGGGGATGATCTAGGTACTGCTCTCTCTCACACACAGACGCTATTGTTGGCGCCTTTCTCCCACCCCCTATTTTGTCTTTCTCTCTCTGGTGTCGGAATTGTGCAACGCCCTGTCAATGTGTTTATGAGTTTGTGTAAAGGGAATATCTTTTTTGTGTGATTTTGGAAGAAGATCGGCTTTTTGATTCAGGGGTTTGATTGGTTCTATCACCATCGCTTTTCCCCCGGCAGGAATGGCGATAGATCGAAGGAGGTGCACGGCGGGTGGGTGAGTCTCTTTGCTCTGGTGCTTGATGGTGGAATTGTTGTAGACTCCATATGAGAGAGAGAGAGAGAGAGAGAGAGAGAGAGAGAGAGAGAGAGAGAGAGAGAGAGTACGCTAGATCAGGGAAAAACCCAATGTTTTCTCGATCACACAAAGTTATCTTGACTGTGAGACGAGATAAGTTTTTGACGGCGATGGAGAATTACGCAACTTTCGAGGCACTTTTAAAATTTAAATTAAGACTCTTCTCATCATCATTTTCATGTCCAAACACAAAGAAGAAATGGAGATCGGAGAAAATAGTACAAAACTTGTACTATTTTATTTTATTTTCTTTTCTTTTGTTTTCCTGGGCTACCAAACACAGCCTTAGTTCCATCATCAACACGTTATAGAAGGTAAAAGTTAGTCTTTATAGAGAGATCTGATAAAATACAATGATACAAGGATAAGGTAAACATTATCTCAGAGGACAACCAAAATTCGTAACATTTTATCCAGCTGCAGGTATAGAAGATGCATACTCGAATGAAAGGGTAAAATGTCCTTAATCCATGAATATTCAAAGTCCTTTAAAAAAAAGCTATATTCTACTCCTATGCACAGTTTAAAGGGAAATAACTAGGGAAATAACTAGGGGCCCGTTTGATAACGTTTCAAGAAACGTGTTTCTGCCGTTTCTGTTTCTAGAAACAGCAGAAACGGAGCAAAAAGCGTTTGATAAAACTGTTTCGTTTCACTTATTTTTAAAAATAGAAATATAAATTTTTACTTATTTATGGTTCAAGAAACGACCTAGGCGAAACAAGTTGAACTTGTTTCGCCGTTTCTGGAAACGACTTGTGGCAATTCTTTCACTGGTTACCATCGACTTCTAAAAACATGACTTATCAAACACCTTCAATTCCGTTTCTGTTTCTAGAAACGGAAATTTATGTTTCTGCCGTTTCTTGAAACAGAAACGGCAGAAATGTTATCAAACGGGCCCTAGGATTTCAGACCTAAATATAAAAGAACAACAGGCTATATGTTCTCATCCAGTAAAACAATGTTCATTTTAATAAAATGTTTTTTAGCCATGAACCTTAGTCACCTAAAGCAATGACATAACCTCAATGAGAAATGATAAGTAGCATCAGCAACATCCACACTAACTAGATCCTGTGACGATCTTAAGAGATCAAGGACTCCAACATTCAAACACAAATTAAAATTTAGAAAAATAAAGGAAAAAACAAGTTTTATTCCGAACAATTAAACTAGGCATGTGTTCGGTCAGGAACTAGATTCTGTACATCACAAAAAGACAATCCAGTTTCACTATGACTATGTAATTGTAGTCAAGATATGAACTCAGTATTCCAAGTGTCTCAGTGGATTCGCTTGTATGATTTAATGGGTATTCAAAGTAAACGAAAAATGCGATCCTTTTAATGAATATCATTATAGCAGAGCATAGCCTCACTCATCAAGATAGATTGTAAGAAAGATTGATCACAGAGACATAATAATCACGAAAGACGGATACTAAAATCATGCAAAAGGAAGTCCTGACATAACTGTGAACAATAGGAGGATTACATTCATGATGTAGATAGGATAGACCCTCACAGCTCCAGTGCAAGAATATAGTGAACTGAATAATCTAGTTTCTACCACACAAAAAAGATCGATGCATTTCTAATGAATCTTTTCAGCAAAATAACAGCATTTCCTCCGTTCGTAAATTCATAAATCGTGGAATAACCTGAAAGCATCACAATAATTTCTACCCCATACAAATATCCATAAATCTTTGATGTCCAAGAAACCAAATCTCTATGCCACATTTCATCAAACCCTTGATGAGCAGGACCAATATACCTGTGCTTCACGTACAACTTAATCAATGTGTTGCAAAAATACATATCGGATCCAAAATCCATTTGAATTGCAAGAAAGTAAACCAATTCTCCATATCCAATACTACGAATATTGCTCATATTTTGATTCAAATAGAACAAAATGAAGAAAGAAATTAAACCTAAGGATTTGAGATTCTAATTTCTTCTTCCAAGGAAGAGAACAAACAACCCAGTTACAAGCAAACCTCTTCTTAAGAAAGAAAATGAGTCTCCTTCTTTTGCCTCTAAGCTTCTTCAGGTGAGAGGGTTTGCTTTACTGATGATAGTGGTGAGTGGGGAGAGAGAGATCGTGAGAGTAGGATTTTAATTTTTCTTCATATTTTGGTGGAAAAATAAAAGAGAAAATTTTAATATATAAATAAAAAAAAATTTCAGATGTAAAATATATGAAAAATATATTTTTCTTGTAATTAAATAACTAAATTTATTTTTTTAGAAAAAAAAATTTACATCCTCCTTGTAACCAAACAAAGCCTAAGAGAATATAACGAAGCATTAAAAAGTTGGTTTTCATTAACATTGATTCATTTCTTGGTATTGTACCAGAAAAAAAAACATTTCTTGGTGTACATAATCGATGGAAATCGGCATCAGCCTTTATAAATTCTATTCGAATTGGCCATTCCGCCTTTTCCGATGGTAACCTCGGCCTCTATTACGCTGTGCGTGCGAGAATCTTCGGCGACAATGAAGTGATATTGATCAGACCCCACCACCCCCGGCCCTGGATCCAATCATCCGGTACATCTACAATTAAAATACATGCATCCGGTCCCTCGTCCGCCTCATTTCAGTGGAGCGGCTAGTGCGTGCTTACTGCAGGGTCAAGTCTCTTTCCAGCAAGCTTGGATGGAGGGCCACCGATCTTGTCATCGGCAGCAGTCGTTGCAGAGAAGAGCAAAGACTCAAAAAGCAAGACGGCCTTCCAAATTCTCCTGATTGATATATTTGTAATATTTTTTTTTTTTGCCTAACTTTTGTTCATGAGTTCATTCTCTTATCACTAAACTTCTATATATCTACGAAGTAGGAAGTTAGAAACGCTGTGGACCCAATTTGTTTCTTAATTCTCATCTTTCCCTCTTCTCCTAACCGGCTCCCGAGTCCCGATTCCCAAGTCCTGAGTCCTGAGTCCCGAGTCCCGAGTCCCGAGTCCCGAGTCCCGAGTCCAGAGTCCAGAGTCCAGAGTCCCGAGTCCCCAACACCTGACGCTACCCCGGCCATCGCTCCGGCGGATCTACCAGCCAGTCTCTCGATAGATCAATTTAAATATTCAATATTCAAGAAAGAGGAACGGAGCTGGAGTCTCTACAGGAAGCCCCCTCTTTGAAGGCTCCTGGGAACGGGCAGATACGGTATAGATCACCATCATCTGCAGAACTCCTGGAGGGGCAGAATCATTCTCACCCTCTGTCCGATCCCGATCAATTGGTTCATCTGGAGAAGATGTTGAAGCGCACGAGACAGGAGTCGTTCTCTGACAAGCTGTACAAGTTCCGCGGTGTCATCCTCGTTGTATCCGTGCCTCTTCTCCTCACTTCCTTTGTCCTCCTCTTCATGCCCCGTTCCTCCTCTGATGACGGCATCATCTCGATGGAAGCTGGCAACCGCCGGGCCTCCTCTAATGATCCGAGATCGTCTCCTTCTCCCCACGGATCTAAGAGCTATGCTGCCATCTTCGACGCCGGAAGCTCCGGTAGCAGGGTCCACGTCTATTGTTTTGATGAAAATTTGAATCTTGTTCCCATCGGGAAAGAGCTCGAACTCTTCGTTCAGGTAAGTTGAAAAGGACTCGGCTGCGATACAACTACTCATTGCTTTCTTTTACGTTAACAAAGTTATGTGTAAGTTGGAGAAAACTATTAGGTGAGCTGATAGAGCATTCATCAAGGTAGCAATGTTAAACCCAAGGATCAAACAGAAACAAAAGAAACGAAAGGGGAACTTCAACCTAGATCAAAAAGCCTTGTTATACTATTTTCGCATTTGAGGATATTTTTTTCTTTCTCTTTTTCAATTCTATCAGCAGCGCTTAGTTGTTGTTGTAGTTGTTGTTTATTCCTGCATATGGAGCTGCATAGCTGTTTAAGGTAGGCATTGCATACATTAGGAGGAGTTTACTATACATGCATAAGAAGGTGCCTGTGGGTTCCCATGTTAAAGTGTCTTGCCTGTTGTTGCTGATTCTTGTGATCGAGTCCCACCTACAATTTTGCACGGTTTGTGCCTCACTTTGCATGATATGCGCTTCCTCTCTTCTATCTTGTTCCAACTTACCTTTTAATGCGTACAGTTGTAATGTATTCAATTTCAATGGACTGAGAATTTAAAGGAAAAAATTACATGCACAGGTCCTGTTTTGATGCAGTAAAGATTTACTCCATAGATTGATTCAATTAAAGTACTTTATTACAAAGATAACTTAATTCTGGCTGATAGTTACTTCTGATGCAGAAAAGAGTTACTGCTTCAACACATTTATTCAGATAAAGTACTTTATTTTAGCTAAAAGTTACCATAGGCATTAGGCATTAACATTGTTAGAAATAATACTTAATATATTAAAAAAAGTTTTTAAACCCAAGTAAAATGAAAGTTACAAATGATTCAAATTATATGAGAATTGGGGGGGGGGGTTCTAACAGATCTTATTTACTTGAGTCAAAAGTATCATGCAAGTTGTGGTCAAATCATATGGCATTAAGATGAAAAAATTTAATCTAGAACTATTGGGTTCATATCTTATACCAGATCAAATTTTTAATATGAAGGTTTTTCAAACAATAAGAAGAAATTGTGTCCACATACATTTTTATTTAAAAACTTAGGAGATCTATGGATCTAGTGGTTGGTCAACAGCTCTTTTGCATATCTTCAGTATTTTCATAGTAGGCAAGTGGTTTACATTGAAATTTAATTTTTAAAAATTTTAATTACATAATGTTACTTTGGTTTTTTGAATAATTTGGAGATCTATAGATCTTAGAGGGTCCATGGATGTACAACATATATTTTGTTACAATACCAGAGATAAAAATCAGCAATCGCAAGAGGAGAGAGGAGAATGAGAGGGAGAGACTACCAAGAGAATAGTAGAATCAATACTTGGCGGTCTCCCCTACCGCTAGCCTTTTATTAACAAGCCAAGGTACAATCAAAATAGGAAACTAGTTCCTTGGTCAATAAAGAAAATAAAACTAAGAGAATCTGTCCTACTTAGAGATAAAATCTATCCTAACTAGGAAATACAATAAAAGAAAAGCAACAAAACAAAAACCCCATGATAGGGAAACCCCCCCTATCGTGGGAGACATGAACTTGTACCCCCACGGTACTGGGGCCCATTCTCTAACATATTTAATGTGGACCTAGTACTTTGGCATTCAATAAGAAAATGAATTTCTTATTTTTGGATTCATTTTCTAATAACCAGGCTGTTACAGCCATTACAGTAAATTGCAGTTATTAGTCAACTATAGTGATTCATGCTGATATGCATCGATAGATTGTAAATGTTGGTGCAGATCTGTATAGCAAGAGAAATGATAGTTCTGGCCTGCAGGGATTGATACATGTTGATGTAGTCTTTGGTTGGTTGTTGTTGAAGTTTTGTTGGATGAAATGTCAACTGGTGATATTTTTGATTCTCCTTTTCCCTATTTCTTATGGATTGGGGTAAAAATTAGCTGTAGTCTCTGTAGCTTTTAATTTTTCTTCATGTTTTGTAATCAGAAATGGTTCAGATTATATATCAGCTTTTTCTTTGCTTGATTGTGTGCAATTTTCCCTATGATCATTCTGGTCCTTGTTATTGCAGAAAAAACCGGGTTTGAGCTCATATGCCCACAATCCCCATCTGGCCGCAGACTCACTACAGTCTCTTTTGGATCAAGCAGAAAGTGTTGTTCCCCAAGAGTTGCGCCACAAGACACCAGTGAGAGTAGGGGTAGGCAATAGTAATTTCTTCTATATTTTTTTCTGTTCCACGATACACTTAGAATTTTAGATTGGAGGCATGATACCTGTCCTTTGAGAGTGGGTGAGCCTGTGGCGCAACGGTTAAGTTGGACTATTTCAACATGTTGGTCACAGGTTCAAAACTTGGAAACTGCTTCTCCTGCGAAGCAGGGGGTAAGGCTGCGTATATTTTCCCCTCCCTGAACCTGCAGTAGCGGGGGCCTTGTGCACTGGGTTGCTCTTTTTTTAGGCAAGATACCTGTCCTCTAAGATTTTTTTTTTGAATATCTATGCTCTCTTTTTGTTCATATTGATCAAATTACAATGTTTATTCAGGCAACGGCAGGTCTGAGGGCCTTGGAAGGTGACACATCTGACAGAGTTTTGCAAGCGGTAACTCCCATTTTCTTATGTGCTCTTGTATGTACAGAACACTTAAGAAGAATAATAAAAACAGGAAGGAAAAAAAGAGAGAGAAAGAGGACCAATTTCTTCCTCATTTCTTGTCACTGTGCATACCACAGGTTAGGGATTTTCTTGAAGACAAAAGTTCCTTGAAATCAAAACCAGATTGGGTCACTGTCCTCGATGGAACTCAGGAGGGTGCCTTTCAGTGGGTATGTTATGTTAAACTCCCTTTGTTTATGTTTTTTCTGGCGCCTAAAAAATTAGTTAGGTATTTGTAACTTCTGAAGGGCTGTCCTGAGAACTGCAAGAATCAAGGCAGATGGGCATTGTTGAGGTCCTGCTTCCATAGACCTTGATGGCTTGATTGCTGATCATGTGGCCTGTTTTTAAAAGTTGTAGTTCAAGGATAAATCACGATTAGGGCAAAAAATCATCCCCTGCAGTTAAATGCATCTTCATCGGCCAAAACGAAATTTTGAACTGGCGAATTAATTTGAATTCATGTAACAGATTGTACCGTTTTTGGATATAGACTATGCTTTTATTTGTAATTTTTTTTTTTTGAATATATATTACTTAGCATTATGAGAACTAGTATGCATTCCTTTAAAGTCAGAGTTGAGCTTGACTTCATTCATTGGATCAATCCTGTGTGATGTAGTTGGGTGTGGGAAAATTTGGGGTTAATTCAGTATTTTGATTATTAATTTGTTTCCTTATTGTTAGAGTAGGTGTCATCACGTAAGTTGAGAGATTTTATTTCAGTTGCTAATTTAGGTTCGTTCCCACGTTAATCAGTTTCCGCTGTTAGGTTTTGATTTTCCTTTTTATAGCCATGTAACACGGTAGAGAAAGACAGATTTTAAAGAATTGAATTTTGATTGAAGCTTTTGGCTTGAACCCATGGCTGCCGAGATGCTTGCATATCCCTCCCTCCTTTGATCTTCTTCTTCTTCTCATTCTTTCTTTTTGTTCTTACTGCTACTTCCTGCAAACAGCATCGCTGCCACTTTAAAAAGAGTCGATCTCCTGCGTTCCTCTTCCTTCCTGAGTGAAATCTTGTGTGTTGTTCTCTAGCCAAGGACGACTGAAACCCTAGAAGCTTGGCCCTGTTGAAGCTCCTATGTACCTTGTGCCAGATCTGATTTGCAGAGGTCAATACTTCTTGTGCCTTTGAAGTCTATGACTAGTATTACTGGGTTCGAAAGAGCTGGATGGTGCAACCCTTCACCTGAAATTCATGAACCAGCAAGATAGATAATAGAGCTCCCTAGTTTATCTTTTATATTATCATTAACTAGGACTGTATATAGTATTTAGGCAGGCATAGGCTGCTGCAACCAGAAACCAAGATCAGTCCTTGGATGGACTATCAAATCAGCATGTGAAAAAGATCAATTACTAGTTCTTAGAGCTCTGGTACCATGTGACAATACCAAAGATTAAAAACCAGTACCTGAAAAGAAGAAAGGGTGAAAAGGAGTTGATGCTGCTAGGGAACTGCAGAATTGTTGCTCTAGCAGTTCCCCCCCTACCGCTCATATATATTATAAGTAATGAATTACAGGTAAACAAGGAAAGTAATTCCTTGTGCGGCAAGAAAATGGAAAATAAAGGTTTAGTTTAATTAAGAAATAGAGATCTAGCTTAACTAGGAAAAAGATAAGCCAAAAGCTAGGAAATAATATTTTGCCAAGTGGGGACACACCCCCTGTCATGGTACAGGTCAAGATACCTTGATTGGGTTTGCTTATGGGCCCACCCGAGTGTGCAATAGCCAAATATTTGAGAATGGTGGCAGCTCTGGGATTGAAATGTAGTTGCAAGGAGGGGTGGGGGGGATGGCAATCTAGTAAATAACCAGATTTTTAAAGGCGCTACTCGGTAGACAGAGATATGAAGGGGATTAGGACTTATTGTCTGAGGGTAGACTAGGAACTAAAGCTAAAGTAAGGACATGAAGGACTTAAAGGTAAAGGAAGAGGTTAACTTGGAACTCAGAAATTAAATATATTGAAGACCAATAAACCGTGGGGGTTATGAGTTACTTTCAACCTCCGAATATCACCATTCACAAATCATGATAGAACCAGAACAGGGAGTGCTTCAACCTCTGCAACCCAACTAATACCTGACAAGAATATTGGGTAATAAATCTCAGGTAAACCTCTGAAACAGAAACTGGTGGTAGACTCAGAATCAGATCTGATTAACGTGAGGTATCTCACTGGATTGAAGCCCTTTCGATGAGAAATTCCAGTTAAGGTTTCATGACTGTTAACCTTCTTAAATGCTTATGTGATTTGCTCAAAACAGCAAGTGAGGAGGGAGAGTTTGATATCTGAATTCTAAATCTGCGATAAGTTCCACATCAGCCTAGTTGCTTGTTCAGTTCTCTAAATGGAGGGGAGTTCTGGGACCAGTCTTTGGGGATTATGAATTACACATGAAGATACAACTTATACCTAGAATATCACAGGGAAAGGAGAGGAGGTGAGGGAGATCGATGACCAGTTATGACTGATCGAGTATCTCTTGGGAACAGGGCAGAGATAGAAACTGAGAAATGAAAAATAGGGAAGAGAAGTAGTGCATAACAAAGGGGGAGAGAGAGAGAGAGAGAGAGAGAGAGAGAGAGAGAGAGAGAGAGAGAGAGAGAGAGAGCACATAAGAAGAAGGGGGGGGGGCGGAGCTTGCACTACACCAGCCATGCAGGCACCATACTTCTCACGATCTCATCATTATCAAAGCTGGATCCCAATAGTAGGGTATATGCTTATAAATAAATGAAGAAATCTAATTAACAAAGGAAAACTAGGAAACAAACTCAAACAGAGGAAACTAAGAACAACTAAAACTGGGAAACTAAATATCCTATGTAGCTAAACTTCGAAACTTAAAAGATTACATATTATCCTAAGAAAATAAATATCTAATTATCCTACTAGACCAAAGACCCAAATTTGGACCCAGTTCTTTGTCTGGGTTACCAAATGGGTTCGGGCCAACCCATGGAAGTGTTCCTGCATCAAGTGCACATGAAATGTACCCCCACAGTACAAAGGGTCCAATATTTGGCAGAATCCACCGAGCACATTACTGAATCCACAGCAGCAACTATGGAAACCAGTGTTTTAAGTATTGGTGCATATCATATTGGCTGATAGTGTATCGGTAGTGGTGGGTATTGATACGATACTCACTGATGACAAGGGTTTATAATTTCCAATATGGGACTGATATGGTCCGATACAAATCAATACAGTTAAGATATATTTGATACACCTCTTTTAAACCTGCAAAACAGAAATCATGATTGAGATATGAAATCGAGAGCAACCAAAGCATTGGAAAATTGCTTTTCTCTTCGATTGAGTTGGGGAAATCAATCAACACAAAATCCAACCCTAACATTCACAATTTCAACAATTTTGGGTATTTACAATGCTCAAATCACAATGCAAAACAGATTTGGGCCAAAAGAAAAAAAAAAGTAAGTTGCATGTCACTTTTTCTTATGGTGCTCAAACCTTTTTTTTTTTTTTTTTTTTTTTATTTATTTTTCTGTTATGCATCACTAAATAGGTAAAAACTACTCAAATCCTTGCATCAAGCTTGTAAGTAACCAGAAGTTGCAAACAGTACCTGCAAAGTAGAGAGAGAGAGAACAATGGGAGAAGGAGAGAGCAATTGTTGAACTATGATAGACTCAACATAAGGTTGTTGTGAACCACTTATAAACTGCATTGTTTCTGAATACCACAAATAACTATATTCAAAGATAAATTTGTTGCTTAGGATACGAGCAGATGACACGGACACTAAATATAAATCTTCAATTAAGGACTTGTGCAGATAATAGCAATAACCTCCAATAAATATTAATCTTCAACTGATGACTTGAGTAGATAATAACAGTAATCTCCAATCTCCCTCCCACTTGTAGCATTAAATGGTGACAAATAATGCAGAGGACGCAATAAAGATTAATTCACAATCATAAGACAACGACAACCAGCATCGGGAAGGATGAGCATCACATAAATTCCATAATCAAGAGCAGCCACAAATAAGAGTTAGATTTAAACAAATTTGAGCAAATAATCTCCAATAATAATAATAATCATCACTCCATGAAAGTACCAATCTTAAAAAAAGTGCAACCCCAGCCTGAAGTTATATAGGGCCCACTAAAGCAATAAAATTGCAAATATATGACCAATGGCAATACTGTTAATTGTTTCCACACTTACGGGCCCACCAAAGCGAGATGGACTCAGTGAAAAAATAGTATATATATCAAAGGGGTACTTGGTATGTGAAAGAAGAGGGGACACAGATGGATTAAAGTATTGGTATTGGTCGTTGTATCGGTTAGCTAAATTTAAGATACGCATCGGAGGGTATTGTATCATATAAAAAATAAGCTAATATATGCTAAAGATCAAGGATTAAAGTATCGCTATCGGACGCCATATCGGTTAGCTAAATTTAAGATATGTATCAGAGGGTATCATATCGGTATCGGAGATGCTTTAAACCATATATGTAATTATTCACAAGGTGTACACAACAACAACAACAAACAACACCACCACAACTCAGCCTTATCCCAACTAATGGGGTTGGCTACATGGATCTGAGTGAGGAAAAAGAAAAAGAAAAGAAAGAAGAGGGAAAAGGAGGAAAAAGGGAAAAGGGAAAAGGAGGAAAAAGATAAAAGAAACAAAGCAAAGCAACATCTCTGGGACATCCCATTTGTGAATGATCGGCAACACGGATCTTTGCCCTCCAATCAGCTCTGCTTGATGTCATACTAGGGTTAAGACCTAGCTTCTGTATGTCTTTCCTTACTCACTCATCAATGAGTTAGAATATAAAGATGGGAAGAGAAAAAGGAAATGAAAGATTAGAGAAGAAGAAGAGGAGGAGGAGGAAGAGGAAGAGGAGGAGGAAGAGGAAGAGGAAGAGGAAGAGGAAGAGGAAGAAGAAGAAGAAGAGAAAAGAGAATGGTGGAATGTTGTGTAAATAAAAGATTCTCTACCACTGTACCAAATATATATTACTTCACTTAACAAGATATATGAAATTACATACACCTCCCTAGGGAGATAGAAAGGAAAAAGAAAGTACAATAAGTGGCAAGAGTACAATACACTTGACCCTAAAGTACCCTTATTACATAAACTCTTACATTCCCCCTCAAGCTGGAGAATATCATACATTCCCAACTTGCATAAGAGGGTATTAAACTTGTGAGGAATGAGTCTTTTGGTGAAGATGTCTGCCAATTGATCATCTGTCTTCACAAAGGGAGTGCAAATGTTGCCGGAGTCAATCTTCTTTTTGATGAAATGCTACTCAACTTCAATGTGCTTTGTCCTATCATGTTGCACAGGATTATGGGCAATGTTTATGGCTACTTTGTTATCACATTAGAGGCGCATAAGTCCATCAACACTATATCCCCACTCAAGGGCCAGCACTCGCAACCAAATGAGTTTACAAACTCCATGAGCCATTGCACCGTACTTTGCCTCTGCACTAGATCTAACTACAACAGGTTGTTTCTTGCTACTCCATATAACCAAATTACCACCAACAAATGTGTAATAGCCAAAAGTAAGTCATCTGTCAAAGATGGATCTAACCCAATTAGTATCGGAATAACCTTCTATCCTCAATTGATTGTTTTAAGTATACAAAAGTCTTTTTTCCGGAGAGGACTTCAAGTATTTGAGGATGCGGTACACAACATCCAAGTGGCCACTCTTGGGAGCATGCATAAACTGGTTCACTACTCCCACTGCATAAGAAATGTGTGGGCGAGTTAGAGAAAGATAAATCAGTTTCCCCACTAGTCTCAGTTTTTTCCTGCATCAACAAGAGAGGAACCTCAATCTTCTTATAACTTGTGATTTTTCTCAATAGGAGAACTTGTCGGTTTACACCCCAACATCCTTGCTTCTTTCAATAGGTGTAAAATAAATTTCCTTTGGTAAATATTGATTCCCTTCTTAGACCTTTACAATTGACACTTCAATTCCCAAGAAATACTTCAAGTGTCTTAGGTCTTTGATCTCAAATTGTTTGACTAAGTAGGCTTTCAACCTAGCTATCTCATAATTGTCATCTCTAGTCAACATGATATCATCAACATAAATAATTAATGATGTGATGGTACCATTACCTCTTTGGGTAAATAATGTGTGGCCTGTTTAACTTTGGGAATACCCATTCTTTAAAATGGCCTGCTTGAAACTTTTCAAACCAAGCATTTGGAGATTGCTTGAGACCATATAGAGCCTTCTTTAGGAGACACACCTTACCATCAGCTGTTGGACATTTGAATCGAGGAGGGGGTTGCATATAAACTTCTTCCTCTAAGTCACCATGGAGGAAGGCATTCTTCACATCCAATTGATATAAGGGCCAATCTTTGTTTGCTGCCACAGATAAAAGGACTATTACAGAGTTATATTTCACCATAGGAGCAAAGGTCTCCTGATAATCAATTTTATACACCTGACTGTACCCTTTGGCTACCAATCTTGCCTTGTACCTCTCAATAGCACCATCTGTTTGGTACTTGATTGTATAAACCAACCTACATCCAACTAGAACTCTTTCCTTGGGAAGATCAACAAGTTTCCAATTGCAGTTCTTCTCAAGTGCCATCATTTCCTTAGACATGGCTTGCTTCCACTTGGGGTATGTCGTAGCCTCAATAATAGTTTTAGGGATGGAAGCAAAAGAAGAGCAGCAGTAAAAGCAACACATTTAGGAGAGAGAGCTTCATAGGAAATAAATCGGGCTATAGGATTAGTACAACCTCTCTTACTCTTTCGAACATCAAAAGGGAGGTCTAACTCAGAAGGAGAAGAAATGTTACCTGATGAGGAAGATAAAACTCAGGATGTGGATCCAAAGATGACTCTTGGCATGTCTTCTTTGTCCTTGCGTACACAATATTAGGTGCCTTCTTTGTACGAGTTCCACCAGTATGGCAATATCAATAATATCCATAGTGTCAACATCAACCACCTCTTTATGTTTCCCGATATCAAAGAAAAACGAGTAAGGCAAGGGAGTAAGAAATGGAATAGCATTGGCAGCCTTTTCACTTTCACTCCCATTCTCCCCCTGAAGAGGATGTTGATGAGAAGCAAAGAAAGGCACGAACTCAAGGAAGGTGACATCTTCGGAAAGAAATCGCCTACGAGATGAAGGGTGACAACACTTGTAGCCTTTGGTAGTAAAAGAATACCCAAGGAATAGGCCTTTGAGAGCCTTGAGATCAAGTTTGGTGAGGGAAGATTTGTTAATATGCACATAACAAATACAACCAAACACCCGGGGAGGAAGAGAAAAAGCAGAAGACTGAGGAGACAAGAGTGTAACGGGTTTTGAGACCCAAGGATTTTGATAGGCATGTGATGCAGATTAATTACCAACATAGGCTTGTTTTATTAGGAATAAGCCTAGGGTTGGGTTCCATACATGTTAGGCTTTTGATCCCATGTGTTTTGAGTGTAATAGACCACTTTTATGGGTCTAAAAAGGGGGCTCTAAGATTGAGTACGGGATTACTAGTTAGTTTCCTTTCTAGTTGGGCTTGATTTGAGTTATATTTGTTTCCTTATGAGTCAAGTTATTAATTGAGTCAAGTCCTTAGTAGTTAGTTTCCTTTTTCAACTAGTTTCTAATTTCAGTTAGTTTCTAATTTCAGTTTTTAGTAGCTATTGTATTAGGAGAATATTTGGTTTCCTTTTTGAGGAACCTTCTATTTTGTAATTCCCTCCCCCATTAACATTATAAATAAAGAAGAGGAGGCTCCTAAAGGCCTAGATGATTTTAATAAAAAAATTAATGGTTGTTGCTATTGTCTTCTACATGGAGATTTGTCTTGTGTTTGATCAAGGCTGATGGAATTGGTGTTTGATCCAATTGACTCTCAGCGGTGTGAAGCACAAGAGGTCCTCTTCCTTAACTCATCTTCTTCTTCTCTCAACTACACAAAGTGTTATTGATCTGCTCAAGTTCTTACAGTGGTTCTTTTGATAGAAAGATCCTACAGTTGAGACTTGGTTAGACTCCCTATCCCAGTCTACATTA